>NC_065581.1:112500249-112807890 GCF_024542745.1 Macaca thibetana thibetana | reverse complement strand
GTGGGAGGCCAGATCTTGAGACAGATTTCCCAGATGATACTCATCTGCCGTTGCAAATGCTGTGCAGTGCATTAGGTCCTGTTCCAGGGAGATGAGCACAACATGGGTTACCAAGAGGCTGAAGCATCTGTGATGGCTGCTGAGCACCCTATGGGACTCCATTCTGCAAAGCTAGAACTCCAGAGTTTTCTTCAAACATCTCCAAGAGCGATACAAGGGATGGGATGAAGATGAAGAGAACCAAGTTACTGGGAGACAAATTTCAGTTCAATCTTCCAAAGCACTTGCTCCCTCCCACCAGGCAAAAAGTTGGAATGGGTTATTCTGAAAGGCAAGCCACTCTCAACTGGTAGTGTCTCAAGCACAGATTGAATACAAAATAGAGATGATTAAGGCATCACATGGGTGACTGGATGGAATGATAGTTAAGTCTCTCCAACCCTGAGTTTCCATGAGTCTTTTTCAAAGCAACGTTGGTATTTGAGGTCATTTCCTAATTTGTAACTACTCTTCTACAGCAGATTCCTTTAAATCACCAAAGGAATTACAGTATTTTTACACTAGTTAACATCAAACAAAAAGGTCTGTACATCTGAGCATGTGTCTTGGTTTGCTTAGTACTTTGGTTCATGCCTCATCTTGCCTGTGTACATATGAGGAAAGATGGTAAGAACTATGGCTCAATGCTGTTTTTTTTCAAATTGTAGGTCACAACACATTAGTGAGTTCTGATATCAGTTTGGTTGGCCCAAAACAGCTTTTTAATAAAACTAAATAGAAAAATATTACAGCACATTATTCACAGGAAATGTTATTTTATGAAGTTTTCTGTCACTTATATGTATGTATCTACTCTAGGTCGCTATGTATGCAAAATGTTAAATATATTTCTATGAGATGTAGTCAATAAAGTTTGAAAGCTATTGGCGTAAGAGTTAACATTTTAGGCACAGAAGTTGGTTACAATTTTAAAAGAATATCAGAATAGCAATAATGCTTACTTTATGGGGTTGTTGTAAAGTTTAAGTAAGCTAATAAGCATAAACTGCTCCGCATTGTGGCTAACACAAGTGTTCAACGGTTGTTAGATTCTAGTTGGCCAAAAGAAGTTTATGAGTCACTAAATCAACATTTATTCTTAGGACTTACTCATCTCAGCTCCCCAATTCTTTTCCGTTCTGTATATTCCTAGTATGAAATTCTAGAGAATATATATTAATTCATTCCTTCCTCCCACCTACATCCCGCAACTCCTGGCTCTTTCTCATGAAATGACCTGACCCCATTTGCTCTTCCTCAATCCGTTCCACAGCTCTGATGTGTGGTTTAAAGGTAAAAGAATAACAGAGAACCTGAGGATCCATGCAAACTGAAAAATCCAAAATCAATAAAGTATCTACTCATAAGCAAAATGAGACGAATTCAATTAGAAAAAAATAGAAGTCAGACAAGCTGAAATTACTGGGGAATGTGGGGATAAATGGATGTAGTACCCTGATTATGAGCAGAAAACTGCTAATTCCTTCCAAATTAGCTAATTCCCATAGTCACATACGAAAGTAGGAACACGGGGATACACAAATAAAAATGTATCAGGAGTTACCAGAGTATAGGGAACAGGCATATGCTTAAGGTTTAGACCTGTGAGCACTAGTTCTTTTTAAGGCTCCATGGAGTTAAAAAGAGCTGACGTGCTATGTCTGTAGAGCTGAAGCTAGCTGAAAGAAAGGAACCCTAGCAAAGGACATCAGGCGAGACATGGGGCAGGCTCCACACTCTGCAAGACCTGACAAATTCACTCAAGCTTGCTAGGTGAAATCACAGTATGTTAGGTTGGATGTCAGAATTACTTCTGTGATGGCTAGAGCTCATGTGCTTAGTTTGGGCTGAAGTGGGAAGAGCAAGAGGCAGAAAAAGGAGATAAGAAGGTCATAAGGTAGTCCACTGAAGGATCTTCCTATAGCTGTACTGAAAATG
Source organism: Macaca thibetana thibetana (assembly GCF_024542745.1). Classification (NCBI taxonomy): domain Eukaryota; kingdom Metazoa; phylum Chordata; class Mammalia; order Primates; family Cercopithecidae; genus Macaca; species Macaca thibetana. The sequence continues at coordinate 112,805,913 of NC_065581.1, read as the reverse complement.
GTAGAGGCTGTCTCGCTAGAATCAGAGTTGTAAACTGGCAGCTTGGAGAACCATCTAACTCAAGAGCTGACCTACATCACGTTTCTAAAATTTGAATTGACTTGTCAACAATAAACTGAGAGATTTCACACAAAAATCCAGATTTCCACCATCTTCTGACCGAGTGGAAGATCTGGCAGGGGGTCCCAGGGTCTCCAGCCCACACCCTCCCTGCCTCTCCCTGTTGTCTCACATCTCCTTCTCCATCATGTGTTATTGGCCAAGCCCATCTGCGCTAAGAATGTGTACTACTTTTTTTTTTTTTTTTTTTTTCCCAAAAAATATTCTTGGCCAGGCGCAATGACTCACGTCTGTAATCCTAGAACTTTGGGAGGCTGAGGCGGGTGGCTCACTTGAGGTCAGGAGTTCGAGACCAGCCTGGTCAACATGGTGAAACCCTGGCTCTACTAAAAATACAAAAATCCAGCTGGGTGTGGTGGCTGGCACCTGTAATCCCAGCTACTCAGGAGGCTGAGGCAGGAGAATCCCTTGAATCCAGGAGGCAGAGGTTGCAGTGAGCCAAAATTGCGCCACTGCACTCCAGCCTGGGTGACACAGCAAGATTCCGTCTCAAACAAAAACAAAACTTTATGTTCCTTTATTGGAGCAAAATTCCAGATTGATATACAGTGATGTATTTACTAAACAGAGACCTGTGCAGAAATTACATACTATCTATGTAGATAGGTTGTTATACTTTGCCTATTGATGGAATAGGTCCATTTATCAAGTTTTATACATCAAAAAGCTTTGACTTTCACCAGGCTCTCCATTAATTCACCTTTGAAAAAGTGGCATTTAATTTCAGCTACTATATTTTACAGCATAAAAAGCTTATGCATTAGAGTGCTTCTCTGCAAAATGGCATGTTGCAGACAGAGCCGAGTCCATCATCCCACCCGGATTGACATAGTCACATTTGAGAGCTTTACACCAGAGAGCCAGGACAAAGTTACTCCTAACCAACACAGACTTCTTACTCTGAGAGTCCAGAGAGCCCAGACAAAGTTACTCCTAACCAACACAGACTTCCTACTCTCAGAGTTTATTTTCTTGGCCATATTTTATAGTGCCAATGAAGATGTGCCAGCAAGCATCCCATATACAGCTTGGCATTAGAGTACAAGGTCTGTTTGATGGTGGTGGCAGGCACTACTATTTTACTCTATTTTTTTATTTATTTATTATTTTTTGAGACGGAGTCTTCCTCTGTCGCCCAGGCGGGAGTGCCAGTGGTGCAATCTTAGCTCACTGCAACCTCCACCGCCTGGATTCAAGCGATTACCCTGCCTCAGCCTCCCAAGAAGCTGGAATTGCAGGCATGCAACACCACACCTGGCTAATCTTGTATTTTTAGTAGAGATGGGGTTACGCCAAGTTGGCCAGGCTGGTCTCAAACTCCTGACCTCTGATGATCTGCCCAACCCGGCCTCCCAAAGTGCTGGGATTACAGGCGTGAGCCACCATGCCCAGCCAGGCACTATTATTTTAAATCAAGGTAAAAGGCTAGTTTTAAAAACTGCCACTTGGAGATAAAAATAAAGGGCACAATATATTCAGAACTGAGTTTTGGGCAATCTGGTATCCCAAATTATGTGAATATTCAGACACTAACAGCAAATTGAGAACGTGTACTATTTTCAACTCTCAAGGACGGGACAAGGCAAGTCAATCACTATTTTTATGAGAAAATATATTCTAAGCTCCAAATAGATTATGAATAAATCTTTAAACACAATCTGTTTTCACTTAGCCATCCTAAGCATCTTTGTCGTAGGTTTTCCAGACTGTCAACCATCCCCTTTCCTCCTCTCGGGATCTCCCATTTAGTTTGGCTGAAAGTTCTATCCATCCAATGTCACTCAGCTTATATGGTTTGCCACGCTACTTTCTGTATTCTTAAACTTCTTAGCTCTTGAGTCTTAGTTGTGTGCTTCTTCTATTAATAGATGAACCTGACGTTTAGACATTTTGTTTTGGTTTTATTTTCTTTGCTTTTTTAATTGTAGCCTATTTGGTAAAAGGAAAGAACCATAGAATGTCTTTTTTTTTTTTTTTTTTGAGACGGAGTCTCGCTCTGTCACCCAGGCAGGAGTGCAGTGGCCGGATCTCAGCTCACTGCAAGCTCCGCCTCCCGGGTTCACGCCATTCTCCTGCCTCAGCCTCCCGAGTAGCTGGGACTATAGGCGCCCGCCACCTCGCCCGGCTAGTTTTTTGTATTTTTTAGTAGAGACGGGGTTTCACCGTGTTAGCCAGGATGGTCTCGATCTCCTGACCTCGTGATCCGCCTGTCTCCGCCTCCCAAAGTGCTGGGATTACAGGCGTGAGCCACCGCGCCCGGCCAGAATGTCTTGTCTGCTTTTTTTCTTCCTTATTAAAGACGCTATTGTTTTCTGAGCAGCTTTCATTTTTATACATCTTTCTCTGGATTTTTATAGTGAATTCTTATTAAGCATTAGCTACATATACATGTAAAGCATATTTTGGATTTCAGGATGGGGAGCTACAACTTGCTCTTAAATAAATGTGTCAAACCAACCTATAATACTTACAAGATTTAGGGCTTCTCTATTTCAAAATGTTTTTAAAAACCCAAAAAACAAAAACCCAAAACCCCAATATTTTAGTATGTTTTGTTTTTCTGGTCACAGAAGACACGGTCCAGCAGATGGGGCTAGAAATCTATATATGATTCTTGTTTCAGAAGCATCACATGCTCTGATCAGAACATTTTTTAAAAAATTGTACTTTCACTTACACTGTATTACTGAAGAAAATTGGTGTATTACAGCAATGCTGCTTCTATAGTGATTTGGTCTTTGTCCTTGGTTCCCAGTACAGACTCCTAAAACCCCTGTAATTTTCTAAGTGACAGAGGCATTTTTGGTTGTAGTATTTGCTCTTTGCCTTTAGTTACTAACACAGAGCTTCTAAATCCCTTGGAATTTCATGAGTGATGGGAACGTCTTTTGTTTTAATGAGGTGACTCCCAGTGTTCTGGACAGCTTCAGGATGGGGCGTGGTTACCAGAAAGACCAAACTTTGATTAGAAGCTTAGAACTTTCAACCCCACCCTTAACCTCTAGTGAACGGAGAGGGGCTGGAGATTGAGTTAATCATCAATCACGGTTTACACAATGAAACCTCCATAAAAACACCTGAACAACGGGGTCTGGAGAGGTCCTGCATTGATCAATGCATCCATGTGCCAGGAGGGCGGCACAGCCCAATTCCACAAGGAACAGAAGCTCCTGAGTTCCAGGCCCTTCTAAACTTCACCCTGTGCACCTCTACATCTGGCTGTTATTTTGTATACTCTATAAAAAACCAGTAAACGTAAATAAAGTGATTCCCTGAGTTCTGTGGGACATTCTGGCAAATCAACAAACCTGAAGAGAGGGTGGTGGTCATAGAGCTGGTTGGTCAGAAGCACAGGTGTCAACAGGGAGGGCAGTCTTGTGGGGCTGAGCTTAATTAACTGGGGTCTGCACTAACTCTGGCTAGTGCTGGAATTGAACTGAATTGCAGGACACCTTGTTAGTGTCTGGAGAATTGGAAAACTGGCTGGGAGGAGGAGGAAAAGGCTCCCATATATTTGATGTCAGAGGTACTGTGAGTACATAGATCATATTAAGGAAAAATGCCTTTTCTCCTGCAATGTACTCATTGGAGATGAAAGCTATAAAAACACAGATACATTTTATGTTACCAGTATTATGCTTTATCTTTTAAGTTTTTTTACTACAATCTATAAGAAATCATTATACATAGTACATATACACATCTATGCTCACACACCAATAATTGCCACAATAGCTTCACAAACCAGTATTTACCTTTATCATGAGCAATGTATTCTGTTATTTTCTATTTCATTTTTCAAAAAACATGGTTAATAATCCACTAGTGATTCCATAACACACTGTGCTATTAGCCTGAAAACATTCTCCCTGGTATCAGGCTCCACACCACTCAGACCTGCCATTCCCATCCTCTGGTGTTCTCTTCAAAGACTGGGCATTAATAAGAAGCACTGCTATGATTGTTTTCTCGTTTGTTTAGTGGGTCTTTAGTTACTAACACAGAGCTTCTAAACCCCTTGGAATTTCACGAGTGATGGGAACATATTTTGTTTCAATGAGGTGACTGTTTAGTGGGTCTCCCTCGGTCGCCCAGGCTGGATGGAGTGAGGTGCAGTCATGACTCACTGTAGCCTGGAACCCCCAGGCTCAAGCGAACCTCCCACCTCAGCCTCTTGAGTAGCTAGGACTACAGGTGTGCACCACCAAGCCCGGCTAATTTTTTTTTTTTTAAGTCTTTTAGAAATGGGAGTCTTGCTATGTTGCCAGGCTGGTCTTGAACTCCTGGCCTCAAGTGGTCTTCCTGCATCAGCCTCCCAAAGCACTGGAATTATAGGCATAAGCCACAGGACCCACTATTGCTTTTAGGAACTGTAAGCCAAAGGGATGTGGGTTGAATATCTCAGATGATGATCGCTGAAAATGAGACCAGGTAAAGATTTAATTCGAACAGAGAGGGTGACTGAAACCATTCAGCCAACTCCAGATGCATGTTGTTCTGCAGAGCTGAAAAGATGAGCTCAGTGCAACTATGGGAACAAAACAAAGTCCACATGCTTTTGACACAAAGCAGAGGCTTTTCCTTGTCTCAGTCAAGAGTGGTATAAAGGGTTTACCACTTTGATGGTATAAAGGACATAAAGGGTTTACTACTTTGATGGTATAAAGTGGTATAAAGGGTTTACCACTATGATGGCCGTATGAAAATGGAGTGGCCCTCAATTTGTGGCAGATGAAAGTCAGGCTTCGGTCCCGGGGACATATTACCTAGTCATGCCAAGACTGCTTTCTCTATGAAAAATAAAATCTTCAAAAAATGGTGTTCCAAAATTATATTATCTCAGATCACTTTAGAAACATATGATTTTCTTCTTTTTTCTAAGACAGAGCCTCACTCTGTCACCTAGGCTGGAATGCAGTGGCGTGATCTTGGCTCACTGCAACCTCCGCCTCCTGGATTCAAGAGATCCTCCTGCCTCAGCCTCCCGAGCAGCTGGGATTACAAGTGTGCACCACCACCATGCCTGGCTACTTTTTGTATTTTTGTAGAGACAAGGTTTCACCATGTTGGCCAGGCTGGTCTCAAACTCCTGACCTCAAGTAATCCACCTGCCTTGGTCTCCCAAAATGTTGGGATTACAGGTGTGAGCCACCGTCCGGCCAGAAACATCTGATTTTCTATTATATTCCTGTGCTTTCAGAAGGACAGCATACGGCTTGTTTTTGCCAAACTCCAACTGAAGTCATTGTCTATCGTGTTACACATGTCTCCTATAACAGAATCCATGAAATAACTCCTTCATTTCGGTGCTGGAAAAAGTTATTTCTCTGAAGATATTTTTATGTTTTTACTCTGCCCTCTCCCACAATAAAAAACAACAAACAGTAAATCCCAGGAGGATTTCCTCTTTTAATTACCGGGCTTCTCAAAACACAATGTTCAATAAATTATTCATTTCAGGTACTTCATAACATTTCTCTGTTCATGTCAACTATTTGTTCTAATATGCAAAAGTATTTATTATCTCATTTGAAACTATGTTGAATGTTGAAAATCTACTTCAAATTCTTTCCTGGAAGGAAGTAAAAAAAAAAAAAAAACCTAAAGAAAAATAAGATATGGTATTTAGGAAAATTGCTTGCAAGTCTAAGGATGGCCCAAAGAAATAGCCTAGGGACATCTCTGACTGTATCAGCTTCTTCCTAAGAAACCCGACGCACTGTGCTGTTAGATGTTACAAATGAACACAACTGAGCTTTCTCTTTTTTGGATCTGCCATGAATTCAGGTTTTTACACTTAATGTCATCTTGGACACTTAAATACTGAATTTCCCAGGTTACCCCAAAGCTCCAGCAAAAGGAAAGGTGGAGCAGTAGCCGCACAACACTCCATCCTTCACATCCGGGGTTCAGAGAAACCACACAAGAATTGAAAGCATTCCAGAATCCAACACAAAAACCATTCATTAATTCCTAGCTTCCGAATCAGAGGATGAGTAAAGGTGTGTAGGTATAACTTTCCAAGGGGTGTCAGCTACACAGTAATAAAAACACGGCCCAAATTAAACAGGCTCAGGGGCTACTTTTCAGAACCAAGACTTGAAGACAGACATTCTAACCTGTTTTCTGATAGATTCAGAAGTCTTCATCAAGTTTAAAGTATCTTTAATGTTGATGACTATTGGCATTAAAGATCCTCTTGCCTCTTTTCAATCCTTTCCAATTTAATAAACATGTAAGTACAACATACAGTTCTAGGTATTATGCAAGACACAAAGGTTACTAAGGGCTTGATCTTGACCCTTAACCTGTTATTGAAGAAGAAATGCAAATTGTAGCAGAAAAATTCCCAGAAACTCCTTAAGGATGAATAAAAAAAATAACCCCTTAAACCTTAGGAGGATAAAAAAACAAGGCCCTCCTCCCCTGCAGCTTTTGGAGGCTACCTTACCGTGTCATTTCACCGACCCATGCAACTGCCACAGCCTAATAAAGGCTTATCTGTCGGCAGTTACTTTTTTTTAATTTGATGAAGAATTTCTAGTTTGATTTTTTAATTTTTTTTTTTTAATTTTTTTTACAGTCCCATTCTTAGACTGGACTTAATATCGGTCCTCTTTTTCAATTTCCTTAGACCAATACCAAATCTTTTATAAACTATATTTTCATGTTTTATTGTATTTTGTTTTTATATGTATCATTAATTGTTAAAAATTAAGATTTTGAATCCCTTTGGATATTTATTAGGCTTCAAAGATCTTGATGAGGAAGTCTGAGTGACTGCCAGTTCTCTGACGTTGGTGGTAAGGCTGGGGTGCAACGCACACTAGTTTAGCGTGAGCAACGATCACTAAGCACAAGAGCCACGGCCACCCCTACTTTACCTCATTCACGGACAAAACTGGAAGGTTGGTCCTGGATGGCTGTCTGGTCCTGGATACTTTTAGTGGTCTCTTGATCTGTGGGAAGTCTTGTTTTGGAACAAATGTTTCCGTTGATATAGATGAGAAATGCCTCTTTAATATTTTTATAAACCATTTAGAACCCAATAGATGTGGTTTATGGGTCACTCTCCTGTGAGTACCAAAGGATTTCATGGTTGGAAGGTGTGCCTTTTCATCTTGGCAACGAGCAGCATTTAATGGAGAGAGCAGGCTTGTATTGGATTTTTTTTGGTTCATTTCCAGGATCTGAGACTTATTCAAACCACCAGATGTTTTATCAGGAAGGAAGAAATCCAAGTTTTGACATACTGTCAGTGTGCTGCATGTTGTATTTTCAAATTCCTTAAGTGGTTTTAACATTAGATGACTGATTCTTCGGCACTGATGTGCTTTTGATAATATATGATGAGATCCGGCCACGGCTCTGAGGAGTGTGGCTGGCATTACCACGTCCCAAGCTAAAAGAAAAGGAATTCAAAGTTCAAGTTTTAAAATTAACGCTTAAAACATATATAATATTTCCCTAGGTAATAGGCATGTTTCTGTAAAAAAATTTGTAAAACAGATACATCCTAATTCTAGCAAAAGAACAAGGTTAAAAAAGTAAGTACAGTGTTTCTGCCACTTTGCCTTTATCAACATTTGGCCTTCTTCCTGGAAGATTACAAGATTATAAAGCTACTGACACAACAAGAACCTTAAAAAAAAAAGTGATGGGACCACTTCATTTACTTCATTAGCATATCAAGTATATAAAAATCTGTACTGGCCAGGCACTGTAGCTCACACTTGTAATCCCAGCACACTGGGAGATTGAGGCAAAGGGATTGCTTGAGTCCAAGAGTTTCAGACCAGCTGGGGCAACATGGCCAAACATTATCTCTACAAAAATGACAAAAATTTAAAAATTAGCTGGGTGTAATGGCAGCTCAGGCCTATAGTCGCAGCTACTCACAGGCTGAGGTGGGAGGATCACTTGAGCCCAGGAGACCGAGGCTGCAGTGAGTCATGATTGTACCACTGCACTCCAGCCTTTTTTCTGCCTCAGGGAAAAAAAAAAGAATCAGGAAAGGCTCCCAGAAAGATCTAAGCTGATTCTAGTAGGGGAAGGTGCTTTTCAGCTTGGGGCTGGGCATGGGAGTGCATGAGGCACATCAGATACACACATGAACCTTCCAGACAAGGTAAACAGAATTTCCCCCTTATTTACAGTATGAAATGTGTTATTTTAAAGTTAGCCTATAGTAGGCCACACACAGTGGCTCATGCCTGTAATCCCAGCAGTCTGGGAGGCTAAAAGGGTGGGGGGGGAAATCTCTTGAGGCCAGGAGTTCAAAACCAGCCTGGCGAACATGGCGAAAACCCCTCTCTACTAAAAATACAAAAAAAATCAGCCAGGCATGATGGTGCGTGCCTTTAATCCCAGCTACTCAGGTGGCTGAGATACAGAATCGCTCGAACCAGGGAGGCAGAGGTTGCAGTGAGCCAGGATCGCTCCACTGCACTCCAGCCTGGGCAACAGAATGAGACTCTGTCTCAAAACAAACAAACAAAAAAGTTAGATCGTAGTAATCAATAATTCTTTTTTTAAAAATAACACGTTAGGTGCTAGAGATATATGAATCAATGATCTCAGAATTCAAAGTCTAGCAGAGGAAAATGAATGAGATGCACAAATTGCTCTATTCCAGAGAAAGGAGCATGTGAAGAGTGTGGCATTGTCACAGAGGTGACATTTGAACTGAGTCTTGAAAGGGCAGAAGGATCAGCAAGTCAAACACTTCAGGCATGGAGTCCTATTTATCTCCCTATCTCAGGGGAGGTAGGAGTGAGCTGCACAAGGTAAGGACCGAAAAAGAACCGGTGACCAGATCACCAGAGGATCTATAAAGTCATCCCAAAGAGTTTCTACAGGTGGGGAGAAAGCTGAGCTTCTAACTCTGAGAGTCACATAGTCAAATGTATGTTCCTGAAACAACTTTTTGGTGATGATGTGCAAGAGGAAACGAGAGAGACTCTAACATCACTCTGACTCTAACATCACTCTGAGCACTTTCTACATGCCAAGTGCTCGGCCTCACCTCATAATGATCCCATTTCACTGATTAGGAAACTGAGGTTTAAAGAGGCTAAGTGCTCACCATTAAGAAGCTGCAGAGACGTAATTAACGTAAAACCCAGGCTTTCCCAATTCCAAAGTCAACACTCTTACCCACTACCTTTTATTTATTTATTACCTCTCTCCAGGATAAGGACAAAGATGATTCACAGTGATACTTAGGAGGTAGAACCTGCTGCTTTCAAAATCCCTTCAAAAGCCGGTATTCTGTGTTTCATTCTAGTCCAATTGGCTACTGCAGTTCACCTTTGATTAGTACTATTCCATTCCAGTTGAACCACTTAATTTTGAAGAACCTAACTATAAAATATTTTAGAAATGTGTCCACAGTCCTGGATTCTTTCATTGTCTTTGAGGAAATTCTTTTTTTTTTTTTTTTTTCTGAGATGGGAGTCTCGATCTGTCACTCAGGCTGGAGTGCAGTGGTGCCACCTCAGCTCACTGCAACCTCCACCTCCCAGGTTCATGTGATTCTCCTGCCTCAGCCTCCTGAGTAGCTGGGATTACAGGTGTGCGCCACCAAGCCCAGCTAGTTTTTGTATTTTTATTTATATATATATATATATTTATTTAGCAGAGACGGGGTTTCACTATGTTGGCCAGGCTGGTCTCCAACTCCTCACCTCAAATGATCCGCCTGCCTTGGACTCCCAAAGTGCTGGGATTACAGGCGTGAGCCACTGCACCTGGCCTCTTTGAATAAATTATTTACCTCAAAACGCTATTGACTACCTTAATATGGAGGCTACATGAAGCACTATTACAATGTACGTAAAAGTTACAGGTAATATTATTGTTGCAGTAACTTTCAATGGTTTCTATATCCATGCTGATCAGTGGTGGGGATGATTCTTCCAAAACCCTGGCCCTGAGTTCCCTAATCTCCCTTCCTGAATGGTCCTGTTTTTCACTTTTCCTCAGCCACTCATGCCCATGGTCATTATCCCGTAACCTGTAAAGTAGCCACTAGACAACCCACATTGCTATTGAGCCCTTGAATTCTGGCTAGTATAAATTGAGCCTCAATTTTTTAATAAGTAAAATATCTCAACTCTTCTATCAATTATTTGTTGAAATAATATGTCTGGGTATATTGACCTAAATAAAATGCATTATTCAAATACATTTTAGCTATTCTTTTTTCTTTTTTGATACAAAGTTTCGCTCTTGTTGCCCAGGCTGGAGTGCAATGGTGGGATCTTGGCTCACTGCAACCTCTGCCTCCCCCGTTCAAGCGATTGTCCTGCCTCAGCCTCCCGAGTAGCTGGGATTACAGGTGCCTGCCACCATGCTTAATTTTTTGTATTTTTAGTAGAGACGGGGTTTCATCATGTTGGCCAGGCTGGTCTTGAAATCCTGACCTCAGGTGATCCACCTGCCTTGGCCTCCCAAAGTGTTGAGATTACAGGCGTGAGCCACCGGACCCCATCCCATTTTTATCACTGCACCTTCTAGAAAGCCTAAGATTACATTTGTGCCTTACGTTGTTTTTCTATCAGACAGGGCCCTACTGTCATTATCAATACATCGGACCTCCTCACCTCAATTTCATCCATTCTACTCTCTAAGCACCACCTCCTATCTTTGCATCTCACTTCTTCTATTACCCAATTCCAACAATTCTTCAACACCAACAGGACCCACGAGTCAATGATCCAACCACCTTTTCGCGGTCTCTCACTCCCCATGACTTCACTTCCTCCATATTCAGTTTACACTCCATGGTCTACCATTCTAATCTCTCTCTTATACCCCTGGAATCCCTTGCATCCCTTTCTTCCCAGTCTTTCCCATTGACGAGCAGTAATTAGTATCTTTATAACTGCTAAGCCAAAAACGTGGAGTCCACTTTGACTCTTTATTCTCCATATCCAACCTGTCAGTAAATCCCAAGGGCCTTCTAGGGACCACTGCCCATCATCAGTAATACTACTACCTAATCCAAACTGCTATCCTTCTCATGGATTATTATAATAGCTTTAACCAGTTTCCCTGATTCTGTTTTGGGCCCCCTACAGTTTCTTCTCAACACAAGCAACCAAAGTGATCCTTTGAAGTCAAATCTTAGCGCAAAATGTGGCTATGGCTTCACGGTTCACTTAATAAAAGCTGAAGCCCTCCGACCAGGCGTAGTGGCTCACGCCTGTAATCCCAGCACGTTGGGAGGGATCACTTGAGGTCTGGAATTCCAGACCAGCCTGGCCAACATGGTGAAACCCCGTGTCTACTAAAAATACTAAAATTAGCCGGGCATGGTGGCATGGGTCTATAATCCCAGCTACTCGGGAGGCTGAGGCAGGAGCATCATCGCCTGAACCCGGGAGGCGGAGGTTGCAGTGAGCCGAGATCGCGCCACTGCACTAAAGCCTGGGCGACAGTGCAAGATTCCGTCTCAAAAAAAAAAAAAAAAGCCAAAGCCCTCAAAATGGCCTGCATGGCACTACATTCTCTGGCCCTTTATCAGCACTCCGACAGCTCTCTCCTTTGCTTATTTTGCTCCTCATTCTAGCCTCTGGATCTTTGCACTTGCTGTTCCTTACGCTCTTCTCCCAGGGATCTGAAAGACTCACACCTTCACCTCCTTCGGAGGTTTGCTAAAATGTCTTCTACCCAGTGAAGCCTTCCCCAACCACTACATTAAAAACACACAACCAGCACCCGTTCTCTAACTTCCTCCACTTTGCATTTCAACATTGTGTAACATCACTTACAGACCTTTAATTTTTAGTTTATTAATTCATACTGCAAAACAACTCAGTTCTTATCATGTGCCAGCCATTGTGCCTAGTTGCTGACAATACAGTTGAAAATAAAATAGACAAAAATCCTATCTTTTGAATCTTTTGAACCTTACATTGGGAGTGACAGGCAAAAACAAGGTAAATCAGTAAAATACGTGAGACAGAACGCTAAAGGAAAAAAAAGGAAAGGGCTGATTTTTGTGTCTTCCCTCCAGAATGGAAGCTCCTTGAGGATACAGATTTGTGTGTTTTTTCCTACTATATCTCCTGACAATAGCGCCCAGTACATAGTAGGCATTCGATCGAATTTTTAAAATGAAATACTAGGCAGTTACTCAGTTCCTGGGCACATTTCAACTTTTAGACAATAACACCAATTAAGAAAATCAGTTACAGCTAGGCTACGATTCAAGAGACAACTGTCACTCATCTTTGGGAGCAGGCCTCAAACTCAAAATTATTTTATCGATTTCTACAGTTACCGCGGTGCACTGGCTCAAAAAAAGGGTTCATTAATTGACTGAGTGCTTTTTACTCCCAGCTAAGTCGACCAAAGATCACGGTAAGAGGCAGAGGGTCACAGTCGCACCAGTGTAACCCGTGACTGTACACGTTCCGGGCGGCCAGAAGCCAGGGCGCAGACCTCCGAGCCGGACCACCCAAGCAGCTAAGGAAAGGCAGTACACTAACCTCTCTGCCGGAAGAGAAGAAGGAAGTGCCAGGGACGCGCGCTTCCTCTGCAGGACTGCAGGGAAAGAGCCGCAGCACCAGTCTCTCACTACAGCAGCCACCCCATCTCCTGGAAGGGCGCTCCCTCCCACCCCCGATACTGCGCAGGCGCACTGAACTCTGGTCCCACTTAGCGGGAGCAACTCGGACCACGTGACTCTCTGACCACGTGACCCGCGTCGCCGCGACCTCTTCCGCTCCCTAGGCCCTGGGACCTCCCGGTCCTTACCTGCTTCCGGCTTTCGCTGCTTCCATATCCGCTCCTCTAGTCGCCTTCCGCTGTCCCCGCCTTCGTCCCCGGAAGATTGGGTCCTCTGGCCAGCCACTGTTTGCCGTTTGTACGGGCACCAAATAAAGTTTCTTTATTCAAAAGCACTTTTTTTTTTAAAAGCCACACTACCCCCATTCTCAGCTCCTCCTTCGCGGCGGTAACGCCTCTGTTTCTGCGGCGGTTGAGCGCCGATCTTTGCGGCCGGGATCGCGGAACGTAATGGCTGTCGTCCCGGCGTCTCTCTCAGGACAGGACGTGGGGTTCGTCTTACTTTTCTCTTCCCCACTTTTGCGGAAAGCTGGGCCTCATCAGGAGCCTGTGGGGACTAAGCGGAGGGCGCTCGCTCTCCGGTGGGCTGCGTTCGAGTCCCGCCGCCGGGCGCGGCTTCCCAGGACGCCTTTGCGGGTTTCGCGGACTGGCTCGGAGGCGAGGGGAGGCGGCCCCGGGGAGGGAGCCCGCCCGCGGTGGCTGCTCGTAAGGATCAGGACAGGGCTCAGCTTCGCGGTCTGTTCCTGGCGGTCACTTTTCATTTATTCACTTTAATGAACTCGCTTTGGGGGCGTTAAAATTCTCCGTAAGAGTTGGGGATCTCAGAACTGTTAAGAAACGGGTTTCTTCCTGTTGATCAAATCGTAATCTCACAGTAAGAACTGTCTGTAGTTTTTTGCTTTATACTCATCACGCTACAGATTCTTGGGTAAAGTTGTGGGTGACCGTGCAAATAAGAACATCCATTTGCATAAATTGGCCAAATTTATATTTGAAATTGGTCCTTCAAAATATTGCAAAAGACGAGAACACTTTGAGGAAAATAAACCGCAGAAAGTAGGTTGAGGCCAAGAAAGTGGCGCCAATGGCCCAAAATTGAAGCAGGCACTGTTTCAGGTCCTGCAAGTATAGAGAGTGTCTCCTTCAATTTTGCGCCCTAGGGCTTCTGGCCTCACTCGATTCCTGGCCAGAGACTTTGCTCCAGAGGTGCAGGAAGTGTAGTAGTTAGGAAAACAGTAATACTTTCCAATTAAAGTAAAATCTCAAAAAAGGACTTACTGTACCTACTGCCTGCGAAAATTCAAGTGGCAGTTGATTTAATATTCCTGCTTACCCTCTGAGGTTTTAGTGTTCTTTCATTAATGATTTTTAAAAATTAAATCCTGGTCAACGTAGTCACTATACACATTAAAACCTAATCACTGTTTTGGGTGGTACTGGAGGCACCGCAGAGTAAGAAAGTGTTTGCAGTTTTTTTCTTAGCTATCATTTGAGGAAACCTTTTGAAGAAATACGCGAGTTACAACCTAATAATTTAACGATTGTCTCTTGTGATCCGAAGATAAAAACACTGGTCAGCTAAGCTCTGTGCTCTATGTTTAAAACTGCACGGAGTTTCACCACCAAATAAAGCTTTGTTTCTACCTGAATCATGTATTTCCTTAAAATGATATAAAATGATAATCTGTAAATCTTGGTTTTTTTGTATGAATAAAATCAAGAATATCTTTAATTTTTTAATGCGGGTATAAGTTTTTCTTCATCTCCAGCTTGCTTCATTTTTGGACACTTCTATAAAATCTCTAATTTTTTGACTGGGAGAAAGACAGTAGCATGCCTTCATTTGCTTAGGGGCAGAATAGGATGGAAGGAGTCTATTGTGCAGATAGAGAAGGCAGAGAAGGGGAAAACCTTTGAAAAGAATTAAAATTGACTCAGAATACAGACAGAATCGAGAGACACAGGCTTTCAAGTACCTTTAATTATTCATGTTGTTCAAACACGTTAGACACTTTAAAGTGGTTTCACATGCACTGCTTCTTTCACGTTTCTTAGCAGGTGACTTAGCAGATAGTAGTAGACCTGGGACAAGAGCCTGTTTGATTTCTAAGCTAATCCATTCCCTATCCTGTCACATTGCTACGCGAGTTTCTGATTTAGGAAAATAAAAGCAATAGAATAGGAAAGATAAGAATGATTCAACAGACTCCATGGGAGAATCTGGGATTAGAGGCCCCGAGACAATTTGGCTTCCATGACATACCAGAGAAGTTTTCAGGTTTTCTTATGTCTTAATATAGTAATCACACAATACTTGTCTACCTTTTAATAGTTGTATGAAGAGTTTAATATACATGAAATGTCCTAGAAACTAAAAGCCAATCTTCTAGTGTAGATGCTACTAAGTAATATAATGCATGTGACTCTTTTTTCTAGATCATTTGCATATCTTACAATTAAAGACAGAATACCACAGATCTTAACTAAGGTTATTGATACATTGCATCGACATAAAAGTGAATTTTTTGAGAAACATGGAGAGGTAAGAATTGTTTTAATTTTTTGTTAATTTCTCAACAGAAACATAATAGTTATTGAAGGCATCAATTTTCCTTTAAATGTAAAAATCAATAGATGGGCCAAGTATTTATTTGGTTTTAATGTAATACATTGAAATGGAGATAGAACAGCCAATCTTTAATTTAGAAAATAATTGTATTCCAACAATTCTGTCAGTTATTTAGACCTCAGAATGTATTTTCTAATATATTTAATGTTGTAATTGGTGAGTAGGCAACAGACTTGCAATTGACTTAGCCAAGTGACTAAGCGATTGAGTTGCTTAGAAGAGCTTTTTAAATTTCAAGTTTAATTTGAGTTGTAGTATTTATATTACTAATTTGAGATCTTGAGTCCTGGAAGTTCAAACTGCTATGCAAAGCTCAGTGATATGAATTACAATTGATTGACACATTGTACTGATTCAAGTTGGGACTCATTAGCATTCAGTGCAGAATAGGACGTTAGAAATCACTTTGTCCATTCAGTTAATGGATGAGGAGAAATCCAGATAACTATGTTATGTTAGATATAGGTCTTTAAACTTGTAGGTTCAGTAATCTTTCTATTACACAATAGACTGTAAAAGAGCATGCATACACCAGTACATTTTTTTAAGCGTTGAAAACAAAGATTTAGAGAAATGGTTGGTGATCTTTTCTCCTTGGCCAAGTTGAAATGGAGTGAGATAATACATACACAGTTTGAGTGTAATGTTCTACTTCTTTCAACTTCTTTTATATTTTTTGAAACTTGTTTGAAACTAATCCTGGCATAACACAGGGATCACCTATTGTTCCTTATTGCTAAAATCCAGCTTAATTCAGACACTGACAATTCTATTGATGAATGGTTTTAATGTTTATCACATAAACATAATTTTGATGGCTGACATACTTTTATCACACAAGTATAATTTAGCCAAATTTGGATAGTTCACTTTAGTGTTTGGTCATATACGTAAGCAAATTACCGTAGTACTTGTGTTTTTGTTGTTGTTTTGTTTTTTCATTTTTTTTTGAGACGGAGTCTCGCTCTGTTGCCTGGGCTGGAGTGCAGTGGCCGGATCTCAGCTCACTGCAAGCTCCACCTCCCGGGTTTACACCATTCTCCTGCCTCAGCCTCCCGAGTAGCTGGGACTACAGGTGCCCACCACCTCGCCTGGCTAACTTTTTGTATTTTTTAGTAGAGACGGGGTTTCACCGTGTTAGCCAGAATGGTTTCGATCTCCTAACCTCGTGATCCGCCTGTCTCGGCCTCCCAAAGTGCTGGGATTACAGGCTTGAGCCACCGCGCCCGGCCCTGTTTTGTTTTTTGAGACAGGATCTTGTTCTATCTACTAGGCTAGAGTGCAGTGGCGCAGTCGTGGCTCACTGCAGCCTCAAACTCCTAGATGCCAGCGATTCTCCCAGCTCAGCATCCTAAAGTGCTGGTATTACAGGTGTGAGCCACTGTGCCTGGCCCCATAGTGCTTTTGTAATTTCATTTTCGACCAGAGTGATCTAAAATGTAGTAATTAATGAAGTCTTAGTATATTGCTACTTGGCCTGTATGCCCGTAATCATCAGGTGACTGAAGGCAGAGTTTCTTGTCTCTCCAGCCCTATCGCATTTCACAGTCTACTGGACACAGAACAGGATGTAAATAAAATGTTGACACAGATAAAGTCTGCTTTTGGTAGCCTTTCTGTCCTTTTTTCATGCCTCTATTATACCTACGACTGCTCTCCTTGGGCCTCCTGTGTTCTCCTAGCTCCCTAAGCCCCCACCTATAGCAGGGCCAGGCTTACCTCCAAAGGAGCCATGCCACACAGTTTTCTGTCTTCCCCCACCTCAGCGGTCAAACGTCCTTCCCCTTAGACTACCTGGTTTGGCAGATGTGTGTCTCTTGGAGATAGGGCCAGGCTTTATTCATCTTTCTCTGGTCCTGAGGTTAGTGTCAGGCACGTACAGGGTTCAGTAAATGTTTGAGTTCAATTCAAGTAAGTGAACCAACTGGCAGTGACATCACTCTTAATCCATTAGCCTTTGTAGGTATATGTTTCTGTAAAAGGGTGCCTGATACCCTATAAAACCTCAGTTGTTGGAATTTATGGTTAAAGAGTTGAAGTTTAAGACTTTAGGGTAGAGATTTGGAGGAGGGGGAGTTCCTCTCAAAACAGTCAGCCACAACTTCTTTTCTTCTATTTCTGAACCTGCAGAATCTCTAAAGCTTCAATCTTTTGTTCTAGCAGCAAAATAAATTCTACTTGGAACAAAAGAAAGAATGAAGAGATGTTTATATTGAGAAAATTACAGATCTGAAAGTAGGGACTAAATATCAACATGATAAAAATGATCTTATAAAAATACTCAGGCTTGATGTTTATTCTCTACATTTTATTATATACATGTTTTTATTAGGCTTACGTTTTCTTTTTTTTAATGGGGCAGGAATCTTGCTGATGTAAAACCAGAGGTGCCAAGTCATTTTCACTTCATTCTGATCCCATTACATTTGTCCCCACTCCAATTGGCCTTTCATAATATTGTAGCGCCTTGTATGTCAGCATATCTCATCTCTCACCTAGCTAGAACTCGGTGGAAAACAAGTTAAAAAAAAATTGAGCTACCAAAAGAAACCTCAGAAAGGTCACAGTTTCTTTTCTAGTGGTGTCAATGGTGAAAGAAGAATGTGTATGGAAGCATGAAAGACATGGAAAGTCTGGCAGGGGTTCCTTTCCGTCTGTAGTAATGGTCACAGAAGATAACAGAAAGGCCAGAACTTAGATAGATAAGGCACGATTATGTTCATATGAAATCTGTGTGTGTTTTTGATTTTCAGTTTAAGAGTTCTAAATGTAATATTTAAAGAAGTATAATGTAGTTTTGAACATTTTTCTTTTCTTAAGTCTGTAAAAATATGTTACCCTAGAGGAATTGCACAGACACACACACACAAACACAGACACAGACACACACATAATTGATTTTTCTTGTATTTTTGCAGGAAGGCGTGGAAGCTGAAAAGAAAGCTATTTCTCTCCTTTCTAAATTACGGAATGAATTGCAAACAGATAAACCAATTATCCCCTTGGTTGAGAAATTTGTTGATACTGATATATGGAATCAGTACCTAGAATATCAACAGAGTCTTTTAAATGAAAGTGATGGAAAATCAAGATGGTTCTACTCACCATGGTTGTTCGTAGAATGTTACATGTATCGTAGAATTCATGAAGCAATTATCCAGAGGTATGTGTGTAATCATCAACTAGCAAATGTTTAGAAATTTATACTTTTTCTGAAATTGTAAAAGGATAAGTTTAAAAATAAACACCAGTGGAAGCTTGAATTTGGTTGAGTTTAGCAAATCTTAATAGCATTGTTGGACATTTCTACAAATGTTACTGATGGACATTTCTACAGCTGTTACCGATTTAACAGATTCTTGGCAATTATAATCCACTTGCCTAGAATAGACATAAGAGTAAATATCTAAAGTACGAATTGGCCAGGCCCTGAGGTTCACACTTGTGGAGCCTGAGGTGGTCAGATTGCTTGAGGTTAGGAGTTCGAGACCAGCCTGGCCAGCATAACGAAACCTGTCTCTAGTAAAAATAAAAAAATTAGCGAGGCATGGTGGCACGGGCCTGTAATCCCAGTTACCTGGGAGGCTGAGGAATGGGAATTGCTTGAACCTGGGAGGCAGAGGTTGCAGTGTGCCAAAATTGTGCCACTGTACTCCAGCCTGAGCAACAGGGTGAAACTCTGCCTCAATAAAATAGATAAATAAAGCATGAATTAATTGAAGATTCTAATAAAGACATAGAATAAAAGAAGTTTTGCTTATTGAGTAAAAAATGTTAATTTGAAATAGTTGCATATATATAAATCAGGATGGGACAAAGTAAGCATATGTTTTGTTTATTAAAATAGATAATAAACATGTTACAACTTATTTGGTTTAAGGAGTCATGAGAACAGTGAATCATGCTATTGTATTACAGTCTTAATCTTTCATCATTTTTTTAAAAACGTTAGTTTAGAAAAAGATTTTTAAAGTACACGTGTTTCAAAGTAACTTTTTATAGGCTTGTTTGTATTATTAAATTTTTCCTAGGAAAACATCTGATAGAGAACTAGTTTTTAGGCCAGGCGTGGTGGCTCACGCCTGGAATCCCAACACTTTGGGAGGCTGAGGCAGGTGGATCACTTGAGGTCAGGAATTTGAGACTAGCCTGGTGAACGTGGCAAAACCCCGTCTCTACAGAAAATACGTAATTACCCAGGTGTGGTGACACATTCCTGTATTCCCAGCTACCCAGGAGGCTGAGGCAGGAGAATCACTTGAACCTGGGAGGCAGAGGTTACAGTAGCCGAGATTACACCACCGCACTCCATGCTGGGTGACAGAGCGAGACTGTTTAAAAAAAACAAAAAACTGTTATTTATAGTGCCAAAGAAAAGTTAATGGGGATTATTGGATTATCCTTAATGATCACAGGTTCCAAAAATCCAGGTTTGTTGACTAAGAGGAATCCTTTGGTATCTATTCGTAAACATAGCATGGGATAATTTAAAGTCATCAAGTCAGCACTAATTATAAAATAAAATTATTTTGGGAAACATATGTAAAATAAAACATATGTAAAAATTATTTTGAGAAAACAGTTCCATTATTTTGGGAAACATATTTTGGGAAACAAAAAAGCTAATGAACAGCTTTTTTGTCTTAATCTTACACACACATACACACACATATATATATTTATTTGTTTTTTTTTAAGTTTTTTTTATGTTGTTTGAGACGGAGTCTCGCTCTGTCGCCCAGGCTGGAGTACAGTGGCGCAATCTTGGCTTGCTACAACCTCTGCCTTCGGGTTCAAGCAGTTCTCCTGCCTCAGCCTCCCCAGTAGCTGGGATTACAGGCGCCTGCCACCTTGCCTGGCTAATTTTTTTTTTTTTTTTGTATTTTTAGTAGAGAGGGGTTTCGTTATGTTGGCCAGGCTGGTCTTGAACTCCTGACCCCAGGTGATCCTCCCACCTCATCCTCCCAAAGTGCTGGGATTACAGGCATGAACCACCACGCCCAGCCTGTATATATTTTTTCATGTCACAATTTGTTGTTTTTTCTGATAGGTAGGTTTTAGAACTTCTGATCTAAAAGCAAAATACACTATTAAAACTCTAGTGCATGCCGGGTATGGTGGCTCACACCTGTAATCCCAGCACTTTGGGAGGTCGAGGTGGGCGGATCACAAGGTCAAGAGATCAAGACCATCCTGGCCAACATGCTGAAACCCCGTCTCTACTAAAAATACAAAAATTAACTGGGCGGGGTGGTGCGTGCCTGTAGTCCCAGCTACTCGGGAGGCTGAGGCAGGAGAATCACTTGAACCCAGGAGGCAGAGGTTACAGTGAGCCGAGATCACACCACTGCACTCCAGCCTAGGTGAAAGAGCAAGACTCTGTCTCAAAAAAAAAAAAAAACAAACCTCCAGTGCACTGCTTGGCACGGAGAAGGCACCCCAGTAGATGTAAGGAGCTGTCAGTAACTAGCAATGTTCTAGTGACTGCGCAACCCAGTGAAATGTAGGCATTGTTATGGTCCATTTTACAGTTGAGGTGACTGAGGCTCAGACAGTTTCCTAACATGCCCAAGGTGACATGGCTAGTAGATGGTGGAACCAGGATTTGAGCCTGAACTGTGTGAATCAGATTAGAGTCCTTATTCAACCATTCTTCCCAAATAGTAGATTTAGATGCCTGTCAAGGACTGAGAGTAGTCTGAAGTTCGGGGTGATGGTTTCATAATTTTGGAAAATATCTGTGGTATGAGCCAAAGCTGCCAAAGTGTTGAAAGACTGGGTGGCACCTTGAGCAGGGTTAGTGGAGTTTGGGTTTTTAAGGCAAGAGCAATGCTGTTTCTGAATTTGCTTTTAGAGATTGATCAGGTTCAGAGACTAAAAGTACCTAGAGCAGATTTTCACAAACCTGGCTGCACATTTATGACCCAGTGGGGGAAAAGGAAGGCGGCTTCAAAAATGCATGTTTTTAGGCCAGGCACAGTGGCTCACGCCTGTGATCTCAGCATTTGGGAGGCCGAGGCGGGTGGATCACCTGAGGTCAGGAGTTTGAGACCAGCCTGGCCAACATGGTGAAACCCCGTCTCTACTAAAAATACAAAAATTAGTCAGGCATGGTGATGGGCACCTGTAATCCCAGCTCCTCAGGAGGCTGAGGCAGGAGAATCACTTGAACCCAGGAGTTGGAGGTTGCAGTGAGCCAAGATCATGCTATTGTACTCCAGCCTGGGCGACAAGAGCGAAACTCCGTCTCAAAAAAACCCCACATAGTTTTAGATTATTACGTTGGAATAAATACAGATTGCTTAATTGATCTGGGGTGGGGCCTGGGTGTCAGTTTTTCTTTCGGAAGCTCAGAGAGTGATGATAGCCACTAGTTTAGCGAACAGATTGTTAAATGGAATAGAGGGAACATGCAGCTTTAAGTTCAAGAAACTAGAATGTTGCACAGTCACGGATGTAGAACTCTTCCCAAAGTGATTTCTGTGGCAGATAAAGAACCATCTTACAATGGAGCTAGCACTGAAGTCGTTCTGAAATGTCTAATTTTTAGGTTCTTGTATGGGGGATCACTATCCTAGGTCAATGGCAACTCCAAACTGACCAGCTTTTATAGCAGACATATTTACATTAATTTACTATTTTATGCTGAAACGTGCTTTGATAGTCTGCCAGTCTAAATTAAGATTCAAAGTTTTGGCCATATGTGAAATTTAAACATATTAAGTACATACACTTCAGATATTGAAAGGTGAAAATACAGAGAAAATATTAAATTTTTAAAAAAACTTTAATAAAGTGTAATATACATATAGAAAAATGCGCATGCCTTATATGTTCAAGAACATACTTGTGTACCCAGTGCCCAGATCAAGAGGCAGAACCTTATAGACCCCAGAAGTCCACCTTGAGTCCCCTTCCAGTCACCACCATCATTACCCCTCCAGGATAACCGTTGTCCTGACCTGTGTTAGTTTTGCCTGTTTTTTAACTTTACTGAAATGAAATGATACAGTATATAGTTTTGTGTCTGGCTTCTTTCACTCATTTTTATGTTTGTGAGACTCATCCATATGTTACAGTATAATTGTAGATCATTCTTATTGCTTTATAATATTGCGTTATATGAACGTATTACAATCTGTTTACTCCATTGTGATGGATGTTTGAGTACTTTTCAGTTTGGAGTTGTTAGGAAGAATGCTGCTATAAACATTCTAACACTTCTTTGCTGAACATATGGATGAATACATCTGTTGGGTATATCCCTAGAAGTGAATCACTGGGTCATAGTGTGTGTACATACACAGCTTTAGTAGATTCTAAAATAGCAAACATTCTAAAATGAGGATTTATATATAGTTATGTGAGTTTACTCTCTTAAATACAGGAAATAAAGCTCATTCTTAATATGAGGTGTGACTTTAATGAATGGTTTGTTGATAAAACATTAGAACATTTTTTATTAGAACCTTTCGTAGAGGGCCAGTAAATCTTTTTTTTTTTTTTGTAGTAAATCTTTTGGGCATAGGGGCCATGTGGTCTCTGTTGCAGCTGCTGAACCTGTCGTTGTAGTGTGAAAGCAGCCTTAAATAATATGTAAGAATGAGCATGGCTGTGTTCTAAAGAAACTTTATTTAATGGACACTGAAATTTGAATTTCATGTATCACAAAAGTACTACTTTTCTTTCACTTTGTTTTCAGCCATTCAAAAATATAAAAACCACTCTTAGCATGTGAGTCAGACAAAACAGGTGGTGGACCGGATTGGGTCTGTGCATCCGAATGATATTTATCCTTTTAAGTCACCTTGAGAGACTGATGGATTTCAGCAGTGCTGCCATTGCTAAAACCATCTTTGAATTATTTGAAACTTCTTTCAGAGCCAGTTTACATGCCTCAAAAAGAAAATTTAGTCTTCTGTTTTTTTAGTAACTCATCTTTGATTTAAAAAAAAAAAGGTTTTTATCCAATTTGATCACACACCTCATTCTACTGAAGTCACTCCGAGTGACTTTTGACTGTTTCCAAAAATAAATTGACTCCAAAGGATGAAGATATGTGATCACTGACAGGAGGTTTAATGATGTGCCACAAGCAAGTTCTGAAGAAAATTCCAAAAGAGGAATTCCAAAAGTGCCCTGAGCAATGGCAGTGCCCTTGGAATAAGGGTGTAGCTTCCCGAGGTGACTGACTGGCCGGAAGGAGGCAGCCATCATTCGGATGTTTAAATACTGGTATGTTATTTAAAACAAAACAAAACAAATCAATCCCATTACATGGGTCTTAGATTGTTTTTACCCTAACATGAATGGCCCATGGAAAAAGTAGCTGATTTGGAAGACCCAATAATCTGAATGTCTTTTATATTCAATTCAGTAAAGTTTATTAAATTAGTATTTGTATCTTCTTAGTTATGATTTTCTTAGGCCAATATAATATGATTTAATCTCTCGCTGGAAAACATGAAGGTGTAGTCGTGTCACATACGTCACCTTTGGTTAAAGTTGCCCAAAAATACCTAAATATTAGTGATGAAAAATTATCATTCTTCTAAAACGTACAATAGTATTAAGTCTAATTTATCTTAAGTACTCATTGTATTTCCATCATACTCTGTGTTTCATTCTGTTGATGATTGCTGCATTGTATTCAAATATTCTGTTTATATTCTATACATTTGTTACTAGAACTCTGCCACATCGGGTGGTTAAAAAATGTTTGTTGAACTAAAACAGTTGTCTTGAAATTTATCTTTCTCCTTCTTTTGCCCTGGAATCCCTGCTGGGTAAATAATTATGAACATAGTCATTATCACTATTTAATATTTCCAGAAAAATACTTGATTTGGGAACTTTTGACAATGAAAATGAGTTTGAGAGATTTTTGTGTAATTTGATTATTTAGTGTTAAGTTTTTCTAGTTAGTCAATTAGATAAATGTTATATCTAGTTTCTGTTAGCACTAATTATTGAGACTGTGTGGTGCTATTTTCTTTTAAGAACTGCAGTTATCCTAATGTACAGACTAAAATGTTTCACTTATGTTTTTCTCCTCCTTTAGTCCGCCAATTGATTACTTTGATGTATTTAAAGAATCAAAAGAGCAAAATTTCTATGAGTCACAGGAATCTGTCATTGCTTTATGTACTCACCTGCAACAATTGATAAAAACTATTGAAGACCTAGATGAAAATCAGCTGAAAGATGAGTTTTTTAAACTTCTGCAGGTAAATGTGATCATTAATCTTCTGAGTGTGTTTTATTTAAACAGAAAATAAACTGTTGTACAGTTAACAAAACATGTAAATATTTTTCTTTGCTGTAATTGATCATTTTTTATCTAATGGTGTTAAGAGATGAAAATCCATTAATTTCTTGAAATGGGTTTGAAATCTTTTCTGCTCTGACTGGCTATGATTTTAGTGGCAAAGAAGTTATCTGACTTTCTAGCTTCTGTCATACTTGAGAGAATACTTCATAGTAATTTGCTTAGCTTTTGTCGTGCTTGAAAGAACAATAGTAATTTGGTCTCCCAGCTGACTTGGGTGTGTGTTGGCTCTGTGGCTCATTTGTGTTTGGACCTGAGGCCTGTCGCTTAATTTATCTGGGCCTCAGTTTCCTCCTCTGTTAAATGAAGATAATGTATACTTTGTAATTTGATGTGAGAATTCAACTAGATTCTTGCATGTGAAGTGCTGAGCGCAGAGCCTGGGATACAGCCTGCTGTTAGCATCAGTGGATGATAATATTTGGGTAGTCAGTTGGCCCATTAATACACTTTCATTGCATTTCTTTGTTTATCTTGTATTCAGTTTAGTTTTTAATTCATGCAAACATCCTGAAATTTACAACACATTATTAGAATCAGAACTATTAGGAAACATGTGGTACGTAGCAGTATCCCCAGCCCTCACATTTTCCAGAAAAAGTGAGGAAGACTTTCAAAAAGAAATGTTGGAAAGCGCCCTGAAGAGAAATAAAGCAGGAAAAGGGTGTTGGGGATGTTGGGGATGAGATCAGGGCTGCCAGGGAAGGGTCCATGGAGGCTGAGGCTACAGACCTGAAGGCAGGGAAGGAGTAAGTCAGGTGCATGTGTGGGGAGTACATGGAGAGGTGAGAAAAATTGCAAGGAAACCCTGTAGTTGCTGAGAGGTAGGCGGGTGGAAGGGACACAGAACGGCTTGTATTAAATAAATTTTTACTAAAAGTGAAACAAGCCATCAGAGAAAACCCTCTGAGAGCAGAGTGGTAATGCTATTTGACTATTTCAAGGAATGCTTCTGAGAATAGACTGCGAGGGGCGAAGGTGGAAATGGGGAGAGCTGGTCTGAAAATAACTTGGGGAGGGAGGTTGGGGCCAAGTTGATAGCATAAGAGGTAGTGACATCAACAGAGCCTCGATGTTCTTTGAACATAGAAGCTGCAGGAATTGCTGACAGATTATAGGTGGCAACAAAGCCCTGGTGAGACTTCGAGGGCAAGCAAAGTCACAAATAAAGGCATATTTTGAGTTCAAAACAAAAATTGTCAGGATATTGTTTTGTTTTGTTTTGTTTTTGAGACTAGAGTCTCGCTCTGTCGCCCAGGTTGGAGTGCAGTGGCGCGATCTTAGCTCACTGCAACCTCCATCTCCTGGGGTCAAGCAATTCTCCTGCCTCAGCCTCCTGAGTAGCTGGGATTACAGGCGTATGCCACCCCACCTGGCTAATTTTTGTATTTTTAGTAGAAATGGGGTTTCGCCATGTTGGCCAGGCTGGTCTTGAACTCCTGACCTGAGGTGATCCACCCGCCTTGGCCTCCCAAAGTGCTGGGATTATAGGCGTGACCACCTTGCCTGGCCCAGGACATTGTTAACTAATAAACCTTGTTTTTTGTTTTTTCCTTTCAACTCTGCCTTATGCTTAGCCTTGGAATTAAAACAAAAACAAAAACTGGCATGCTAGTTCTTGACTCCTAGCTAGCCCATTCTTTTAGGGAATCATCTTCTTTGAATGTGTTCTTTGTCCCATAAGTATAATAAACTGTGAAGAAGAATGAGCATGCATCTGTTTTCTGTCATCTGATTTGGCTAACAACTTCTTCACACTGTCACTGTGCTCCCAAGTGAAGGGGGCCAGAGTTGCCTCCACTTGGTGGCCACAGTGAGCAACAGGTTAACCTCTCAAGGGAAGCTTGAAAACATTCTAGTTTGCAGAGACTGTTAATCGCTTTCAAGAGTCGTAGCACTCTCCCACTGTCCACACGCACATTTCTGGGGCTACTATGGCAAATGCCATTCTAGGTGCTGGGCATGTAGTGGTAAAACAAAAACAGGCTGATTCTCCCTGTCAAAACTTGTGATCTTGAGGGAATATAGACAATCAAGTAATTGCACAAAAAACTATGTCGTTACAAACTAACGACAGACGTTGTCGTTGGGGCGAAGACGAAGACGTTGTGAAGGGCAAGTGCAAGAGGCTAGCACAGAACCTGCTCTCAGTCGCTGAAGGCCATCGTGGACACCATTGTATGGATTTCTTCAGGAAACTTGAGAAAAGGGTGACCTTGGACACTTTAGTTACTATTTAAGCCTTATTTTTAAACAAAATTTATTCATTTATCTCTTTTTAAAATAATACTATTCGGCCAGGCGTGGTGGCTCACACCTGTAATCCCAGCACTTTGGGAGGCCGAGGTGGGCAGATCACCTGAGGCCAGGAGTTTGAGACCAGCCTGGCTAACATGGCAAAACCCCGTCTCTACTGAAAATACAAAAAATTAGCCAGGCGTGGTGGTGGGCGCCTGTAATCCCAGCTACTTGGGAGGCCGAGGCAGGAGAACAGCTTGAACCTGCGAGGCAGAGGTTGCAGTTAGCCGAGATCACGCCACTGCACTCCAGCCTGGGCGACAGAGTGAGACTCCGTCTCAAAAAATAAATAAAAATAAAAATAAATAATACTATTCGCCTGTAATCCCAGTACTTTGGGAGGCTAAGGCGATCACATCACTTGAAGTCAGGAGTTCGAGACCAGCCTGTTCAACATGGCGAAACCCTTTATCTACTAAAAATATACAAATTAGTTGAGTGTGGTGGCATACCCTTGTAATCCCAGCTACTTGGGAGGCTGAGGCATGAGAACTGCTTGAACCTGGATGGTGGAGGTTGCAGTGAATCAAGATCGCACCACCACACTCCAGCTTGGGTGAAGAGGAAAACTTTATCTCAAAACAAAAAAATTTAAAAAAACAGAAAAAACTATTGGTTGGAACATGCATTCTCCTTATTTTAAATTACAAATGAGGGCCTGACAAGGTGGCTCATGCTTATAATATCAGCATTTTGGAAGGCCACAGCAGGAGGATTGCTTGCGGCCAGGAGATAGAAATTAGCCTGGTCAACATAGTGAGACCCCATCTTTATTAAAAAAGAAATCACAAGTGAGAGTAGAGTCTGTTTTAGCTAGTGTTTATTGAGTACTTCTATATGCCAGGTATTTGGTACATTATTTGCATGCGTTATATCAATTCTCACAATAATTCTGTGAGGTAAGTGGTAATATCTCATTTTTCAGTTGCAAGACTTGAGCCTTAGAGAGCTTAAGTTTAATTTGTCGATGATCATAAACTGAAGATGCTGAGTTTGAACCCAGGTTGAGCCTGAAGTCCTAAACGTGTAATTTTATGGCTTAAAAAAAAAAATAGGCCTACATACTGTTTTCTACAAAACGTAATTGAGTATTCAATTTAAAGTGGAATAAGATAATTGATTACAATGGGTCTTTAGTTAACATGACCTTGTTTAAAAAGTAGCGTCTTTAGATATCACCTTGTTCAGTTTTTAAAATTTTACAAATGAGAGAACCAAATCCCAGAGAGGTGTCATGTCCTAAGGTTATCCAGTTAGTGAAAGAAACTGGGCAGTTCTGCAGGGGCTAGGAGGAAAAAATAAACTTTTATTTTTTCTCTTGACTCTGCATTATATGGGCAACTTTGAGCCTCTCTTTACAGCAACCGATGGTGTTCTAATATCGTTAAGCTGCAAAAACTTTTATTCTGAATAAATAATGTGAGTGCTAAAATAATTGAAACCAGTTTTTTTAAGTCCATTACGTACTGATGAATTAGAAATTTCAGTTTTATCTTGTTAATACAGCATCATGTGAAACAAAGTTTGTGCATTGTTAGAGAAAGTATGGATTTGATGGGCATTTAAAGAGTTTTGTAGATATGTATTAGTTTTTTAGCAACGTTCCCCCATCCCGCTACATAATGGAGTTTTGTTGGCTATTCAGCAGAAGGGTGAATATTTTGTACTTTTTCTTTTTCAGATTTCACTGTGGGGAAATAAGTGTGATCTGTCTCTCTCAGGTGGAGAAAGTAGTTCTCAGAAGACCGATGTACTAAATTCATTGGAAGACCTAAAACCTTTCATTTTATTGAATGATATGGAACATCTTTGGTCATTGCTTAGCAATTGCAAGAAAACAAGAGAAAAAGCTTCTGTTACTAGAGTGTATATTGTTCTCGATAATTCTGGGTTTGAGCTTGTTACAGATTTAATATTAGCCAACTTCTTGTTGTCCTCTGAACTGGCTACTGAGGTTCATTTTTATGGAAAAACAATTCCATGGTTTGTTTCTGATACTACTATACATGATTTTAATTGGTTAATTGAACAGGTAAAACATGGTAATCATAAGTGGATGTCCAAGTGTGGGGCTGACTGGGAAGAGTATGTTAAAATGGGTAAATGGGTTTACCACGATCATATATTTTGGACTCTGCCTCATGAGTACTGTGCAATGCCTCAGGTTGCTCCCGACTTATATGCTGAATTACAGAAGGCACATTTAATTTTATTCAAGGGTGATTTGAATTACAGGAAGTTGACAGGTGACAGAAAATGGGAGTTTTCTGTTCCATTTCATCAGGCTCTGAATGGCTTCCATCCCGCACCCCTCTGTACCATAAGAACATTAAAAGCTGAAATTCAGGTTGGTCTGAAGCCTGGGCAAGGGGAACAGCTCATGGCCTCTGAGCCCTGCTGGTGGACCAGTGGAAAGTATGGAATATTTCAGTACGATGGTCCCCTTTGACTTGATTTAGGAGCTCTCAGTTGCATAGAAAGATGACGAGCACCTTTTCATCCCCAGAAAAGGAGCGCGTGAATTGAGTCGCCTGGCGGCTGGGTCTGTACACGCTCTGGGAAGCTTGGCTTCTCCGTGCCCATCTACATGCGCACTGGATGATTTTTCTTTTTAACATTTTGCCCCACTACACTGTTTTGGGGATAGATGGGTTAAGCAAGTTACAGATAATTACATTTATATTGGAATTTTAGCAACTTTTTTTCAGGTTAAATACATCATTTCAAGTGCTTTTAATGAACTTAATTGGTTAGGAAGCAAAAAATAAGCGAGTTCTGCTTTTAGTTAACCCTATTCTTTTCTTAAATAGTGCACTGCATGGTATTTAATATTCCAGGAAGCATGAAGTTTTATTTTGCTTGATTTTGGGCTCATGAAATAATAGCTCTGTGAAAATGCACATCTTAATGACTCTCTGTAAAGAGGCATTCCTTACAACTGTGATGTTTCCTCACATAAAAGTTACCTCATAAGTTAATTCTAACTTTTATTCTCCTTGAATTTTATTTCATTTCAATAGCTTGTTTCATTTGCACACCTTTGTATTTTCATTGACTTGTAGAATGGATGTTAGGAAACCCAGAATTGAACACAGTGAAATAAATGGTATTTTAAGAAATGTGATATCTTTTATATTCTATTTATGATATCCATAATCAAATGAGATTATTTTACCACATAAGTGTTTTAAATAAACAGATTTTTAGTTTGCAGTTTTAGGAAAATGCTTTAGATAGAAAAGGTTCTTACGCATTGAATTTGGAGTACTACCAACAATGAATGAATTTATTTTTTATATTCTTACACATTTTGTTGGTCATTGTCACAGATACTAAACACTAAAAATTTCAGGTCAGTTTGTTTTGAAACTGAAATTGGAAAAAAATCTGGAAGTGTTTTGTTGCACTAAAATAATAAAATGAGTTGTACTGAAAATCTCATTGGTTTTATTTTCCAGCGGGGAAAAGTCAAGAAAGGAAGGTTAAAAATGAGATTTATATAAAAAGAAACTCGTAATATGTATTATAGATGTTGCCAAAAGCAGTTATTAAATATCATTTATAAAAGGTTATTAGTCTATGCTCTAGCTAAGTATTAAAAAAGATTTTTGCAAAATGTTTATATAAAACTGTACATTTTGAATCTACTGTGTTTCTTTATCCACATGTGTGCCTCTTTTAAAGAGTAAGTTTGTAAAATGCTTTCGTATTAGAATTGTTTGTAGGCATTTGACATAATTTAGAACACAGTTGTTTATTTAGGTTGACTTCATAGCCACCATGTGAGCTCCAGCACTGGAATAGTTCAACACCCCCCTTCCCCATGAAAAAGAGCAAGGAAGCAAACTAGTGCAAGAAAGGTGGCACTGAGGAAGAGGGTCAGGTCAAGATAGAATTTTTTTTTAATGCTTAGCAGGAGGAAGGGCTTACCTATGTTTTCACCAGTTGATTTTTAACTTTTAATGTTAGTTTAGTGTTGTTTTGTTTTTAAGACAGGGTCTCGCCCTATTTCCCAGGCTGGAGTGCAGTGGCATGATCACAGCTCATTGCAGTTTTGACCTCCCAGACTTAGGCGATCCTCTCACCTCGGCCTCTTCAGTAGCTGGAATATGGGTGTGTGCCACCATGTCCAGCTAATTTTGTTTTGTAGCGGTGAGGTCTCACTATGTTGCCCAGAGCTAGTCTCAAACTATTGGTTTCAGCCTCCCACAGTGCTGGGATCATAGGCAAGGCCACTGTGCCCAGCCTCACCAGTTTATTTTATTTTTTTATTTTTACTTCTTTTTGAGACGGAGTCTTGCTCTGTCGCCAGGCTGGAGTGGGGTGCAGTGGTGTGATCTCAGCTCACTGCAATCTCCACCTCCCAGGTTCTCTCCTGCCTCAGCCTCCACCACGCCCTAATTTTTGTATTTTCAGTAGAGATGGGGTTTCACCATGTTAGCCAGGATGGTCTCAATCTCTTGACCTCGTGATCTGCCCGCCTCAGCCTCCCAAAGTGCTGGGATAACAGGTGTGAGCCACCACACCCGGTCCAGTTGATTTTTTAAAACAGCTTTATTGAAATGTAAATACAATTCATCCATTTAAAGGGTACAGTATTTTAGTATATTCACAGGGTTGTTTTTGTCACCACTATGACAAACTAGTACCCATTAATAGTCATTCCCCATTCCCCCATCCTTAGCACTTGGCAACCACGAATCTTTCTGTCCATAGGAATTTAAATGTTCTGGACATTACATATAAATAGAATCAAAATAGGTGGTCTTTTGTGACTAGCTTATTTTGAAGGTTCATCAGTTGTATGTGTCAGTCAGTCCCAACTCTTCTCTAATTAGGACTTACAAGTACTTCATCTTTTTTGATGGCTGAATACTTTTTTTTTTTTTAAGAGATGGGGTTTTGCCATGTTGCCCAGCCTGGTCTCCAACTCCTAGATTCAAGCAATCCGGCCGTCTTGGCCTCCCAAAGTGCTGGGATGACAGTTGTGAGCCACTGCGCCCGGCCCAAATACTATTCCACTGTATGGACATACCTCGTTTTATTCATTTGTCAGGTGATGGGCATTTGGGTTGTTTCCACTTTCTGACTATTATGAATAATACTATGAACATTCATGTACAAGACTTGTGTACGTTTTCACTTCTTTTGGGTATATACGTAGGGGTGAAAGTGTTCGGTCATATGTTAACTGTGTAATGTTTTGAGTGTCTGTCAAATACTTTCCCCGAAGTGTTTGCACCATTTCACATTCCTTCCAACAATGCACGAGGGCTCCAACTTCACATCTTTGTCAGCACTTGTTACTTTTTTTTTTTTTTTTTTTTTTTTTTGAGACAGAGTCTTGCTCTGTCACCCAGGCTGGAGTGCAGTGGCATGTTTGCTCACTGCAACTTCTACCTCCCGGTTTAAGCAATTCTCCCACCTCAGCCTCCACAGTAGCTGGGACTACAAGCATGGGCCACCACACCTGGCTCATTTTTTGTATTTTTAATAGAGATGGGTTTCACCATGTTGGCCAGGCTGGTCTTGAACTCTTGATCTCAAGTGATGCACCGGCCTTGGTATTCCAAAGTGCTGGGATTACAGGCGTGAACCACTGTCCCTGGCCTGTTGTTAATAGTATCCATGTTTTTTATTATAGCTGAACTTTTGGGTGCAAAGTGGGAATGTCATGCTTTTGAATGGCATTTCCCGAATGAATAATGTTGAGCATTTTTTCATGTGCTTATTGGCCAGTTGTGTATCTTCCTTCAGAAGATGTCTTCAATTCCTTTGCCCATTTAAATATATTCTTACTGAGTTATAAGATTTAAAAAATATATTCTGGGCTGGGCGCAGTGGCTCACGCCTGTAATCCCAGCACTTTGGGAGGCCAAGGCAGGTGGATCACCTGAGGCCAGGAGTTCGAGACCAGCCTGGCCAACATGCTGAAACCCCCATCTCTACTAAAAATACAAAAATTAGCTGGGCGTGGTGGCACATGCCTGTAGTCCCAGCTACTCGGGAGGCTGAGGCAGGAGAATTGCTTGAACCAGGGAGGTGGAGGTTGCAGTGAGCCAAGGTCACACCACTGCACTCCAGCCTGGTGACAGAGTGAGACTCTATCTCAAAATAAATAAATAAATAAATAAATAAAATATTCTGGCCGGGCGTCGTGGCTCTCACCTGTCAACCCAGCACTTTAGGAGGCCGAAGTGGGCAGATCATGAGGTCAGGAGTTCAAGACCAGCCTGGCCAATATGGAGAAACCCTGTCTCTACCAAAAAATACAAAAATTAGCTGGACGTGGTGGCGCATGCCTATAGTCCCAGCTACTCAGGAGGCTGAGGCAAGAGAATCACTGGAACCTGGGAGGCTGAAGCTGCAGTGAGCCAAGATTGCGCCACCACACTCCAGCCTGGGCGACAAGAGCGAGACTCCGTCTCAAAAAAATATATATATATACAGGTCTCTTATTGGACATATGACTTATAAATATTTTCTCCAATTCTGTGTGTTGCCTTATCACTTTCTTGATGGTATCAGTTTGCAGCACAAACATTTTAAATTTGGATAAATACTTTTATTGCAAAACATTGGTGTTGGAGCTGCTTAAAATCCTCTCAAGGGTCTCTAAAGTGAGGGACTAAGAAACCAAATGGACAGGGCTCTGCCAACCTTCTCTCAACTCCCCTCAACACTCCCCCCATCCTGCTTCCAACACGCTTGTTTCCACCTGAGCAAATGTGGCCTACACACGTTTAGCATGGGTGCAGAGGAGCACAGTGGGAAAGCTGAGGTTCTGCAGTGGGGTGTGAATGGGTTTTCCACTAAAGAGCTGAGCAGGAGCAGCTTCAATTGTTTCTCAACTGCTACCACACCTACATATGAAGTAAGTGTAGCTTATAAATTTCATACAATACATTTTTATCAAGACATAGATCCAGTATTGTAGGTATATTAGGATGAAATGTAGATGAAGGGCAGGCAAATAATTATGCAGAGGATGGTGTTTTTATTTAACAGCAAGTGGACAAGATTTGTTGGCATGATCCAGCTTTTCTTTATTTTTTCTGAGACGAAGTCTTGCTCTGTCACCCAGACTGGAGTGCAGTGGCATAATCTTGGCTCACTATAACCTCTGCCTCCAGGTTCAAGTGATCCTCCTGCCTCAGCCTCCCAAAATAGCTGGGACTACAGGCTCACGCCGCCACGCTCAGCTAACTTTTTTTTTTTTTAATTTATTTTTGTATTTTTAGTAGAGACAGGGTTTTGCCATGTTGGCCAGGCTGGTCTAGAACTCCTGATCTCAGGTGATCTGCCCACCTTGGCCTCCCAAAGTGCTGGGATTACAGGTGTGAGCCACCATGCCCAGCCATGATCCAACTTTTCTTACTAATTTGAGGCAATGTTTGTGTTTGATAAAATGCGGTAATGTTTTTGAACTTTTGTAAAGCCAAAATCCTAGTTGCTTATTCTCAAGGTCATGTTTCTATAAAAGAAAAACGCACCAGCCACAAAAAGCAACACAGTTTAAACCTTTATTTGCATTTTAAGAAAACCCCAGAGTGGATTGAAAACACAGTTCAAAGTTCTTATTAAAATTTCCTCTCCCAATCATTTTTCTAACACAGCCCTCTCTGCGCAAACTCCCACTAAGCCTTATTCCAGAACATCTGCCACAAAATTTTTCCTCTTTTTCTTTCTACCCTCCTTTTTTTTGCTAGATTGGGAGTGGAGAAGACTTCGAACACTTCTATGCATTCATGTCATTACCTAAAGTGCTCATGCCATGTCTGACACTCGTGTTAAGCATTAAGTGATATCTTGAAATTGCAGCAAATGAATACAGCAGAGGAAAAAAAAAAACTCAGAAAAATAACAACAGGGTAGTAACACCATCTCCGAATACCCTTGTTAAGATTTGATGTATATATTGCTAAGTTCTTCTTTATGTATAGACATACTTTTTTTTTTACATTTCTAAGATAAAAAAGCAGAATCATACCATTAAAACTTTTTTTTTTTTTTTTTTTTTTTTTGAGACGGAGTCTTGCTCTGTCACCCAGGCTGGAGTGCAGTGGCTGGATCTCAGCTCACTGCAAGCTCCTCCTCTCGGGTTCACGCCATTCTCCTGCCTCAGCCTCCCGAGTAGCTGGGACTACAGGCACCCGCCACTTCGCCCGGCTAGTTTTTTGTATTTTTTAGTAGAGACGGGGTTTCACCGTGTTAGCCAGGATGGTCTCGATCTCCTGACCTCGTGATCCGCCCGTCTCGGCCTCCCAAAGTGCTGGGATTACAGGCTTGCGCCACCGCGCCCGGCCCTAAAACTTTTTTTTTTTTGAGACAGGGTCTTGCTTTGTCGCCCAGGCTGGAGTACAGTGGTGCAGTCTCAGCAGCTTCGACCTCCTAGGCTCCGGTGATCTTCCCACCTCAGCGTTTCAAGTAACTGAGACTACAGGCGTACACCACCATACCTGGCTAATTTTAAAATTTTTTTGTAGAGATGAGGTCTCACCATGTTGCCCAGGTTGGTCTCAAACTACTGGGCTCAAACGAGACTCCTGCCTCAATCTCCCAAAGTGCTGGGATTATAGGCATGAGCCTATACCCAGCCTTTTTTTTTTTTTTTTTTTAAATTCTTAAGTATTTTTCCAACTTCCAACTTCTGTTTGATTGGTTTTATTGTTGTTGTCATTTTACTTTTTGTGGGGTTTTTGTTTGTTTAATTTACTAATTAGTTCCTGTTAGACGGATAGGAGGTGTTTTTGTTTTGTTTTGTTTTGTTTTTTCTTTGAGATGGAGTTTCGCTCTTGTCCCCCAGGCTGGAGCGCAATGGCATGATCTTGGCTCACTGCAACTCCGCCTCCCAGGTTCAAGCGATACTCCTGTCTCAGCCTCCCGAGTGGCTGGGATTACAGGCGTCTGCCACCATGCTCGGCTAATTTTTATATTTTAGTAGAGACGGGGTTTCGCCATGTTGGTCAGGCTGGTCTCAAACTCCGGACCTCAGGTGATCCACCCACCTCGCCCTCCCAAAGTGCTGGGATTACAGGCGTGAGCCACTGTGCCCGGCCAGGAGATTTTCTTTCTTTCTTTTTCTTTCTTTCCTTTCTTTTCTGGATAACAACATGATCCTGGTACTATAGCCTGAGACTCATAAATACTTGATTTCTAATTCTTGATTGTCTTAGTCCATTGGTGCCACTATAACAAAATACCTGAGACTGGGAAGTTTAAAAACGACAGAAATTTATTTCTCACAGTCCTAGGGGCTGGGAGTCCAAGATCAACGTGCCAGCAGGTTTGTTAACTGTGAGGTCCTGGTCTCAGCTTCCAAGATGGTACCTTGTTGCTGCGTCTTCTGCAGGAGGGGAGGAACACTGTGCCCTTGCTTGGAGAAGGCGGACGGGCAAGGGAGCTGAAGGCTGCGTGACGCCTCTGAAATCCACCTGTGAAGGCGGATCTCTCCTGACCGAATCAACTCTTAAAGGCCCCGCCTCTTAATACCACCCTATTGGCCACCGGTTTCAGCACATGAATTTTGGAGGGGATAGTTTCAAATCACAGCACCAGTCTACTATGAACTATGTGACCTGAGTCACATTCTTACCACTTTGCTGGGAAAAGAAACGTTAATTCCTGTCAATTTAAACTGCATTCAATCCCAAACCCAGAATACCCCTGGGAAACCGGAAACTTGCTGAACGGTATTAACATTCTGGCACCCCCTAGTGGCCATCTGAATATTCTGTAAAACCTGATTTTTTTCCATTTTGCTTTTCTTTGGTGTGGTACATTTTTCGTTTTCAGTTTATTTACTATTAGTTCACCCCATTTTCAAACCTTTTAGAAAATAAAAGGGAGCATCAGTTCATACGGAAGACACTTCTAACTTGTCGATTCCCACTAGTCTTACATTTCTTGGGGGCAGCCACCTGTATCTTCTGTGTATTTGTCCTATACACAATTGAACACAGTAGATGCTCAACGAATGACTGATTGATAGGTAATGCATTCCGGTGTTTGAAATGTTTCTTGTTTTGTTTTGCTTTGTGTTTTGAGATGGAATCTTGTCTTGTCACCCAGGTTGGACTGCAATGGTGTGATCTCGGCTCACTGCAACCTCCGCCTCCGTGGTTCAAGCGATTCTCCTGCCTCAGCTCCCCGAGTAGCTGGAATTACAGGCGTGCGCCACCACACTTGGCTAATTTTTTTTTTTTTTTTTTTTTTTTTTTGTATTTTTAGTAGAGACGGTGTTTCATCATGTTGGTGAGGCTGGTCTCCAAACCCTGAACTCAAGTGATCCGCCCACCTCGGCCTCCCAAAGTGCTGGGATTACAGGCGTGAGTCATCATGTCTGGCCTTGAAATATTTCTTTAAAACTCTGAGCTGATGCTATTTAAATTGAACTCTGAAGGATAAAGTGGATCTGTTGGAAAGCCTGACATATATAAGGAGATCAATAGTACTTGTTGGATGAACAAAAGAATATATATTTTATATAATTGAGGGTTTTCTTTTTTTTTTTTTTTTTGAGATGGAGTTTTGCTCTTGTTGTCCAGGCTGGAGTGCAGTGGCACAATCTCGGCACACTGTAACCTCCACCTCCTGGGTTCAAGCGATTCTCCTGCCTCAGACTCCTGAGTAGCTGGGATTACAGGCATTCGCCACTGCGCCCAGCTAATTTTGTATTTTTAGTAGAGATGGGGTTTCACCATGTTGGTCAGGCTGTTCTTGAACGCCTAACCTCAGGTGATCCACCTGCCTCGGCCTCCCAAAGTGCTGGAATTACAGGCATGAGCCACCGCACCCAGCCCGAGAGTTTTTGATAAGTGTATGCTTCTTTAAATACTGCTTTGTTCCTTCAATATTATATTATAATCAATTTTCCATTTGTTAAAAATTCTTCAAAAATGTGAATTTTTTTTTTTTTTTTTTTTGAGACAGGGCCTGGCTCTGTTGCCCAGGCTGGAGTGCAGTGGCACGACCATGGCTCTCTGCAACCTCCACCTCCCAGGCTCAAGAGATCCTCCCAAGTCAGCCTCCTGAGTAGCTGGGACTACAGACACCTGCCACAACACCTGGCTAATTTTTGTATTTTTGGTAAATACGGCATCTTCCTATGTTGCCCAGACTGGTCTCTAACTCCTGGGCTCAAGCGATCCACCTGCCTTGGCCTCCCAACGTACTAGGATTACAGGCATGCGCCACCGTACCCAGGCCAAAAATGTGATTTTTATATGGCTACATTCATCATATGACTAGATCATAGTTTATTTTGCTATATAGATTGTTCAAAATTTTTGCTATTATAAAAAAAACTGAAATGAACATCTTCAAACAACTAAAAGTCTTCAGATACTGCTAATTATTAAGAGCCACCCAGTTACTCTAGTCCACCTAGAATCATGTTTACATTAGATTCATAGCCCCAAGTTGTCAATATCAAGTAACTGCTTATCATGGGGAGGGAATCTGCTTTTTCCTCTACTTTTTAATTTTTTATTTGTTTATTTTTTTTGAGATGAGTCTCATTCTGTCGCTCTGGCTGGAGTGTAGTGGCGTGATCTTGGCTCACTGCAACTTCTGCCTCCTGGTTCAAGCGATTCTCCTGCCTGAGCCTCCCGAGTAGCTGGGATTACAGGTGCCGGCCACCATGCCTGGCTAATTTTGTAGTTTTAGTTGAGACAGGGTTTTGCAATGTTGTCTCGGCCTACCAAAGTGCTGGATTGCAGGCGTGAGCCACCATGCCTGACACCAAATTTTTGTCATTAATGTTTTGTTAACTATTTCTATGTAATTTTTTCCCTTTGCATTGTTTATTTAAGGCATTTACACACTTTATTTGGAGGAGTCCATGGCACAAAAACAGTTATGAACATGTGCTCTTTTTTTCGTTTTCCCCCAATTCGCTTTCCTTTTCAGAAAGTTGATGAAAGGCACGGCTGGTTTTATTTATTTATTATTTATTTATTTATTTATTTATTTATTTATTTTTGAGATGGAGTCTTGCTTTGTCACCCAGGCTGGAGTGCAATGGCACGATCTCGGCTCACTGCAACCTCTGCCTCCCGGGTTCAAGTGATTCTCCTGCCTTAGCTCGCCGAGTAGCTGGGAATACAGGCAAGCGCCACCACACCGGCTAATTTTTGTATTTTTAGTAGTGACGGGGTTTCCCCGTGTTGGTCAGGCTGATCTTGAACTTCTGATCTCGTGATCCACCTACCTCGGCCTCCCAAAGTGCTGGGATTACAAGTGTGAGCCACTGCGCCCGTCCCATTTATTTAATTTTTTGAATCAAAGAGGAGATGCATTGTAGTGTACTTTTTTCTTCTCATCTCAAATCTCACTTAATGCTAAGCCTTTCTTATCCAGCTCTATCCTTCAAAAGATCTTTAAAAGAAACAGAAGATTTCACATGTGTACAAGGATTGAATCACCCTTAACCTTATTATTAAGAGGTATTTTACAATTGAAAAGGATGTTTCAGGCCACCAAGCAGCTGGAAGCCAGCGGGTAAGATTTTGGAGGGAAATTTTTTTTGAACAGATGGAAATGATTTGACCAGGACACACTGGCTCACTCTTCTAACCAAATGGATGATCGTAAAGTGGTGTTTTGCTCTCAACTTGAAATCCAAAATTCTACTTGTGTAAATTACTTTGATACAAAGTATCTTTGATAATGAAGGGGTGGCCTGCCCCTCACGCCTGTGGGCATTTCTGGTTAGGTGGAACAAGAGACTTGAGAAAAGAAATGAGACACAGAGACAAAGTATAGAGAAAGAAAAAGTGGGCCCAGGGGACCGGCGCTCAGCATACAGAGGACCCACGCTGGCACCGGTCTCTGAGTTCCCTCAGTATTTATTGATCATTATCTTTACCATCTTAGAAAAAGGGAAGTGGCAGGATAATAGGATCATCGTAGGGAGAAGGTCAGCAGTAAGACATATGAATAAAGATCTCTGTGACATGAATAAGTTTAAGGAAAAGTGCTGTGCCTTGATATGCATATGCAAACATCTCCATAAACCTTTTTAGTGCATAAAGAGCAGCATTGTGCTAGCAAGTCCCACCTTTCGTCCTAAGGCGGTTTTCTCCCATCTTAGTAAATAGAACATAAAATTGGGTTTTACACCGAGATGTTCCATTGCCCAGGGACGGGCAAGAGACAGATGCTTTTCTCTATCTCAACTGCCAAGAGGCCTTCTTTCCTCTTACATTAATCCTCCTCAGCACAGACCCTTCAGGGGTGTCAGGCTGGGGGACGATCAGGTCTTTCCCTTCCCACGAGGCCATATTTCAGACTATCACATGGGGAGAAACCTTGGACAATACCTAGCTTTCCTAGGCAGAGGTTCCTGTGAACTTTGGCAGTGTACGTGTCCCTGGGTACTTGAGATTAAGAGAATGGTGATGACTTTTCACAAGCATACTGCCTTCAGGCACTTGTTTAACAAAGCACACCCTGCACAGCCCAAATCTGTTAAACCTTGAGTCACCACAGCACATGTCTCTTGCAAGGACTAGGTGGGGAGTAGGGTCACAGATTAACAGCATCTCAAATACAGAACAAAATGGACTCTCTTATGTCTACTTCTTTCTATATAGACACAGTAACAGGCTGATCTCTCTTTTCCCCACAGATAACATTACTGATAAATTGTTTAAAACTAAATGAGGTACAACTTTACATTAATCTGTAAAAGTATGCATTAATTTTCCATGTTTATTTTTTATTTTTTCTCATCATTTCTCAAATGGAATGTGATTTGAACCACTGAAATCCAAAAAATTGTGGTCTTGGAGAAGAATCATCAGCCTCTTCCATTATTGAGATGGATTCAAAGAGTCAATAACTCGGGCAAGCGTGCTTCCAGTCCCAGCTCTGTTACTAAATAAATATGTCATTTGAAGATAGGTCACAAAATCTGACTAGCTTTTCATTCATTTGCTACTTAATGTCCTTATATATAAGCAGAAAACTCACTTTTAGCTCTGTGTGTGATTATAGGATCTAATTGCTTATGCTTTTTGCCATGCACCAAGCAATCCTATTTGATCTTGCTCAAAAGTTGGCACTTCATCTTTGTAGAAAATTCTACTTCCTTCTTCCTACTTAGCTTATCTCATTTTTATCTACATGGAAAACTCTACTTTTTCTCTCTGCTAATTTGTTTAACTCATTGAAGTATCGGCTAAGTCCCATCTTGACTTCCATCCATAAGGTGATGACTCCCACCTCCACGCCGGGCGGCCTGGTGGTATCTCTCTCTCTCTCTTTTTTTTTTTTTTTTTTTTGAGACGGAGTCTCGCTCTGTCGCCCTGGCTGGAGTGCAGTGGCCGGATCTCAGCTCACTGCAAGCTCCGCCCCCCGGGTTTACGCCATTCTCCTGCCTCAGCCTCCCGAGTAGCTGGGACTACAGGCACCCACCACCTTGCCCGGCTAGTTTTTTGTATTTTTTTAGTAGTGGCGGGGTTTCACTGTGTTAGCCAGGATGGTCTCGATCTCCTGACCTCGTGATCCGCCCGTCTCGGCCTCCCAAAGTGCTGGCATTACAGGCTTGAGCCACCGCGCCCGGCCTCTCTCTCTCTCTCTTTTTTTTTTTCCCCCAAGATAAGAGTCTCACTCTGTCACCGATCTCCACTTACTGCAACCTCTGCCTCCCAGGTTCAAGAAATTCTCCCTGCCTCAGCCTCCTGAGTAGCTGGGATTACAGGTGCGCGCCACCATGCCCAGCTAATTTTTGTATATTTAGTAGAGACAGGGTTTCACCATGTTGGTCAGGCTGGTCTCGAACTCCTGACCTTGTGATCTGCCCATCTCGGCCTCCCAAAGTGCTGGGATTATAGGCGTGAGTCACTGCGCCCGGCCAGTTGGTGGTATCTCTTATACAACAACACGCTTTTGCAAGTTTACTGCTTTTATGGGAAGTTTAAAATGGTTTCTATAAGACAAATCATGAAGATATAAATAAATGCATTAGTAAGGAAGAACCAGAGGTTAGAACTTATTTTCAGGTAAAATAATTCATTGGCTGAGGAGGCTGAGGCAGGAGAATCACTTGAATCTGGGAGGCAGAGGTTGCAGTGAGCCGAGATTGTGCCACTGAACTCCAGCCTGGGCAATAGAGTGAGACTCTGTCTCCAAAAAAAAAAAAAAAAAAAAAAAATCCATTGAAAAAATTTCACATTGTAGACTGTTGACACTATGTGTAGAAATTCTTCATGGAATGGAGGAATATTTTGTAGCATTGAGGGGTTTGGCCTAGCAGCAGGACTCCAAGGGTAGAAATTGAAGCCAGCATTGTTGAATGACTACACAAAAGTCATTTTCTTTGTCTTTTGCTGGCACAGGCACCAACCATCATGTCTGGGGATCCTTCCTCATGTTGGTACCACCCCCGCTTGCCAATGATTGCTTTATGCGTGGGATGCAGTTCTAGCCAAGGTGAGGCAAGGTCGCTGGACGCTTCTGGGAAACATCATCTTGCTTTTACAAAAAGCTTATGAAGAGACATCCCCTTCTTCCTCTGGAGGTTTTCATGTCCGGAAGCAATGCTCTATTTACTGCATTTCACACATAAAATAACATGACTCAGAATAAGACACTTGCCAGTGGTAACGAATGGCAGAATCTGTATTTGAACAAGGTCAAGGGGTCCCAGCCTATTGTTTGTTGCCACGACCTATGTCACCTCCCATAAAAATAGTACTCTATTGTACGTTTCGCAAAGTATTTCATACTTTATCAAAAAATTCATATATTATGTATACCAGAAGAACACTATGACATAGGTATTATTACACTTACTTGGTCTGTGAGGCAATAGAGCTTCAATTAGGTCCACACAGCTAGTAAGTGGCTGGGTTGGCAGTGGAACCCAACGATTTCCAAGTCTTCTGCCTTTTCTGTGGTCCCAGAGATTACTATTTAAGGACAAATAGTAAGATCTCCCAGAGATCAGAAATGCAACTCTGAAATCATAGACTTTGTCCTGTTGGTTGTTGGTTTTCAACCTGCGCTTTTCTGAGCACTAAGCGTTCTGTGGAGGTACTTTGGGGACTTTGGGTGGCATGGACAATGGAGGTCATGGAGACTCTAGAGCCTCACCCCTTGTTTACAAGGTCAACAGAGGGATCCCCAAATTGATCTGTTCCAAATACTAGGCTCCTGAAATAGACTCCAATTGAACAAAGATTCATTGGCTTTCAAAGGAGTAAGGGCTAGGCTGGGCACAGTGGCTAATGCCAGCACTTTGGGAGGCCAAGGTGGGAAGATTGCTTGGAGCCAGAAGTTTGAGTGAGACCAGCCTGGGCAACATAGTGAGATCCTGTCTCTACAAAAAATTAAGAAGTCAGCTGGGCGAGCTGGCTCATGCCTGTAATCCCAGCACTTTGGGAGGCCAAGGTGAGAGGATTTTGTTTTTTCTCTTTTATGAATCTCATCATTCCTCGTTAATCTGAACATCCTTGAAGACAGAGTTGAGTACCTTTTACTCTCTTTTTAACTCACTGTACACTCTGATCAGTGCTCTGTATTCAGCAGGCTGATTTATCAGATGAAATAGAAGCAGTTGATGGTCTTAAATCA
Organism: Macaca thibetana thibetana; assembly: GCF_024542745.1. Lineage (NCBI taxonomy): Eukaryota > Metazoa > Chordata > Mammalia > Primates > Cercopithecidae > Macaca > Macaca thibetana. The sequence goes on along the minus strand of NC_065581.1, from coordinate 112,762,387 downwards.
GTGCTTTGTATCTAGTGGTAACACTTTTAGGAGCTGTCTCGAGGGACACCTGTCTCTGGGAAGGTTGAGGTGTTCATTAAAAAAAAAAAAATCATTAGCTGATTGCTCAGCTTCCTGTGTCTTGCTTCCTTCTCTCTTTTATAAGAGGAAGTTTTACAGACCAAATACATTTATGGCCAGTAATGCAAGTTTATAAATAGGGTATTTTAGTTGAGGTTAAATCTGTGAAATCAGCAGAAGATAAAATGTCTTTCCAAAAATTAGACTAATTTATGATGATGATGTTTCTGAGAAGGGCAGCTGAGAATCACTTTATATATATAATTAAATGTATAGGATTGGCTAAACCTCAACTGGTAATAAAAATCTAGCCTGGTCTGAATCAGAAAACTTACTGAAATGTTTTTGAATGCTTTTGTGAAACCTCAGCAGGAAGTCAGAATCAACACAGAGAATCCAGGGCAGTAAGTACATATGAGAAACAGTCGTCACTCTCAGCTTTTAAAAACAAGAAGTATTTGTTGCTTTTTGAAAGAAAGTTGGCACAATTTTAAAAGAAATCTAACACATATCTAAAATGGGGTCAGGAAAATCCCACACTAACCTCCTCCCCACCACCCAAAGCCATAAGATTTTCCAAAATAATAAGGGCATTTTAAAGATCCAGAAGCTGTATTTTTTCCTACGTTTAGAGATCACGTTTACTTTTGAAGTTGATTTTAATGGAATGTTAGGCAATTATCATCTTTTTGGAGGAATTTTTAACATTGGTCTTTCTAGAACTTCAGCTTGTGGGAGCAATATCATTTTCTCATTGCTACCTTAGAATAATCCTGACTAACCTCGCTTTGGTGGTTGTGTTAGCCAGTGTTCCCTAGAGGGACAGAACTAATAGTATATATATATATATATGGAGTTTATTAAGGAGTATTAAGTCACATGATCACAAGGTCCCACAATAGGCCATCTGCAAGCTGAGGAGCAAGGAAGCCAGTCCGAATCTCGAGGCTGAAGAACTTGGAGTTTGATGTTCCAGGGCGGGAAGCATCCAGCACGGGAGAAAGATGTAGGCTGGGAGGCTAAGCCAGTCTAGCCTTTTCATGTTTTTCTGCCTGCTTTATATTTGCTGGCAGCTGATTAGATGGTGCCCACCCAGGTTAAGGGTAGGTCTGCCTTCCCCAGCCCACTGACTCAAATGTTAGTCTCCTTTGGCAACACCCTCACAGACACATCGGGATCAATACTTTGCATCCCTCAATCCCATCAAGTTGACAGTATTAACCATCACAATGGTCATAATGGTGACCTTAACGTCCTGTTCTATTGACCGCTCACAAGTACATCCTGTGAATGGACAGGGATCCTGAGGGAAGTGGAGTCCTGGGGAGGACTTTGTAGCCACAGGCTTGCAGGCTTTGAGGGTGAAACGTTGATTCTTATTGATTTAGATGAGAAACTGAGCTATTAAATTGATCAAGACATTGGCATTTGAGGTCCACTGTCTTCTCAGCCTCCCCGCCCCTCCAACCAGTTTCCACTGTGAAATAATCTGTCTTGTGATTATCATATGCTTTTCTTATACATATTAATATATTTAGTTAAATTTCTGTCTTGGCTGGGGAGATAGTGTGTCTTCTTAAGATGTTTGACCTATCTCTGCTTTGGTTTAACCATATGAGGCCAATCAATCGATTGATTTTATTTTATTTATTTATTTCTTGGAGACTGGGTCTCACTCTGTCACCGAGGCTGGAGTGCATTGGCCTGTCATAGTTGACTGTAACCTCAAACTCCTGGGCTCAAGTGATCCTCCCACATTGGCCTCTCAAAGGGCTAGGATTTCAGGCATGAGCCATCATGCCCGGCCCATAGGCCAACTGATTTCTAAGTTTCTGGAGGCAAGGCACCTCTTTGTTTCTCCAATCCCCTTCTAAAATTTCTATTTTCCAAAAGTAAAGAAAGTACTTCAAAAATTTATTCTCACATACTGAGTAGTTAAAAAAAATTAAGCCAATGATCTTCCAAAGTTCAGAGTAATTTAGAGTAAGAGTAAATACTTTGCTTTGCTAGCCCTTCTTTGTAGTGTCTTATGGGGGAATTCTCCACTCTGTGTTTAAGAAGAGTAATGCTAACAGCTCATACTTATTTTGTACTTTGTCCTAGGTTCTGCAGACTAAGCATTTTACATGCATTAAATAACTTAATCTTCAAAGCAACCTCATGGATTACATACTGCTATTACTTCTATGCTACATATGAGGGATAGGCCCTAGGAGGTTGAGAAGCTTGCCCAAAATCAGGGAATTCAGAAATGGCAAAGGCAGGATTTGAATCCAGACACCCTTACTCCAGGGTGTGTCTACCCAACCACTGTTAGAGGCCTTGAAGTCCAGGGGCAAATCTAAGGACTTTCAGTTTTTTAATTTTTAGTTTTAGTGATAGAGTCTCCCTGTGTCACCTAGGCTGGAGTGCAGTGGCACGATCTTGACTCACTGTAACCTTGAACTACTGGGCTCAAGCCACCCTCCCACCTCAGCCTCTCAAAGCACTGGGATTATAGGTGTGAGCAACCATACCTCGCCAACTTTCAGTATTTTTAAAAAAGGACATTGTAGTTCTTGAGCAAAAAAAAGATCTCTTGTATACTTTATGTATTTTTGGTTTTCATTTTCATATATATGAAACCAGATCTCATTTATAATACATTTTAAATTAAGGGTTAATTTACCGATTGGCAACTTGGTTAAAGCAGGGAAAATGTTTTACCTCACAACAATTTCACTGGGCAATCTGGAGGGCTAGTTTTTGTGCAGCAAAAAGCTGCCAACTCCATGCCTCAGCTCCAATTTTTTTTTTTTTTAGATGGAGTTTCACTCTTGTCACCCAGGCTGGAGTTCAGTGGCACAATCTTGGCTCACTGCAACCTCTGCCTCTTGGGCTCAAGCGATTCTCTTGCCTCAGCCTCCCGAGTAGTTGGGAATATAGGTGGCTGCCACCACACCAGGCTAATTTTTTTGTGTTTTTAGTAGAGATGGGGTTTCACCATTTTGGCCAGACTGGTTTCGAACTCCTGACCTGAGGTGATCCGCCCACCCTGGCCTCTCAAAGTGCTGGGATTACAGGCATTAGCCACCGTGCCCAGACCCTAATTTTTAAGTACTACATCTATTAAAGACTTTTGCTCTTAGCTGTCTTCCTCTGTCAACATCCTTGGTGACATCAACGTCCAACTATGCGAGCCATCCAACTGTGCGACCCATCTTGGCCATTCAGTTCTTTGATGTTGTGTCTCAGAATCAATGATTTTTTTTGCAATATTTCAATGGAGCCACCTGTTCCCATGGTTACAGCCTAGGCCAGGAACTGCACTATCTCTGGTTTCAAGCATCCTACTCTGACCACCACCAACTGTCCTTTCAATTAACTTAACTGGAATAGCCCTATTGCAACAATGCTCTGACCTCATCAGGACCTCTCAGTCATTGATCCTATTCTATTTTTTCAAACTCCTATATTCCTTTATTTTCTTTCTATCTTCATTTTCTTTACTATCCAGCTTAAATTCTAGGATCCATCATTATAATGACTCCCTTGTAAATACAATCAATTACCTTGTTCCTCTATCTTACTTGCCTGGCATAACCCTGACCTTGGCTGAAGGTAACTATGTTCCATTTTCTCAAACAATGGAAACATATAGGAGAAAAATCATACAATTGAGCTGAGTGGTTTCATTTTAAAATCATGACCATAAACCTCAAGAGCTCACTCAGCACTGCCAGGTAATTCCACTGTGTTTCCCTGTACAGTGTTCTCCAAATGTTAGTCATTCCTCTATCACCTGTATGACTTTTGCTGTATCTGAATACTACCTATGCAATCATTTACTAAATAATTTAGCTTAAGTTGATTCCAATTGAAAAATGTACCCATATCCTAAATTTTGAGCTAGACCAGGGGTTGGCAAACTATGGCCCATAGACCAAATCCAACCTGTTACCTGTTTTTATATGGCCCAAAAGCTAAGAGTCAGTTTTAAATTTTTGGTTGGTTTAAAAAAAAAGAATAATAATATCTTGTGACACGTGAAGATAAGTGACATAAAATTCAAATTTTGGGGTCTATAGGTAGTTTTACAGGAACATAGCCACAGTTGTTTACGTTTTGTCTCTGGTTACTTTCACACTCAAACAGCAGGACTGAGGAGGTGCAAAATAGACTACATGTGGTGCCTTTATCATTTTGCCCTGCTCATCCACAAATCACAAATAATAGGGGTACAGTTATAAATCTACAGTGTTTGGTAAAGTACCATATGTATTGTACTATGGTGACATTTACTTTAATTTTAAAATTACCAGAGCTTACCCATCGCATTAATACAAGAAACGTGGATTTTGGATGTCATGCTTTTAAGACAGTGGATAGTAGATTATTTTTGTAGAACTAAATGCCAGAGCATTATGTTTACCATAAAGATGACACTATAGATGTGCTAAAAGAATACTTAGACATTGACATGACTAGACTAAGCACTCATTATAATATCCTTAACTTACAGAAAAGTAACAGTTAGAAAAATTAGAAAATTTAAAATGGAATATCTGACCACAGCAGAATTGTCTCACAAAAATAAAAGATAAAATGAGGCTGCAACCAAAGTCAGTTTCTGAGTGGTTAATTTGTTAGCCAGGCAAAGAGAGCCATTTACCAATGTTGAGTTCATTAAATCATGTTTAATTGCTGCAGCCAAAGAAACGTGCTCTTAGAGAAGATAAACTTGCAATTCAGTGAGACTGGTTGTTCACAGAGTTGAGGATGTTGGGAGCAACATGAACATATTTTTGTCTTAAAAAGAAGGCAAATGATTTTCTTTGGCCCTTGACAAGTTCACAAATGTTGACAATACTGAGCAGTTGTTATCTGAGATATCAGTGCCAAGACCGAAGGGACCAAAAAAACCCTGTGTGGAGAGAATACAGGTGAGAATATTTTAAGAGAAACAGAAAACACAAATTCAGTACAATCTGAAGTAGAATCTGACACGATGTGTTAAAACTGATGATGGTAAAAATATGTGTTAACCAGAAAAGGGTTTAATTGGATACATTTACGAAGCTTTTGAAAATGAAAAGCTTGTGGTTATTCATTATATTATTCATCAGCAAACACATCACAGAAAATATTTCCACTTGTCAGGCATTATTAAACCAGTAGTGTAAATGTTGAACTTCATCACTCTTGTGGACTTAACCATTGTCACTTCTACAAGTTTTTGCCAGAAATAGAAACTGTACATCCTGACTTGCTCTGACACACAGAAATTTGATGGATTAGTGGTGACAATGTTTTATTTCAATTTTTTGAAACTCAGGGGTGAGACTGAAAGTTTTTCCAAATAAGAAACACAGCCTTCAATCAGTGTTATTGAATACTGAACAGTTTTGGAAATTAGCTTTTGCCATAGAGTTAGTAATATTTATTAATCAATTCAAGGTATAATTACAAGGTAAGACAGTATTATATGCAATAACTGCTAATGTTGTTATAAGTACAAGCTGTCAAGCTGCCCTATATGCTTTCTATGCTGATGAAATTTAAAACAAAATGTGAAATCTTCATTCTCACACAAATATTCAGCCCTCAATGCACATGCAAAGGAAACTCCCATATTTCAAAAACATGTTAATATTCAACTGCAATTAAGGAGCTTCCATCTAACCTTCAACTGGAAGCTTTTAATCTGCAGCGTAATGACATGCTTAAAGATAAATATCAACATAAAAATCTAAGGTAATTTTATAGATGCCTTCTGAGTGATTAATATGCTCAATTTAAATCACATGCTTATGAAATGAAATCAGTAGTTAGCAGTACCCATCTGTGTGAATGACATTTTTAAAGATGAAACACGTAAATTTTCATTCCAGATAAGCATTAAGAAGTGGAAATTTGGGCGGATGTGGTGGCTCACACCTGTAATCCCAGCACTTTGGGAGGCCGAGGCAGGCGGATCACCAGATGTCGGAAGTTCGAGACCAGCCTGACCAACATGGAGAAACCCCATCTCCACTAAAAATACGAAATTAGCCGGGCGTGGTGGCACATGCCTGTAATCCCAGCTATGCGAGAGGCTGAGGCAGGATAATCACTTGAACCCAGGAAGCGGAGGTTGCGGTGAGCCAAAATTGCGCCACTGCACTTCAGCCGGGGCAACAGCGAAACTCCATCTCAAAAAAAAAAAAAGTTGAAATTAGGAATAAATTTTGATGATAGGAAACACTAACTTTGAGTCTTAGTGAAGAAAAATGTTATTCATCCCCCAAAATAATTGTGTTCTTAGTAGTAGTAGACTCCAGCTCTTCTAGAGAAACCCCCAAAGGGAAAAAGACTTTAGGAATAATTAGCTGCCAGGTGATTCAGAGGACAGATTCAAAGCAGGCTCATGCAGCTCTTGCTTCACCCCAGACTTTCCATAATCCTTCCGATTGGTTGACACTTTTCCTATAAAAAGACATGTGATGCGGTCCTTCTGGCAGTCCTTTGCTAGAAAGTGCTTTCTCCTTCTAGAACAGAAAAATGTTAACATTGAATGCCCAGTTTATCCCTGTAAATTTTTCCAAGAATATTAAACTATTTTAAACTTGCAATTTCACAACTGAAAGATCACTTCAGTAAGGCCATGAATGGTGGTATTGTATTATATACAACAAATCTTTTTGACTAGTTAAGAAAATACCAATTAAAATGGCATTAAAATGTATTGAATTTACAGTCAAATAAACATGATATAGGACCAGAAAATATATATTTACTGTAGGTGTTTTTTAGAACCTTATATTTACCCAATTAAAATGTCTTGAAATGCACTTTACATTTTTGGTAAGATGTTTTTTAAAAGAACAATTGTGATTTACCTGAATAGTGAAACCAAAGGTCTTTGAGTTGTTTATTTTTCATAAAGTGAGTTCTCAGTGGTTCTCAAGCTTAGCCTATAGTAAAGTTATAAGACAGATCACATTTATTTTAGGTGTAAAAATACATTGGAAACAGTCATATGTATGGGGAAAAGATAGAAAATGGACCTTAAAATAAATGAAGTGAAAATGTTTGAAAATCTTTGGAAATGACACCGACAAATTGCTTGACAACCAGCTGTATGTCACAATAGAACAAATAAGGGACAGGGGATGTGTTTTAGGATGAATTAAAGTCACTGCTGAAAAGTGTTCATTTATTAGATAAATCAAATAAGGATCAGCAAACAAGTGAAACAAGTCTAGGAAAGGACCGAGGATGGCTTTAACGACCTTGAAGTGCTGCCTCTCACTTGCAATAGCAGGTGTCAGTGGTCTGTACTTCACCAAGTAATCTTCTTGTAGATGACTGAAGGAGCTGCTTGCAGTCTTTGAGAACATTTCGTTCAGCTAGGACTTAGTCCATTCAGGCTGCTACAACAAAAATACCTTAGACTGGCTAATTTATAAACAATAGACATTTATTTCTCACAGTTCTGGAGGCCGGAAAGCACAAGATCAGGGAGCCAACAGATTCGGAGCCTGGTGAGTTCCTTATGGGTGGGTGGCACCTTCTTGCTGTGTCCTCTTTTTTTTCCCCCCCGAGATGCAGTCTTGCTCTGTTGCCCAGCTAGAGTGCAGTGGCACCATCTCAGTTCACCGCAGACTCTGCCTCCCAGGTTCAAATGATTCTCATGCCTCAGCCTCCTGAGTAGCTGGGATTACATGTAGTCGCCACCACAACTGTCTAATTTTTTGTAGAGACACGATTTCACCACATTGGCCAGGCTGGTCTTGAACTCCTGACCTCAGGTGATCTGGCCACCTTGGCCTCCCAAAGTGCTGAGATTACAGGTCTGAGCCACTGTGCCCAGCCTGTCTTGCTATATCCTCACATGGAGAAGGAAGCAAGGGAGCTCACTCAAGTCACTTTTTCTAAGTTTCAAAACTGTTACTTTATATATAGATATAGATGTAGATAGATATGTCCTTTTAAGAAAGAATTTCGCTTTTGAAAATTTTTTCTTCATTTAAAAATTTTAATTTTTTTTTTTGAGATGGAGTCTCACTCTGTCGCCCAGGCTGGAGTGCAATAGCACAATCTTGGCTCACTGCAAGCTCCACCTCCCAGCTTCACGCCATTCTCCTGCCTCAGCCTCCCAAGTAGCTGGGACGACAGGCGCCCGCCACCAAGCCCGGCTAATTTTTGGTATTTTTAGTAGAGACGGAGGTTTCACCATGTTAGCCAGAATGGTCTCCATCTCCTGACCTCGCGATCCACCCACCTTGGCCTCCTAAAATGCTGGGATTACAGGCGTGAGCCACCATGCCTGGCTAAAAATTTTAATGTGTTTTTTAAATGGACATATGATTGTATATGTTTATGGGATTCATAGTGAAGTTTTGATACAAATAATATATAGTGACCAGGATAATTAGCAGATCCGTCATCTCAAACGTTTATTATTTCTTTGTGTTAGGAACATTCAATATCCTCCTTCTAGCTATTTGAAACTATATAATGTACTATAGTAAACAGTAGTCATCAAACAGTGGTATGGAACACTAGAACTTATTCCCCCTGTCGAGCTGTCACTTTGTATCCTTTAACAAATCCAAGCTACTTTTAGAAGGGCTAATGTCAATCATAAGGGTGGTGCCCCCATGACTTCATCATTCCCCAAAGGCCCCACTTCTTAGCACTATCACAAGGGGTATTAGGTTCCAACAAATGAATTTGGGGTGGAGAGCACCAACATTTAGATCATAGCAAGTGTTTAGGAAAATACTAAAATCGAGCCTACTCTTTTAAACAACCTTTAGGCAATTAAAATGTCATAGGAGTGATTTTAGTGATTTATACGGAAGTCAAAAGTCCCAAAAGTTTTCATATTACAAATGTTCCTATGAGAAACATGTACATCTGTAAAACAAACAAGCAAACAAGCAAAAGGAGGAAATGAGAGTTCTAAACTTATGACACCACAAGAAAACTCCAAAACAGAGGTCTGTACTGAGGTATTGTGGGCCACAGTGCGCTGCCCACACACCGGGTTTTGTGAGAGGTCTGGACTGGAGCTTGTTTGTACATTTTTTCTTCTCTCCTTTGCTTAAACTGTTATCAGACCTAGAGACCACTCCCACATCATCACATTATCAGACCTAGAGACCACTCCCTCCAACTCCCAGACTGAAATGTTCTACCACCATGGTCCCAGCTAGTCCAAATCATCATCTCCTCCAAGGTCCAGACCTCAGGGCCCCCCAGCTGAACTTCTTTTACGTCATCACATCATCAGATACTGCTTGAAGAGTCACTTGGCTCATGTCTTGATATTCCAGAAATCTCAAAGGCATTTGGCGAGGGCTGAGCCAAGTACTTTTTCCGCCTCCAGTTACCACAAAATCACATTGTTTTATACAGAGAAAAATCTGTTTCATGCTGATTTTTAAAGACTGTGCAAATTTATATCTTCTATACTCATGAATAAGAGCAACGAGGTTGACCGAAGTGACCGGAATTAGGCTTTATGACATGGGATTCTTAAACAATTGGATTAGAGTTAATGGAGAAGGATTTCCATCTGGTTCTCTTCCAGGTGTCTTGAGTTTTAATCAATTTTGTGTTTCCTCTGGCAGTGTTGGTTCATAGAAAATTTAACAAGTTTGGCCGAGTGCAGTGGCTCACACCTGTAATCCCAGCACTTTGAGAGGTGAAGGCAGGCGGATCACCTGAGGTCAGGAGTTCGAGACCAGCTTGGCCAACATGGAGAAACCCCATCTCTAGTAAAAATACAAAATTGACTGGGCGTGGTGGCGCATGCCTGTAATCCCAGCTACTCAGGAGGCTGAGACAGGAGAATCGCTTGAATCCAGGAGGCAGAGGTTGTGGTGAGCCGAGATTGCACCATTGAACTCCAGCCTGGGCAACAAGAGTGAAACTCTGTCTGAAAAAAATAAAAATAAAAAAAGAAAAGAAAATTTGACAAGTTTGTAGTGGTTTTACTGCAAGGAAAAACTACATCTTAAAAATGTGTTTACTCCAAATTGTACTATTAATAGATTTCTGAAAGCCTAAGTTTTCATTAAGAACTTTTTCTTTAAAGGTGTATCAGGTGAAAGCCTTGAGATGATTCTGGATTAGATATATGGCAAAGTTACTGTAAGATCAAAAGCCATTGTCTGGATGAAGAAATCTTCAGGGTCGATATGAATGCACGTAGGATGACTGATGGAATCCAAGAAAAGCTGCCATAGCTCTGATTTTGTCTTTTTGTTTTGTCTTTACGGACATGCTCTTGCTCTGTCGCCCAGGCTCGAGTGCAGTGATGATCATAGCTCACTGCAGCCTTGACCTCCTGGGCTCAAAGCTATCCTCCTGCCTTAGCCTTTTTTTTTTTTTTTTTTTTTGAGATGGTGTCTTGCTCTGTCGCCCAGGCTGGGGTGCAGTGGTACCATCTCAGCTCATTGCAACCTCCGCCTCCCAGGTTCAAGCGATTCTCCTGCCTCAGCCTCCCAAGTAGCTGGGATTACAGGCGTGTGCCACAATGCCCGGCTAATTTTTGTATTTTTAGTAGAGACGGGGTTTCACCATCTTGACCAGGCTGGTCTCAAACTCCTGACCTCAGGTGATCCACCCGTCTCGGCCTCCCAAAAGTGTCGGGATTACAGGAGTGAGCCACCGCCCCTGGCCCCCCAAAGGCTTTAAAGTGAAGTGAATGAAGATTTCATTTTCCGATTCTGCTACAAATTGTGGGACCTTAAACAGGTTACTCATCTTCTCTTTGCTTTAGTGTTGTGGTCTGGAGCCTGATCTTCACTCTACCACTTACCCTGTACATCTTGGAAATTTTATTTTATTTCCTGTGACTGTTTCCTTGTCTTGAAGATGGATTATTCTAATATCCACTTCATAATCTTGTTTCATTTAAGGAGATCGATCATACGCGGGAAGCACGTAGAACAGCGCATGGAAGAGCACAAGTATTTCATAATGAGAAGCCGTGGCTGTTACTAATACTGTTATTACTAGTATCCGTATTTCCAGGCAGGGTTGTTGAGAAGGTGAAATGAAAGAACGCATACCAGGGCAGGCTACATAATTTGTGGAGCCCGGTACAGAATGAAAATGCAGGACACCTTGTTCAAAACTTCCTAAAAACGTCAAGACTGGGACAGCAGAGTATTAAATCAAGCGCAGGACCCGGACCTGCAAAGGTTGCAAGCTCGCAGACACCTTTGCACAGAGTGGGTGCTAAATAAATGCTCCGTTCACCTTTGTGAAGGCTCCTATGCCTCACTCGCGGCAGCACCGTTCACACTGACCACTGGTTGCATTTATCGCTGACATAAGGATGAGGCCTGGAATTGCATTCACGGCAGAGTCCCACCGGGAGGACCGACCCTTACCCCCGCTGACTCCCCCAGGTCGCCCTGCTGCAGGCCGCTCAGCTGCAGGCCCTCGGCACGGAGGCCACGCTCAGGGGTTCGGGGTCCATCCCGGCCTCCAGCGGCCAGGCCACCCGACTCGCGCGCAGCCGGGCGCCGCCGCGTCCCCGCGGTGTTTACTCGTTGCCCGAGGAGACGCCCGGGCCACCCGCCGGCTCCACGCGCCGCCGCCTAGCTCAGGGCCGGTTCCGGGTCCGAGCGCACCCTCGGGCTCGGGTCGCCATGAGCCGCGGCCGCTCCTCTGGCTCCGGGAGCCTGGACTGCACCAGCCATACCGCATTGGGCGCTGCTTCGCCCGCGCCGGAGGTACGGTCCCAGCTGCCGGCCGCGCGCGAGGGTGGCCCCGGGGATAGACGACCCCTGAGGGGCTGAGGCGCCCCTGATTTGCACCCTTTTCCTCCCGGAGGCGTAGGCAGAATCAGAGCAGCTCTGTGCGCGCGTGGGCGGTGGCCTGGGACTGCCAGGGCGCTGATTTCAGGAGGGGATGGGCAGGACTGGAGTTTGCGGAGTGCGTCTGAATTTTAGGTTGTGCCACGCTGCTTCTCTGACCATTTAAAAATGTGAAATTCGAAAGACAGTGTGGCCGGGCAGTTCCTCCCCGCCACCTCTGGGAGCAAAGAATTTCTTCGTTTAACTTTTCTGGCTTAGCTACTGAAGTTTGCTTCGGAGCAATTTCTGGAAAATCTGATGTGGTAGGAGGAGGACCAGCCCGGAGTAGAGTCGCTGGCCCTTTCGTTGCGAACTAATCCAGAAACGTTGATAATTCAGTTGCTGCTGGATGCAGCTATTAATTTACTCCCAGGAGTTACTTAGGCTCTGGGGACTTTCAGGTATTAGATGTGCCAACGCGCGCGCGCACACACACGAACCTGCGCGCACAGACGCTCGTGCACACACGCGAACACGCACACACGAGAGCAAACACGGGCGCGCACACACACGAACACGGGCGCATGCACACTTGGGCGCACAAGAAGATCTGGCTGGCTCAGCCTGGGTGAAGTATCCCGCTTTGGCCCTGGCATCGGGGCCCACCAGGTATAGTGTGTATCGGGAGTAGATGCCCGAAATGGAGATATTGTGTTCAGCTCAACTGCTAACGGCAAGTAGCTCACCCAGTTAGCAAATGATTGAGCATCTTTCTTTCTTTCTTTCCAAAGTTTTGGACTTTTCCTACCGCGCTGTGTACTAACCATAGATATCGCTGGGGGATGTAGTGAATTCAAAACATGAGTTGGATTCTCCAAGGCGCTATCGGAATTCTTCTAATATTCAGCAGTTTTGATTGTTGCCTTACATCTGACCTGTATTTAGATCTCTCTGATTCCTGGCATATTTGTGGAAAATAAGTACCACTATGTGCAAATAAAACTATTTTTTTTTCTTTCGAATTCAGAGGCCAGTTACTAGATGTTTTTTCTTTCATCTGACGTTTTCATATTTGACTTTATTAATTTTTATCCCAATGTGGTGTCTTAACCATACATAAGTATGTGATAATTTTTATATTATTTATATGTATATTTTTTGGTGAACCCATTGAGAGTAAATTATAGCCATCATGATTCTTTCTTTCTCTCTCCTTTTTTCCCTCTCTTTCTCTCCCTCCCTCCTTTTCTTTCTTTCTTCTTTTTTTCAGACAGGGTCTCACTGTGTCACCCAGGCTGGAGTGCAGTGGCACGATCTCGGCTTGCCACCACCTTGACCTGCCCCCGGGCTCAAACTAGCTGGGACTACAGGCATGCCACCACGCCTGGATACTTTTTGAATTCTTTGCAGAGGCGGAGTTTTATCGTGTTGCTCAGGCTAGTCTCAAACTCCTGAGCTCAAGGGATCCACCTGCCTCAGCCTCCCAAAGTGTTGGGATTACAGAGGTGCACTACCATGCCTGGTGCCCTATGACCTTTCATCTGTAAATACTCTGATGTGTTATCTCCTATGAATAAGGGTATTCTCTAATGAACATATAATGATCAAAATCAGGATATTTAGCATTGTGACAATAATATTATCTAATGTACACGATCTACTAAAACTTTGCCAGTTGTCCCAATTATGCCATTTATTGCCATTTTTTTTTTTTTTCCATTTTAGGATCACACATTGTATTTAGTTATGTCTCCAGTCTCTTCAAACCTGCAACAGTTCTTCACCTTTTTGTTTTGTTTTTTGTTTTGTTTGTTTTTGTCTTCGATGATACTGATATTTTTGCAGAGTCCAGGTCATTTGTTTTATAGAATAAGTTTCTCTGATTGTTCTTCATGATTCGATTTTTGGTAGGAATAACACAAGAGATGTTATGTCTCAGTGTATCACACCAGGAGGGGCATATATCAGCTTGTCCCATTATTGGTGATGTCCCCAACTGGTGGCCTCTGCCAGATTTTTCCCCTTTAGCAATAAATAAGTAATCATATTAGTTGAGTAATAACATTGATTCAGATAGAAATTTTTAGCATAAGTCACTACCTACAAAAGGAAAATGTCCTTTAAGCATGAGATTTTAACTGGCTTAAAATAACTAAATTTTATTGAAAACAAAAGTAGCTGCAGACAAGGCAGCATTTATTACAATTAAATATTCAGTTTGCAAAATACTTCATCTGAGATAATCTTATAATTTAGATAGGCAGGGCAGAAATTTCTCACTATATAAGGTGAGGAAATAGCTTACTCCATTAGAAATGATGGAGCAGGGACTTGTATCTTTCTTTCAAAAGTTTTGTACTTTTCCTACCATGCTGGACTGAAAAACATTAAATTACAAAGCCCTGATAGCCTGCAACTTTCTGGAAAAGTAAAATATTCTAGAGACTGAGATACTAGCTTTAGACTCAAAACTAGATTAAAACAATCCTGATTATATCACTAATCTGTGACACCTTGCTCAGAACAATTCATGTATCAGCATTTTAGTGTTTTCATCTAAAACATGGAATCATAAAACTTATCACATAATGTAGTTTGAGGATTTCACAGTTAATAAATGGAAGGCACCCAAGAGAGTGTCTCACAGAATAAGTGCATATCAATATTAGCTATTGTTATTCTTTGTAACTTTTGGAATTTGCTTTGGTGTCAACACCACTGCACCTACTCCTACCATCATCACCAATGCTTCCATCAATACTTCAGCCACCATATCAATAATCAGTGTTTTGAGAGTCTATAGGAGGGACAGAGGCTACAAAAATGAATTGGAGACTGACCCTGCTCATAATGAAGAATCAACAACTTACAATCCACTGTGGGAGGTAGAGGTGGGTGTATTGCTTGAGCCCAAGAGTTCAAGACCAGCCTGGGCAACACGGCAAAACCCCATCTCTACAAAAAGCACAAAAAGTACCCAGGCATGATCTGTAGTCCTAGCTACCTGGGAGGCTGAGTTGGGAGGATCACTTGAGCCCAGGAAGTTGAGGCTGCTGTGAGCCTTGATCGCACCACTGCACTCCAGCCTGGGCAACAGAACAAGACCCTGTCTCAAAAATAAAAAAATAAAAATAAAAAAAGAGTTTACAATCAAGAGAACAGACACATAAAATATTACTCTTTTATTGATACTAAAATTTAATGCTGAACTCTTCTCAAGTTGGATTTACCTATAATGTGATCACCAGCAGAGCCTTACTGGGAAAGGCTACTGATGGAGCCCATCAGAGCCCTACTGATGGAAAATGTGACAAATACTAACAGCAATATTATGAGAATTGAAGTGGAGCAGCCCAAACACGAAGGAAAGAGATATGCTTTGGGGGAAGTTTAGAAACAGCTTTCAGTAAGACTGCACAACTTTGTCATGCATTTGAAATAACGCTACCCAGTGAAAAATGTGCTGGGCGTGGTGGCTCATGCCTGTAATCCAAACACTTTGGGAGGCTGAGGCGGGAGGATCACTTGAGGTCAGGAGTTTGAGACCAGCCTGGCCAACATGGTGAAACCCCATCTCTACTAAAAATACAAAACTTAGCCAGGCCTGGTGGTGGGTGCCTGTGATCCCAGTTACTGGAGAGGCTGAGGCAGGAGAATTGCCTGAGGTGGAGGTTGCAGTGAGCCGAGATCTTGCCACTGAACTTCAGTCTGGGTGACAGAGCGAGACACCATTTCAAAAAAAAAAAAAAAAATGACCAAATTATAAAATAGGATCACCAGTCAGCAAAAAGCTGTAGCAATAGTTTTGTGGAAGGTGCTTGGATTCCAAATCCTCTGCAGGCTCTCTTGCTATGTCAGTGTTTTCACATACCTGGAAAACTTTCAAAGTTAGAACTCTAGTAGATACCATTGTTGGGAATTTGAGCATCTCTTTCCTTTCTGTAAAACAAGGGTTAATTAGAATAACTGTCAACAGAATTGTTATGAGAAGCAAATGTAAATAGCAACACACTCTGTCAGCAGCTATAGTTCCTCAAAGCAAAGGACTAAGAGCTGGTCATAGCTAATTATAAAGGAATTAAAGTCTGTTTTCCTTTTTCTTCCCAGCATTTCCACTTTAAAAAACCTCATATAAAATACATATAACATAAATTTTGCCTTCTTAACTTATAAAGGTACAGTTTCGTGGCATTAAGTACATTCACATTGTTGTGCAACAGCTGCCACAAGCCATCTTCAAAACTTTGTTCATCTTGCAAAAATGAAACTCTGTACTCATTAAGCAATAACTTCTCATTTCCTCCTCCCCACCACTCCTAACAACCACCATTCTACTTTCTTTCTCTATGAATTTGACTATTCTAGGCATGCTGTATAAGTGGAATCAGACTGTGTTTATTCTAGGTGTGCTGTAAAAGTGGAATCACACTGTATTTGACTATTCTAGGCACTCTTTACAAGTGGAATCAGACTGTATTTGACTATTTAGGCATTCTGTATGAGTGGAATCAGACCGTGTTTGACTATGCTAGGCACTCTGTCTGTGTAAGTATAATCAGACTGTATTTGTCCTTCAATGACTGGCTTATTTCACTTAGCATAATGTCCTCAATGTTTCTTCATGTTACGACATGTGTCAGAATTTCCTTCCTTTTTAAACCTGAAATATATTCCGTTGTATGCACATGCCATGTTCTGTTTATCCATTCATCTGTCTCTGCACACTTGCGTTGTTTCTATCTTTTGGTTGTTGTAAATAATGCTGCTACGAAAATGAGTGAACCAATATCTCTTTGAGACCCTGCTTTCAATTTTGAGGTATATATACCCAGAAGTGAAATTGTTAGATCCTATGGTCATTCTATTATTAGTTTTTTGAGGAACTGCCATAGTGTTTCCGTAGTGGCTGCACACATCTTACATTCTCACCAGCAATGCACAAAGGTTTTCATTTCTCCACATCCTCACCCACACTTGTTATTTTCTGTTTTTTTTTTCTTTTATTGTAGCCTTTCTAATGGGTATGAGGTAGTATCTATTTCCACTTTTTAAAGAACCATTTCCTCCCTCTTCTGGTTTGCTCTGTTTTTTTTTTTTTGTTTTCCTCCTTTTTCTCAAAATCAAATTTAAGAAGAGATCTGTCTCTAATCACATTCTTCATATGAACATAAATCAGAAGTCTTCTCTAGATATAATGAAAACCAACCTCCACCCCACCACCCCGAAAAACAGAATACAGAGAAAAAGAAACCGAAGGAATAGAGAAAAAAGAAAACACAAATGATAGTTGAAAGAAATAGAAACATATCAGTAATTACGATAAATACATATGGACAAAATGCTTAGTTAACTAAGAAATAGTCATATTGCATTTAAAAAATCTAAATATATGCTATTTATGAAAGACACATTTAAACAAAAAGATATGGGAAGGTTGAAAGCAAAAGTGTATAAAAATGTATATCAGTCACATAACAACCAACATAAAATTGATCAACTATATTAATATTATGCAAAGTACTTTAACGCAAGAAAAGCATCAGTAGTGGTAAAGAGAGTCACTAAATAATGATAAAAATTTCATTCATCAGGTAGTTGTAATAATTCTAAATGTATATGTTCCTAAGAACACAGCATCAAAATAGAAAAATGAAAATTGACAGAAGCAAAAATCTGTAAGGACAAATAGACAAATCCACAACTAAGAGAATATTTTAAACATATCTCTTGGTATTTGGTAGATCGACCAGACAAAAATTTGGTAAGAGAGCTGCTAAAAGTGCTGAAATGTAAATTTGGGTAAGTCACTGTGAAGAATAGAAATATGTAAACTATTTGGGATATGGCTATAAAAATTAACAGGATTATTTTTCCCCAATTACCCAAGAGAATAAATGCCTTTCATCTATGAAATAATCAACCAGACAAAAGCTTAGAAATTGTACTCTATTGGTGGGAAGTGAATTAGATGAGTAATGTTTCCCCTTGTTTTAAATAAAAAGGCTTTATACTATTAAAAATAATGACTATCTAATTGTGAGCAAACATTAGAAAAACCCACCTTGAAGGACATTCTACAACATGTTGACCAGGACTCTTCAAAACTGTCAAGGTAAGGATTTGGGGATACTAAGGAAAAATGAAAACTAAATGGATTCTGGACTAGAAAAAAGGACATTAGTGAAAAAACAAACTGATTATATTGGAATAAGGTCTATTCCTTAGTTAATAGTATTGTAACAATGTCGATTTCTTGGTTTTAATAGATTTACCTCAGTTGTATACGTCGTTACCATTAGGGGAGGTTGGTTAGAGGGCATATAGAACTCTGTTTTGTTTTGTAACTTTTTTGGAATTCTAAAATTATTTCAGAATAAAAAGTCTCAAAAAATAAACGATAACCAGTTAATCCGTTTACACATATCTAACTTCATTTTAACTTTAACATTTAATTTCTTTTGGTATTATCTACTCTTTTACCACCTGGCTTTAGAGATGAGATAAAATCTTCAAAGAACAGGTAGGAGAGAGCTTTTTGAATGCCAGAGTCACTTTTTCTTTGCATATTTTAAAGAGACTGCTTGTGTATTTACTTACTGTTACCAAATATAATGTGTAGTGTATTTCAAACAATAGTGAATACTCCTTGGTTTGTACTTGAGTTAAGTTGACTAATAATTATAAAGAGTTTTTTCCATGTTCAAGGACAACTTGATTTTTTTTTTTTTTTTGAAAAAGGGAGTAACATTTGCTGAGCCAGGAATTATTTATGCTATGTTCTTTTACCCAAGGTTTCTTTATTTCTTTGTTTTGCTTCCAACTTTCTTTCCTTTGAAATTGGTGCTTTGGTGGCTTTGATCTAAGGCAGAGAAGTTCAAAGGCATTGCTGAGGCAGACCAGTAGCACCTCATTCTTTCTCTTATTGATACCAGCACAGCTATTGCTGATAGCTTATATATCTGCATGTTCAGATATTGCTTATAAAAATAACTGTCTAAACCAGGCATGGTGGCCCATACCTGTAATCCCAGCAACTCAGGATATTGAGGCTGGAGGATCGCTTGAGCCCAAGAGTTTTGAGATTGCAGTGAGCCATGATCGCGCCACTGCACTCCAGGCTGTGTGCAGAGCAAGACTTTGACTCTAAAAATAATAATGGCAATAATAATTAGTAAATGATCAATCAATAAATATCTGAGTTCCCTTATTAGTGCCATAAGGAATGGGTCAGTCTCATAAAAATAAATATCTGAATTATATTTCTGAGTAACTGAAATGACTTCCTTTTCATTGACTGAATTTCCCTTATGCTTTTCCTCTTGAATCTTCCTTATTAGTGTCATATAAAAATGCATTTTTCAGCATATTAAGGCCATCGTAGTCTAACCTCAATGTCTGTAAGAAGGAACAATTTTAAGACATGACTATAATTGTCACATTTCCCTAAGTCTTTTCTACTTCAGACTAAAAGAAATGGATAGTTGAACACTGAAAAGGAACTCTTGTTGAAATCTTATGAGTGTTTGGAGTAAGCAAAAATGAAAACTCAGGAGGAAATGGGAACCATAAGTATTCTGCTTAGTGAATCATACATTATATTAGTTACCCATTTGACAAACACTTATTGAGTCTTAGGCACTCTGTTAGGCACTGAAGATAAAGAACTTTTTCCCTGACCAACAATAAAATAAGTGCCCATTTTCAAGCGGATGCTCTTTTAGATACGGTACCCCTCTCATAAAAGTTATATCCGCAGCCGGGTGCGGTGGCTCATGCCTGTCATCCCAGCACTTTGGGAGGCCGAGACGGGCGGATCACGAGGTCAGGAGATCGAGACCATCCTGGCGAAAACGGTGAAACCCCGTCTCTACTAAAAAGTACAAAAAAACTAGCCGGGCGAGGTGGCGGGCGCCTGTAGTCCCAGCTACTGAGGAGGCTGAGGCAGGAGAATGGCGTGAACCCGGGAGGCGGAGCTTGCAGTGAGCTGAGATCGCGCCACTGCACTCCAGCCTGGGCGACAGAGCGAGACTCTATCTCACAAAAAAAAAAAAAAAAAAAAAAAAGTTATATCCTAGTGGGAGACATAGATTTTTAAAAAGTAAACAAATAGGCCGGGCGCGGAGGCTCATGCCTGTAATCCCAGCACTTTGGGAGGCCGAGGCAGGTGGATCACGAGGTCAGGAGATCGAGACCATCCTGGCTAACACAGTGAAACCCCGTCTCTACTAAAAATACAAAAAAAATTAGCCGGGGGTGGTGGCAGGCACCTGTAGTCCCAGCTAGTCGGAGGCTGAGGCAGGAGAAGGGCGTGAACCCGGGAGGCGGAGCTTGCAGTGAGCCGAGATCGCGCCACTGCACTCCAGCCTGGGAGACAGAGCCAGACTCTGTCTTAAAAAAAAAAAAGAAAAAAGTAAACAAATAGATAAACAAGGTAATTTTAGAGAGTGTTAAGTCTTTTGAAAAGAAAATAAAGCAGAATAACAGAATGGAGATGGAATGAGGTGAAAGGTGAGGTCTAGTCTGGGTAGGGTGGGGAGGGTTGGCCCTCTAAGGAGATAACATGCTGAATTGGAATATTCTTAGAAACAGCAAGAGTGGTGCCAGGCCCTTGGGTGGGAATGAGCTTGATGTGTTTATTTTATTTTTATTTTTATTTTTTTGAGAGGGAGGCTTGCTCTTGTCACCCAAGCTGCTGCTGTGCAGTGGTGCGATCTCAGCTCACTGCAACCTCCGCCTTCCACGTTCAAGTGATTCTCCTGCCTCAGCCTCCCGAGTAGCTGGGGTTACAGGTGTGCACCACCACACCCAGCAAATTTTTGTATTGTTACTAGAAATGGGGTTTCACCATGTCGTCCAGGCTGGTTTTGAACTCCCGACCTCAGGTGATCCACCTGCCCCAGTCTCCCAAAGTGCTGGGATTACAAGGGTGAGCCACTGCACCCGGCGATGTGTTTAGAAAGAGTGCAGTTTGTGGAATGTTCCTCGATTTGGGTATATCTAATGTTCCCTCATGATTAGATTCAAGTTAATCATTTGGGGCATTTTTGGCAATTGGATAAGAGGTGTTGTGTTGTTCTCAGTGCATTGCAGATGAAACCTCATGCCAGAAGACAAAATAAAAGGCTGCAAAACTGTTCCAGATTCAATAGACTAAAGAAACTTGGCACATGTAATGCATTTATTGTTTCTCTAAGGAACATTATTGAGATAATTGGTGAATAATACAGTGTCATTGTTAAATTTCTTGAATTTGACAATTGTATGAAGAGGAATGTCCTTGTTCTTAGAAAATACAAGCGGAAGTGTTTAGGGGGTAAAGGGCCATAGTGTCTGCAAATCGCTCACAAATGATTCAGCAATCATACTGTAATATACACATAGAGAAAGGAATAAATCAAATGTAGCACACTGTTCTCACAATTGGTTAATCAAAGTGAAACATACTTGAGTTCATTGGATTATTCTTGCAACTTTTCTGTAGGATTGAAATAAAAATTTTAAAAAATTATGTGCCGGGCAACAAATGGAGTTACAAAGTAGAAGTCAATGTTTCCCTGTTTCTAACTGTGGAGCTTACAGTTGAGTCAGGTAAATAATAATTGATAATAAATAAAAATTTTAAAAAGGAAGAAGGCAAGCATGGCTAGAGTAAATATATGGTCTCAGAGAAGAACCTAGAGGGACAGACACAGTGAACAAAGATAATTACACAGGGTGCTCTAGTAGACCAGGGAGGGACGAGGGAAAGGAGGTTTTGCTGAGGTTACTGGGGCAATGGTGGTGGTGGTCAGGGGGTGATGCTGACCTTGACATGCCATCAGGACATGTAAATGATGGTCACTAGATGGCTGGAAATGTCAATCTCTAGTTAGAGATGCAGATTTGGGAGCCATTAGATACTGGAAGTGGCTGAGATCGCAGAAGGGCATGAAGTAACCCAGTGAGAATGTCCCACTCTCATGAGGAGACAGCATCGAGGACAGAACACGGCAAATATCAAGTTGTGAGTGGGTGAAGGAAGTGAGCTGCAGTAGTGACTGAGCGGAGGGCCAGAGAAGTGGGAAAAAGGAGAGACGCTTGGAAGAGAGTGGGGGCATGAGAGTAAGGAGGATTCCCCAGCAGTAAGTGATTTGTGTGTCAAAGGCCAAAAAGGAGGTCAAGTCAGGTAGGGAGTGAAAAAGTGTTACCTGGACTTGGAGGCCTGCGGAGCCGCCCTCTGGCCCCCTCGGCACTTCTCTTAGTCTTTGTCATTTATTCTACTCCCGGGATATGTACTGCCTGCAGACCTTCTCTGAGAGGCTCCCGTCTCAGTGGCCTGCGTACTAGGAAGCCAGGAACCAGCTGGAGTGTTTATGCCCACCATGCATCCAGGTCCCAAGAGGGCAGCCAGCATCTCAGCACTGGTCCTGCCTCCCCTTTCCCCCTGTGTTGGTGGCACACATTCCCTTTCAGGTGGGAAAATGGGTCTCCATATGGATTGTTCTCCACTCTAGGATTAAAAGCAAGGATTCTTGTGCTGTGACTCCTCTAGGCTTTGCTATTGATATGCAAAGTCATGCTTTTGAAAATTTAAATCATTCTTCTGTTCCAGAAAGTCCACTTCTTAAAAATCAAGAACTCAAGGCTGGTCATGGTGGCTCATGCTTTTAATCCTAGCAGTTTGGGAGGCCAAGGCAGGAGGCTGTCTTGAAGCCAGGAGTTTGAGACCAGCCTGAGCAACATAGTGAGACCCCATCTCTACAAAAAAATTAAACAAACAAACAAACAAACAGCGGGCATGGTGGCGTGTGTCTGTAGTTCCAGCTACTCAGGAGGTTGGGGCAGGAGGATACCTTGAGCACAGGAGTTCAAGGCTGCAGTGAGCTATGATTTGTACCATTTCACTCCAGCCTGGGTGATAGAGTGAGATGCTGTCTCTAAAAAATAAATAGAGAAATAAAAGAATTCTGTAGTTCTGGAAATCTTCCAGTGTTGGCCTAAGCTATATCCTCCTGGACCCACCAGCAATATCTACCCACAAAATATACCTCCAAGTAATAGAATGAGTTGACTTATCACGTGGATTTATTTAGAATTGACAATTAGAATTTTAGAGAATAATTGCCAAAAAATGATTATGGTTTTGACCATATTGGCTGTTAAGTGTTTCTTTCTGATAGTAATTACCAACTATTTAATGTCTGGTTCACGATTTTAAACCATGCCATTTGAATAGAGATCAATGCCTGTGCTTCTATTCATGAAGGCAAATGGGCAGACTGACATTTACCTAACAGTGAAATGAAAATATTCGGATTTATTCAAACTTACAAAGATAGATTTATTCAAGATGCAGGTGATACAGTTTCATTTCACATCATTTTGACCTGGAGACAGTTTATTCCTTCTCCAATCCTGGAAGGGATATTTGCATGAAGATTTTTGTAACCTTGTGTAATGGTCTGGTATCAACCTTAAGACCACAGTCTTTTGGAAACACAAGATGTGATGGTTCATTTTATGTATTGCTGGGAAGTTTTTTTGGTTTTGTTTGTTTGTTTGTTTTTAGATGAGATTAACATTTAAATCAATAGACTGAAACTAAAGTAGATGGTCCTCTGTAATGTGGGTGGGCCTCATCCAAGCTGTTGAAGGCCTGAAGAGAAAAGACTAAGATTTCCCAAGGAATAGGGAATTCTGCCTCCAGACTCCCTTTGGACTTGAGCTGCAACATCAGTTCTTTCCTGGGTCTCCAGGCTGCTGGCCTGTCCTTCAGATTTCCAACTTGCCATTCCCCACAATCTTGTAAACTAGTTCCTTAAAATGAATCTTGCTCTATGTACATACACATCCTACTGGTTCTGTTTCTGTGGAGAATTCTGACTAATATACAGGGGAACTTCACTGTGAGTCCTTCCATGCTTGAGGGGTTTGTTGAAATGAGGAGATCTGGAGCCCACACAGAGGGCAGGGTATAGCTAGGCCAACAGGTACTTGACACACAGACCCAAAGGTGAATAATGGACAGCAGGATGCTGGGAAGAGCCTGTTGTAGCCCCTGCCCAATTTCCTAGAGAGACAGGGCTAACCAATCCAGCAGTGCTCACGGTAGCCTACCATTCTTTTAAGGATCCATGAGAATGTTCTATTTTTTTTTAATCAGTAGAGAAAAAAAATGAGCTTTGAAGTTGAAAAAATTACAGATGGTCCCCAACTTATGATGGTTCAACTTAGGATTTTTTCAACTTTACCATGGGTTTATGAGGATACAACCCCATTGTAAGTTCAGGAGGGTCTGTGTTTTGATACATAGTATTTTGATATATTCATCTTTAAACTAATGTAGTCACAAAAAATTATTCTTAATATCTTCTATGGAACAGGGGACCCATGAAGGCAAAAGTATATAGGGCCCACAAAAATTATAAGGCAGCCCTGTAGGGAGATGAAACTGTGTGTAGAAACATTGTGTAGAAAACATTGATAAATACTGGCCAGGTGCAGTGGCTCATGCCTGCAATCTCAGCACTTTGGGAGGCCGAGGTGGATAGATCATGAGGTCAAGAGATCAAGATCATCCTGGCCAACATGGTGAAACCCTGTCTCTACTAAAAATACAAAAATTAGCTGGATGTGGTGGCGTGCGCCTGTAATCCCAGCTACGCGGGAGGCTGAGGCAGGAGAATTGCTTGAACCCGGGAGTTGGAGGTTGCAGTGAGCGGAGATCATGCCACTGTACTCCAGCCTGATGACAGAGCGAGACTCCATCTCAAAATAAAAAAAAGAAAGAAAGAAAGAAAAAGAAAATAAAACATTGATAAATATTAACAATAGAAGAGTTACTGATAGATAATGGAAAATTCAGTCTTAAAGTTGTTTGCTCCTTCTCCTATAGGTTGATATGAAACTGATGAGTATTGAAATGACATCCAACAGTCTTCAGTCTCCCTAGTTACACAATTTTGTGGCACTAAAGCATTGCTCTTTTGGAAGATGGGATTAACTATATTTCAAGTCTATTTAAGGGAAATATTCCTGAGGAGATAATTTAAATCAATAGCTTATTAAGGTTTGAAGCACACCACTCAACATCTGAGATAAAATATTATGTATGCCGAACCCAGTGGCTCACGCCTATAATCCCAGCACTTTGGGAGGCCGAGGCAGATGGATCACCTGAGGTCAGGAGTTCGAGACTAGCCTGGCCAACATGGTGAAACCCTGCCTCTCTTAAAAATACAAAATTAGCCAGGCGTAGTGGAGGTTGCCTGTCGTTCCAGCTACTGGGGAGGCTGAGGCAGGAGGATTGCTTGAACCCAGGAGGTAGAGGTTGCAGCGAGCAGAGATCATGCCATTGTGCTACAGCCTAGGTGACAAGAGCAAAACTCCATCTCAAAAAAACCAAAAAACAAAAAACAAAATCAGGTGGGAGTGGTGGTATGCGCCTGTAATCCCAGCTACTCAGGAGGCTGAGGCATGAGAATTGCTTGAACCCAGGAGTTAGAGGTTGCAGTGAGCTGAGATCGCACCACTGCACTCCAGCCTGGGTGACAGAGTGAGACTCTGTCTCAAATAAATAAATAAGTAAATAAATAGGCTGGGCATGGTGGCTCATGCCTACAATCCCAGCAATTTGGAAGGGCGAAGCGAGTAGATCACCTGAGGTCAGGAGTTCGAGACCAGCCTGACCAACATGGAGAAATCCCATTTCTACTAAAAATACAAAATTAGCCGGGCGTGGTGGTGCATGCCTATAATCCCAGCTACTCGGGAGGCTGAGGCAAGAGAATCACTTGAACCCGGGAGGTGGAGGTTGTAGTGAGCTGGATCATGCCATTGCACTCCAGCCTGGGCAATAAGAGTGAAACTGTCTCAAAAAAAAAAAATAAATAAATAAAAATAATAAAAATAAAAAAAAATAAAATAAACATTGTATCTTAGAAAATTTTTCACTTTAAAATAAAAAGTATCAAGTATCTTATAATAAGTGAAGTGAAAAAAATCCCATTTTGGAAGAGTTCTAAAATCTTTAACATGTGGGAAGATCTCTCTTTCTCCCCCTCTTTCTCTCTCTCTGTCTTGTCTGTCTATCTATCTATCTATCTATCTATCTATCTATCTATCTGTCTGTCTGTCTGTCTATCTGTCTGTCTGTCTATCTATCTATCTATCTATCTATCTATCTATCTATCTATCTGTCTGTCTGTCTGTCTGTCTGTCTGTCTGTCTGTCTGTCTGTCTGTCTGTCTATCTGTCTGTCTGTCTATCTATCTATCTATCTATCTATCTATCTATCTATCTATCTATCTATGATAATGATGAATAAAGAGTGTCTCATCTGGTTGTCAACAGGGACTTTTGATTCCACCATTCCTTTCTCAGGGGCTATTCCATATGTGACACTGTTCCCAAATTTGTATTCATTATTCTTGACAGTTATACCCAATACCTCCTATGGAGATAGATCCCATGTAAATGCTAAAAAACGGCTAGTTGCTTAAAATAGGACCTGAAGTTAATTAATTTGCCTGTGACTTTCTTTGAGTCCAGCCTAAGAAATTATCTTACTAACTTGAACAGATATTTTTAAGCTTCATAGAACTTTATATTAAACTAAATTATAGCTCTGAAATCAACAAGATCCAATCTGTACATTTATGAATGTGTACAGTTATGAACATGGAAGAATGCATCTTCCAAAAAGTGGTTAGAAAGAGATTTATGAATTAATTAAAATTAAATTAATTATTTGAGTTAACATGACTTATGGAAATGCAAGTCATCGTTACAACAGTCTTAGAGACAGCAATATCAAGTGTCAGAAAATCATTCAATTTAGGAAAAGTGATCATTTCAACTTTTAGCCAGGCATATATGGGACAATAACATTGTGAGTAAGAAGCCGGGCATGGTGGTTCACGCCTGTAACCCCAGCACTTTGGGAGGCCGAGGCAGCCGGATCACGAGGTCAGGAGTTCGAGACCAGCCTGGCCAACATAGTGAAACCCCGTCTCTACTAAAAATACAAAAATTAGCCAGGCATGGTGGTGCGCACCTGTAATCCCAGCTACTTGGGAGGCTGAAGTAGGAGAATCGCTTGAACCTGGCAGGTGGAGGTTGTGGTAAGCAGAGATCGCACCACTGCACTCCAGCCTGGGCAACAGAACGAGACTCCATCTCAAAAACAAACAAACAAACCCACAAAACAAACAACAACAACAAAAAACATTGTGAGTAAGAGCATGGGCTTTGAAGTCAGAAAGTCTTGGTTTGAATTCTCACTGCATCATTTTGTTCATTCATTCTTCAAATATTTACTGATACTCAGTCAATGAGGCTACAGTGATGAACCAGACAGCCATTCTTCTATCTCTGTGGTAGAAAAAGAGTTTCAGAGAAAAATTTCACATTTATGCTAATTCTAGAAATGAATTATTTATTAGAGTAAAAACTGAAGGAAAAGGCCAAACAAAGCATTTTAGTGTTTTCGGACTAACAAGTGAATTTAAATGTCATATATCAGTGAGGTTACAGAATAAAGATACTGAAGTCAGAAGGGTGTGTTAATATAATTTCCCATAATGTACATCTGGCATGCAAAAAAAAAAAAAAAAAACCTTGAGATTAAGATTAGATATTGCAAAGGAGGTGATAATGAGCTTTTAAAGATAGAATGAGTTAAAGAAATAATTGCAAATAATTGCAAACTTATTAGTCAAATATTAAGGTTTATAATTTTATAAGTAAGTTTTTTTGTTTGTTTGTTTGTTTTGTTTAATAGAGTCTTGTTTTGTCACCCAGGCTGGAGTGCAGTGGCACAACCTCAGCTCACTGCAACCTCCACCTCCTGGGTTTAAGCAATTCTCCTGCCTCAGCCTCCTTAGTAGCTGGGATTACAGGTGCCTGCCACCATGCCTGGTTAATTTTTGTATTTTTAGTAGAGATGGGGTTTCACTATGTTGGCCAGGCTGGACTCGAACTCCTGACCTCAGGTGATCCACCTGCCTTGGCCTCCCAAAGTGCTGGGATTTCAGGCGTGAGCCACCGCACCCAGCTTCAAGGTAAGTATTTTATAGGTGTTTTATATTTTTGTCCTTACCTAATAAGATGTGGATGAATAATTCATGGCTTTGCCTCTCCAGTGTATCTTGGTCAACTGCCTACTACACTTTCCAGTTCTTCTAAAACTCACTATCTTTGCTTCTAAGGTTTTGTCTAGCCCGGGCTAGACAAAAATAGGGGGTTTATAATTTCCTAGTTTTATAAGACATCGTGAAATTCCATCTATACTTGTTCTAGGGGACTATTCTTTGCAATAGTAAGGTGTTATTATAATTAAGTTCAGCCAGGTTTTTTTTTTTTTTTTTTTTGAGACGGAGTCTCGCTCTGTCGCCCAGGCTGGAGTGCAGTGGCGCGACCTCGGCTCACTGCAAGCTCCGCCTCCCGGGTTCACGCCATTCTCCTGCCTCAGCCTCCCGAGTAGCTGGGACTACAGGCGCCCGCCACCATGCCCGGCTAATTTTTTGTATTTTTTAGTAGAGACGGGGTTTCACCGTGTTAGCCAGGATGGTCTCGATCTCCTGACCTCGTGATCTGCCCGTCGCGGCCTCCCAAAGTGCTGAGATTACAGGCTTGAGCCACCGCGCCCATCAGCCAGGTATTTTTATCTTTGACACGCTAACCCTAGAAAGTGACCAGAGGGAAGAAGCCTTTCTATGTTTGTCTATTTATCTTCCTATCCATGTGCTCATTCATTTATCCATCCATTAATTTATTTAACAAACATTAAATGTATATTCACTCACTAGATATTTATGGGGTGTTCATTATCTGCTAGGAAATGTGGTTGGTGCTAAGGATAAAAATATAATTGATTTCTAGGTTCTGCCTTCAACTATACAACGTTGTAGCTGAACCATTCATTCATTTATTAATGTCCAACATACATTTCATGAGTGCATACTATCTGCCAGGCACTGTTGCAGACGCAGTACTGGAAAACGGAGGGCCTGCTCTCGTGGAGCTTACATTCTAGTAGGTAGACATAAAACACAAGATGATTTATGAGAGGTCCAAGAAGATAAGATTTGAATTTTTATCTCAATCTTAATTTACATTTTTGTGTATGTTTGGTAATGTGCATAATATGTACAGTAGTATATGTATATCTTTTTTATTTTTGAGACAGGGTCTCAGTCTCTGTCACCCAGACTGTACTATGGTGGCACAATCAGAGCTCATTGCAGCCTCGATTTCCTGGGCTTGAGCAATCTCCCACCTCAGCCTCCTGAGTAGCTTGCTGGGACCACAGGCACACTACCATGCCTGGCTAATTTTTTAATTTTTGTAGAGATGGGGTCTCACTATGTTGTCAGGCTAGTCTCAGACTCCTGAGCATAAGCAGTCCTCTTATCTCAACCTCCCAATGTGCTAGGATTACAGGGGTAAGCCAATGTGCCCAGGAGTATACCTTTTTTTTTTTCTTTGAGACAGAGTCTAGCTCTGTTGCCCAGGCTGGAGTATAGCGGCATAATTTAGGCTCACTGCAGCCTCTGCCTCCTGGGTTCAAGCCATTCTTCTGCCTCAGCCTCCCGAGTAGCTGGGACTATAGATGTGTGCCACCACACCTGGCTAATTTTTGTATTTTTGGTAGAGACGAGGTTTCACCATGTTGGCCAGCCTGGTCTTGATCTCCTGACTTCTAGCGATCTATGGGCCTTGGCCTCCCAAACTGGTGGGATTACAGGCATCGCCACTGCGCCCGGACCCAGTAGTATATCACTTTAAAACAAACAAATATTTAAATTTGTTCGTAGACTCATACTGATAGCTCGTAGACAAAAACATTTACAAACTCCAGGGTAAAAGCATGGGTGTTAAGATCAGAGACTTGTGGGTTTGAATCCAGGTTCTGCTTTACTCATTGCCTGTGGGTCCTTGGGTAAGTCCGAGTTCCTCATCCTTTCTAAGAACTGTTGTAAGGGTTGAGTGCAATAATGTTAGTAAAGTGCTTATCTGTATATACCAAGTCCTTAAAAAAAGGATGAGTAATGTTACTACTATTATTATTCTTTGTGTGATAAATATTATAATACAGTTATTATTTTATTATTAAATAAATATTTATTTTTATATGTTATTATTAAATAAATATATTATTTATTATTATATTAAATAATATGTTTATTTAATAATAACATAAAAATATTTATTATTTTATTTAAATAACAAATTTATTATTTATTAATAAATAATATTATTAATATTATTTGTTATATATTTTGTATATGTCATATGTAATATGTATAAAACATGTAATATTTCATTTATAAATAATTCATTTATAATTATTAATAAATTATCAAATTATTTATTTATGATTTATTTATAATTCATTTATAGTTACTTAATAATAATTATTAATAAATATATTATTTATTATTTATTTAAATATTTTATTATTAAATAAATATTATATTATTGTTAAATAATATAATAAAATATTACAACACCTCTTAAAAGGTATATAGAAATATTGAGAAGGAACTGATTAAGCAGTGACCCTTAAAGTCATGAACCTTATCGTATATAATTGGTGGGAGTGTAAATTGGTGCTATTTTATATGCAATATGTATCAAAACAATTTTTATTCCCTTTGACTCAGTTGTTTCTTTTCCAGAGAAACAACTTTCCTCATCCTAAGGAAACAGAATTATAACAGATTTATAATAGTGACCAATTAGAAAGAGAACGAAAAGTCCAATTGTGGGAGAGTAGTCAACTGAAAATACAGCTTTATGATGGAATATTGTGCAGCTGTTAACATTTTAAAAGAACACTTGGGGAAATATTAATATTAAACGTAGAAAACAGGTTGTAAAATTGTAGTTACAGTATAACCCCAATTATATTTTTAAAAAATACATGATATATTTGTATTAGAAAAACACTATAAAGAAATGCATTGGCAAGGCATGGTGGCTTACGCCTGTAATCCCAGCACTTTGGGATGCCAAGGCGGGCAGATCACTTGAGGTCAGGAGTTCGAGACCAGCCTGGCCAACATGGTGAAACCCTGTCTCTAGTGAAAATACAAAAACTAGCTGGGCATGGTGGTGCACACCTGTAGTTACAGCTACTGGGGAGGATGAGGCAGGAAAATTGCTTGAGCCCGGGAGGCAGAGGTTGCCATGAGCTGAGATTCTGCCACTGCACTCCAGCCTGGACAATAGAGTGAGAGAGGCTCCATCTTAAAAAAAAAAAAAAAAAAAAAATCGGGCACCATGGCTCATGCCTGTAATCCCAGCACTTTGGGAGGCTGAGGCAGGTGAATCATGTGAGGTCAGGAGTTCAAGACCAGCCTGGCCAAGATGGTGAAAACCCTGTCTCTACTAAAAATACAAAAATTATTTGGGCAGTAGTGGCATGCGCCTGTAACCCCACCTACTCCGGAGTCTGAGGTAGGAGAATCCCTTGAGCCTGGCGGGTGGAGGTTGCGGTGAGCCAAAATCATGGCACTGCACTCCAGTCTGGGTGACAGAATGAGACCCTGTCTCCGGAAAAAAAAAAAAAAAAAAAAAAAAAAGAAATGCATCAAAATACAATAGAGTTATCTCTGGTAGGACTGTGTGTGCCATTCATTTTTTTCATCGATTAGACAATCGCAGAAATATTAACCAATATAAATAAAGCAAGATGGACATGTGTGTAGGAGTGGTAACTGGGATAAAAAGAAATTTTGACCAGCCTGGACAACATGGTGAAACTCTGTCTCTAAAAAATTACAAAAATTAGCTGGGTGTGGTGGCACGTGCTTATAGTCCCAGCTACCTGGGAGGCGGAGGTAAGACGATCGCTTGAGACTGGGAGGTCAAGGCTGCAGTGAGCCATGAGCATGCCACTGCACTGTAGCCTGGATGATAGAGTGAAATCCTGGAAAGAAAGAAAGAAAGAAAGAAAGAAAGAAAGAAAGAAAGAAAGAAAGAAAGAAAGAAAGAAAGAAAGAAAGAAAGAAAGAAAGAAAGAAAGAAAGGAAGAAAGAAGGAAGGAAGGAAGGAAGGAAGGAAGGAAGGAAGGAAGGAAGGAAGGAAGGAAGGAAGGAAGGAAGGAAGGAAGGAAGGAAGGAAGGAAGGAAGGAAGGAAGGAAGGAAGGAAGAAAGAAAGAAAGAAAGAAAGAAAGAAAGAAAGAAAGAAAGAAAGAAAGAAAGAAAAAGGAAAGAAAGAAAGAAAGAAAAGGAAGAAAGGAAGAAAGGAAAGAAAGAAAGAAGGAAAGAAAAAGAAAGGAGGGAGGGAGGGAAGGAAGGAAGGAAGGAAGGAAAAGAGGAAGGAAGGAAGGAAGGGAGGGAGGGAGGGAGGGAGGAAGGAAGGAAGGAAGGAAGGAAGGAAGGAAGGAAGGAAGGAAGGAAGGAAGGAAGGGAAATTATGCCTAGGGATCCTAGGAAGCCTTCACAAAAACACCTGTTCCAACTCTTGAATGGGGCCCAGACTTTTGCCCAGTGGAGAAGCAGCTTGTGAAGGAAGAGGAAGAACCCAGACGGTGAAACAGCTATGAAAGCTCTGTGGCATGCCGAAACAAATTTAATTTTTCCATGTGACTGGAGGTCAGGCTAGATATTGGGCACTGGGGAAGAAACCCTGGGGATGTGGGTTTTGGCTGATAGAGAAGAGACTCACATACCTTAAGGAGTTTATTCCTTACCTTGTCTATCATGGGCAGCTTTGTAGGTGGGGAGAGATGGATCAGGTCTGCATTTCAGAGTGGCTACTTTGTGGCAGCATAAAGGTTAGGTCGGCACAAAGTGAGACGGAAAGGAGAACAGTGAGGAGCCTCTTGCTTCTGTCTCCATTCTTTTTGGATGAAGCCTTGGCACAACCATTCATTTCCAGTCTAATATTGAAATGCCTTTGCATTATTACATCAGCTTAGGCTATGTGACTTTTGAAAGCTTGGTAGGCTGGTGTCAGATAAATGAGGCCTTTGCACTCATTCACCTGGTCTCTGCAAGAAACTGGATCAAGGTGATGAGGAATGCACTCTTAATACCTGAACAAGAGGTCTTGGAAATTGTGTTTCTTATATTAACTAAATAAATGCAGTCAATGCTATTATAAAGGATTGGCTGAAGAATATGTATTTCATTCATTCTATGCTCTACTTCAAAATTATCCTTGAAATGCAAGAACCTGGGAGAGATGTCTACTTGGACTGCGTTGTTTGGACCCTGTTTTAGGGATTGGCATTACACCATTGGATTTGTAAATCAAAAAGTATCTGAGACAAGTCTCCATCAATTTATTTATTTATTTATTGAGATGGAGTCTCGCTTAGCCACCCAGACTGGAGTGCAGTGGTGTGATCTCGGCTCGCTGCAACCTCTGCCTCCCAGGTTCAAGCGATTCTCCTGCCTCAGCTTCCTGAGTAGCTGGGACTACAGGTGCACACCACCACACCCAGCTAATTTTTGTATTTTTAGTAGAGACAGGGTTTCACCATGTTGGCCAGTCTGGTCTGGAACTCCTAACCTCAGGTGATCTGCCTGCCTCCCAAAGTGCTGGGATTGCAGGTGTGAGCCACTGCGCCAGTAGGAAGGCCCAGGTTCTTGTTATGTAGATGATGTCTCTGTAGCAGGCTTCAGAGACAATGGATGGTAAATGTCTTCTTATCAGACCCTAAAAGGTGCTAGACTCTCCTGAAAAGACCTAATAAAGGAAAGAGATTCTTTACAGAATGTACATTTCCTCCACAAGAGACAGCTTTGCAGGGCCATTTAAAAATATGACAAAGAAGGTGGGGCGCAGTGGCTCATGCCTGTAATCCCAACTGTTTGGGAGTCTGAGGCAGGAGGATCATGAGGTCAAGAGACAGAGACTATCCTGGCCAACATGGTGAAACCCTGTCTCTACTAAAAATACAAAAATTAGCTGGGTATGGTGGCACTTGCCTGTAGTCCCAGCTACTTGGGAAGCTGAGGCAGGAGAATCACTTGAACCCAGCAGGTGGAGATTGCAGTGAGCTGAGATGGCACCACTGCACTTCAGTCTGGTGACAGACTGAGACTCTGTCTCAAAAAAAAAAAAAAAAAGACAAATATATTTTCAGGTAAAATACTTTGATATCTTTCAGGGCTGTTATCTGTCATGTAATGCTATACTAGAGTCAGGTTGGAGTTTGGTATCTTATTGCTACAGGAGTCTGTTCTGTCAATCTTAAGATCTCCATTTTAATGTTAATGTTGGTCAGTTGTGTCTGAATTCCAAAGGGAGAAGGGTATAATGAGGTATGTCGGGATCAAGGCCTGAACTAGTTTCAGGTTTACTTTGGAATGCCCTTGGCCAAGAGGAGGTCTCCATTCAGTCAGTTGGAAGGCTTGGAATGTTATTTTTAGTTTACAGATTGTTTTGTGGGTTTTGAAATTTGTCATGATTTCTCGTCATGAATGGGTGTGTTGTAACTGAGCAGGTTCTTTGCTTTACCATGAGGTCCTAGTAAATCATGTTGAAGTGGTGTTGTTGTCTGGGGTAAATACCCAGGGTTTGTCATCTCACACCAAGAAGATTAAGGACATGGACACACACGACCAGTGAGTTTAGGAGCAGAGGTTTAATAGGCAAAAGAAAGAGAAAGAAGAACAGCTCTCTCCCTTGCAAGAGAGAGGGGCTCCCGAAAGGGAAAAACTGGCCAGCTGCAGACTGTACCAGATTTTATAGGCAGGCTTGAGGAGGCAGTGTCTGATTTACGTAAGGCCCAGAGATTGGTTCGACCAGGTGTGATGTTTACGTAGTGCGTGGGGAAGGCTGGTGGTCCCACCCTAATCTTATTAGGCAAATAGGGTCTTTGCCTGGCTGGTGCCATATTGTCTTCTCCATACTGTGCACATGGTTTGGCAAAAAGAAGTGAAGATGAACATGCCTAGTCCCAGGAAGCCATTTCCTTTTGGCACAACTGCTGACATTCACCCGTGTAAGCTTCCAGCTTGCTTGTCTTTGCCTGCAGCTTGATTTTACAGGCTGCTCTTTGTTAGAAAAGAAAATGATTTTGGGGCTGGGTACGGTGGCTCACGCCTATAATCCCAGCACTTTGGGAGGCCTAGGTAGATGGATACCTGAGGTCGGGAGTTGGAGACCAGCCTGACCAACGTGGATAAACTGTCTCTACTAAAAATACAAAATTAGCCGAGCGTGGTGGGGCATGCCTATAATCCCATCTACTTGGGAGGCTGAGGCAGGAGAATTGCTTCAATCTGGGAGGTGGAGGTTGCAGTGAGCTGAGATTGCACCATTGCACTCCAGCCTGGGTAACAAGAGGGAAACTCCATCTCAAAAAACAAGAAACAAAAGAAAATTATTTTGGAACTGCTTTTCATTAAAAAGAAAACCTTACTGAGGACTTTCATACTCTCATACCCTTACTAATAATTTCTTCTTCTTTTTTTTTTTTTTGAGATGGAGTCTCGCACTGTCGCTCAGGCTGGAGTGCAGTGGCTCGATCTCTGCTCACTGCAACCTCTGCCTCCCGGGTTCAAGCAATTCTGCTGCCTCAGTCTCCTGAGTAGCTGAGATTACTGGCACCCACCACCACACTCGGCTAATTTTTTTTTTTTTGGTCTTTTTAGAAGAGACGGGGTTTCACCATGTTGGTCAGGCTGGTCTCGAACTCTTGACCTCGTGATCTGCCTGCTTCATCCTCCCAAACTGCTGAGATTACAGGCGTGAGCCCCCGCGCCTGGCCACTAATAATTTTTTCTTAACTCCTGTATCAATGTGACTCATATCTGTCAGCGTGGAAGGGCCAAGTCAATTAAGTGTACCTCTATTAAGTGTACAATACTCACAGCATGTATATAATACTCCTGTGCTTCCTCTTATTTTTTCTTCCTTAAATTTTTCTTTACTGCCATTTACTTCCTTTTTTTTTTTCCTTTCTTTCTTGTTTTCACACTGGGTAAGAAATAGCCCTTAAGCTTTGGATGAAAATTAAAGGAATTCTCTAAAATCCAGGCCTTTTGCAAACAGTAAAGATTATATGAAACACTAGCTAGGTGGGGCCTTGCCTTCAGTTTGTGGTCTTGCCATGGTACAGAAGCATGTTCCAGAAGAGCCACAGAGTCCAGAAGAAGGCAACCTTTCTCCTTTGGACTTGTGGTTATGGAACACATCCACGTTTTTTAGTTTGTTAATGCTTCTGGGTGGACCAGGCTGAGATGGAGTGTTGCAGGCTATCTTTCCTAGTGTGGGAATATCTGTGCACTTTCTAAGCCAGCCCATCTCCAGGGGGTGGGATCTTGGAGAAATCAGCCAGCTCCAGGGGCTGAGGGGATTTGGTTTAGCAGATGAGAATGGGATGAGACTGTCAAGTCAATCACATGGGAGGACTAGGATGTTAGTAGAGAAAGCACCCATTTGGTACCAGGAAGGAGTCCCAATCCAGACCCCAAGAGAGGGTTCTTGGATCTTGTGCAAGAAAGAATTTGGGATGAGTTCACAGAGTAAAGTGAAAGCAAGTTTATTAATAAAGGGAATAAAAGGGTGGCTACTCCATAGGCAGAGCAGCCTCGAGGGCTGCTGTCTGGCTATTTTTATAGTTATTTCTTGATTATATGCTAAACAAGGGGTGTATTATTCATGAGTTTTCTAAGAAAGGGATATGAGGAATTCCCAGACCAGAGGGTTTCTCTTCTTTTTAGACCATACAGTGTAATATCCTGATGTTGCCATGACATTTGCAAATCGTTATGCTGCTGGTGGGAGGGTCTTTTAGCATACCAATGCATTATAATTAGCATATAAGGAGCAGTTAGGATGACCAGAGGTTACTTTCCTTGCCATCTTGGTTTTGGTGGGTTTTGGCCAGCTTCTTTATTGCATCCTGTTTTATCAGCAGGGTATTTGTGACTATACATTATGATCTCCTGTCTCATCCTGTGATAAAGAATGCTTAACCTCCGGAGATGCGGGTCTCAGCCTCATTTTACCCAGCCCGTATTCAAGATGGAACCACTCTGGTTCCAATGCCTCTGACACATTCATTCACTTAGTTCTACAAATAAGGATTGCATGTTTACATTGTGAGGTCCTGAGTAGGGGAGGGAGGAAGACATTGATTACTTATTAAAAATTAAACACACAGCTTATTCCTTCCCCTTATGCTAAGTGCCAGGAGGGAGAAACAGGGGTTGCTGTGAGAGGAGAGCTGACAGAGAGAAATACGGTCAGAGAAATATGGTCAGTGGGAGCTGTGATCGGCAAAGATGTACAGACACGGGACCCTGGGCAGACAAATAATGAAACCGCCTTTGCAAAATTATGACTGAGACAATGAAAGAGATCTAATCTAACCGATTCCATCTTGATTGTAACTTTTAAGCTGTCCTTGTTCTTTCCTGGGCGTAGGCTGAACTAATTTTGGGAAGAACTTAGTTTATAGTTTAAAACAAAGACGATAACAGCTCTTTCCCAAAACAAACCTCCTTCTTGCCTGGGGACTAGATTGCCTTTGTAGTACTAAGACATTAGCCAAAAGATTAGAAATTATGGTTAAGGAGTCATTGCAGCTGGAGGCTACAAGACTCTGACCCTCCCTAAACTGCTCCTAAGATCCATGCTTGAGATATTTTGCAGACCCGCACTTGATGGATCAGCTGGCATGACCCAGATCAATAAACTGGCTCATCTGATCTTGTGGCCCCCAGCTAGAAACTGACTCGGCACAAGAGGACAACTTCAACTTCCCATGATTTCATCTCCTTCTTCACCAGTCAGCACTCCTGGCTCACTGGCTTCCCCCTAGCCACCAAGTTATCCTTAAAAACTGATTACTCAAATCAGCTTGGGGAGACTGATTTGAGTAATAATAAAACTCCGATCTCCTGCACAGCCAGCTCTGCGTGAATTAACTCTTTCTCTATTGCAATTCCCCTGTCTTGATAAATCAGCTCTGTCTAGGCAGCAGGCAAGGTGAACCCATTGGGTGGTTACAAAAATGGCTTGAGAAGAGTTTTAAGTTGTAAATATTAGAAGAACGAGAGGATTACTATGGAGGTGTGTATGCTGTTCATTTGCTGATTTTGTTCATTGGCCTCTGATTCCTTCTTATCTTCCCCAGCTGCCTCCTGCTACTCTCTTTATTAAATTGAGGGTGAACTCTGGTTATAAAGGAGACAGTGGGTTCCATCTTTTGAAAGGATGGGATCCTAAACTGGAGTCTACCTATACCTGTCCTAAAAAGAGTGTTGGGGACACTCTTGTCATCCTCGTGATAAGTAATGAGGGTTGCTAAGCACTACAGTATAAGATTTGTAATCTATTTTTTGGAAAACAAAATTGTGAAAAAAATTATAAAAATCTAATTGTGGATCATTGTCTCATTGCAAGTATCAGAGGCATTCAAATCAAAGTAACTCTGTCTTGGATAGGGGCTGGGTAAAATGAGGCTGAGACCTACTGGGCCATATTCCTAGGAGGTTAGGCATTCTTAGTTAACAGGATATTTACAGTTAAGGGAACAAGTGAATAATATTTTTTGAACAAACCCAGGACTTAACTGACCCAGGAAATAACAGACCAAGGAAATGTCCTGATGACCCACTGTCTTAAGAACAAAAGCATTCTTAGTTTAAGAGTTAAGTTTCAGGCCGGGTGTGGTGGCTCACACCTATAATCCCAGAAGTTTGGAGGCCGAGGTGGATGGATCACCTGAGGTCAGGAGTTCGAGATCAGCCTGGCCAACGTGGTGAAACCCTGTCTCTAATAAAAATACAAAAAAAATTTGTTGGGCATGTTGGCATGTGCCTGTAATCCCAGCTACTCGGGAGGCTGAGGCAGGAGAATGGCCTGAACCTGGGAGGTGGAGGTTGCAGTGAGCCGAGTTGTGCCATTGCACTCCAGCCTGAGTGAGAAGAGCAAAACTCCATGTCAAAAAAAAATAAGTTTTGCTTTAAAGATAATAATACAGATTCTTGCAGAATACAGTAGTTACACAAAGATTAACAATCCTTTGTTGCAAGGCCTTGTAGACAACATCTTCCTCATGTTTTTTGCTTTGTTATCTTACCTATAAACAAGCATTGTATCTTGTTAGATATGAGTTCTAAATTTCTTTTCAAAGAATTAATATGTCAGTATGTTCAATTCTTTGTCTACTTTTAAACTTAACTTCCTTGTAAAGCAATCTTTTTTGATTACCTACTCCAC
Source organism: Macaca thibetana thibetana (assembly GCF_024542745.1). Taxonomy (NCBI): domain Eukaryota; kingdom Metazoa; phylum Chordata; class Mammalia; order Primates; family Cercopithecidae; genus Macaca; species Macaca thibetana. The sequence goes on along the minus strand of NC_065581.1, from coordinate 112,723,384 downwards.
CCTGACTCATTCCGATTACCTACTCCACCCTGACTCATTCGGATCACCTGCTCAACCCTAACTCCTTTTGATCACCTGCTCCCCCCTAACTCATTCCGATTACCTGCTACCTCCTCTGCCCTGACTCCTGCCAAAGCACTCACTCTGTCATTCTCTTTAAATTGGCCAATCTGAATTAGTTTAGCCCTTGCAGTCTAACCCTAGCCAATAGGGGAACTACACAGCGTCAGGGGCCACGTGTGTCAGGGATAAGAACCCCTTCCCCTCCCTTGTCCAAGTGTGCGCTCACCGTTGCTCCATCTGTAAGGGCGCACCCTTCTATAGAAGTACCTTGCCTTGCTGAGAATTAAAAAGAAAATTTTATATTTGAGTGATATTCCTTTGCGGCACCAAAACTTTATATATAACAATCTTACATATAAACAAGCATCGTACCTAAGGTGTGCGCGTTCCTCCTCTTGCTTTCGAGAGTGCCCTGCTCTATCTGCTCTGTCTATAGAGTAGCCATTCTTTTATTCCTTTACTTTCTTAATAAACTTGCTTTTACCTTACCCTGTGGACTTGCCCTGAATTCTTTCTTGCACGAGATCCAAGAACCCTCTCTTGGGGTCTGAAATGGGATCCCCCTCCGGTAACAGTAGAATTGTTAAAGGAAGGTTGATTTCTGCTAATGTGAGACATGCGGAGATCACATACTGCTAACATTTCCTACTTTCTTCTCATGTGTTTACAAAATGGGCCACTGTGGAGGCTCTGTTGCTCTCAGGGGTTTGTACAGTTGGATGCTATGGATTCTGTCTAACAGAAGAAATGGGTCCTACAAATGATGAAGCAGCATTATTTTTATTGAGCCTTCTTCAGGCAGAGCTAAGGACACCTTGGAAAATAAAGCAAGGATTTAGTGCAACACAGAAGCTATTTAATTTTCTCTCTCTGGCTTGTCCTTTGCTAATTGGAGATGGTTTTCCAGTTAATAAAAGCATTAAAAAATCATTGAATTCTTGGCGGCCAGGCACGGTGACTCACGCCTGTAATCCCTGCATTTGGGAGGCTGAGGCGGGTGGATCACTTGAGGTCAGGAGTTTGAGTCCAGCCTGGCCGATATGGTGAAACCCTGTCTCTACTAAAAATAACAAAAATTAGCCAGGCGTGGTAGTGCATACCTGTAATCCCAGCTACTTGGGATGCTGAGGCAGGAAAATCTCTTGAACCCAGGAGGTGGAGGTTGCAGTGAGCCGAGATTGTGCCATTGCACTACAGCCTGGGTGACAGACTGAGACTCTGTCTAAAAAAAGAAAACAAAAAAATCATTGAATTATTGTTTTAGTCCTTGAAGACACTTAATATTTTGGCCAGAACACTGTTTATATTCCATTTATTTTAACAATGAATTTCCTGTCCCAAATGTAGTCAAAATGTGTACTTGCACAACAAAAGCTTTGCAAACACTGCTGTGTTACCAAACACTGCTGTGTTATCTGGCCAATGCACCACAATGCAGCAGACTCTTTGTGTGAGTTATTATCTGGAGTACTTTGTCTCAGGACCAAGAGAATTAAAGGGTGAGGTTGGAGCGAAAGTTTAATGAGCGAAAGGAGAAAGCTCTCTGCTGGGGAGAGGGGACCCAGAAGAGGGTTGGTGGTTTTCACAGTTTAATGCAAAGGCTTTTATAAGAAACTGATGAGGGCTGGGAATCTCATTTGCATAAGGTGTAAATTTCTGGTAGCTCCACCCTGACCTCCTAGTACACATGCAGGCCCTTAGCTTAAGTTACTCGATATTACTTTGTTCTCCTTACTGTGCATGTGTTAGGGGATGGAATTTTCCATTGCGGTCATGGCTGGGCAAGCCCCCCTGTGCAAGTTCCCTTATCTGTGCCTGCAGGCTGCTCTTCAGTTTGCAAGAATTCATCCGAAGACCCATCCTAACTGTCTGCCTGACTCGTTTCTTCCTTTCTTCTCTCTCAGCTGGTATTCTGATTCTCCTTTTGACTTCTACTTTGACCATGCTGGGGTCCAAGTTCAGGATTTCCTGTGGCCTCTGTGGCCATTTATTGGCTGAATGTGAATTCTTTATGAATTCATAAGCAGCTTTCAGATTCTTGAAGCCTGCAGTGTATGAATATTAGGATGTAAAACTGAAAACCTAATAAATTGGACTTTTAAAACATGCTTTCAGTTGTCTTTTACTTAATTAAGAAATTGATTTTAATACTAAAATTATAGTCACTTTTTCTTTAAAAATTGGAACATTAAAAATGAAGCTACACTTTCCTTTGACAACCACCTCTAATCTTGATCATCTTCTCCCATTGTTCAGAGGTCATTATGATATAAGTTTGGTGAGTGTCCTTCAGACCATTACAAATACTTTTTTTCATTTCATTTCATTGTGCCTATACAAATATTTTGTTTGGTATGTACTTTTAAGACATATATGGTATCAAACTGTTAGTTTTGTTCTCTAATTTACTTTATCTAAAAAACAGTATGTTTTTGTGATCTATTTATCTCCAAATAGATCCAAATGGATTTAGTCTGATTCTTTTAACTGCTTTGGAGTTTCCCATTTATGAATGTACTATATATGTCAGGCCTCTGAGCCCAAGCTAAGCCATCATATCCCCTGTGACCTGCACGTATACATCCAGATGGCCTGAACAACTGAAGAACCACAAAAGAAGTGAAAATAGCCAGGTTCTGCCTTAACTGATGACATTCCACCATTGAGATTTGTGCCTGCCCTGCACTAACCAATCAATTGACCTTATGACAATACACCCTCCCTGCCCTTGAGATAATGTACTTTGTGATAATACCCCACCCTTAAGAAGGTAGTCTGTAATATTTCCCTGCCCTTGAGAATGTACTTTGTAAGATCCACCCCCGCCTGCAAAAATTGCTGCTAACTCCATCGCCTATCCCAAACCTATAAGAACTAATGATAATCCCACCACCCTTTGCTGACTCCCTTTTGGGACTCAGCCTGCCTGCACCCAGGTGATTAAAAAGCTTTATTGCTCACACAAAGCCTGTTTGGTGGTCTCTTCATACGGACATGTGTGACATTTTGGTCCCGAAGATCCAGGACAGGGAAACTCCTTCGGGAGGCCAGTCCCCTGTCCTCGCCCTCACTCTGTGAGGAGATCCACGTACAACCTCGGGTCCTCAGACCATCAGCCCAAGGAACAACTCACCAATTTCAAATCAGGTAAGCAGTCTTTTCACTCTCTTCTCCAGCCTCTCTCGCTACCTTTCAGTCTCTCTGTCCTTCCAGTTCTAGTTCTTTATCCTCTCTAGTAGAGACAAAGGAGACACATTTTATCTGTGGACCCAAAACTTTGGTGCCAGTCACGGACTCAGGAAGACAGCCTTCCCTTGGTGTTTAATCACTGCAGGGACACCTGCCTGATTATTCACCCACATTCCATTTGTATCTGATCACCACGGGGAATCCTGACTGATTATTCACCACATTCCACTGGGGTCTGATCACCACGGGGAAGCCTGTCTGATTATTCACCCACATTCCATTGGTGTCTGATCACTGCGGGGACGCCTGCCTTGGTCATTCACCCACATTCCCTTGGTGGCAAGTCAATTGCGGGGATGCCTGCTTTGGATGATCACCCGCATTTACAGCCCAGGGCGGCTCACCACCCCCTTCTCCGTGTCTCCAACTTCCACCCTCCATTCCCCCTTCTCCCTTAGCTTGTTTCTCAAGAACTTAAAACCTCTTCAACTCACACCTGACCTAAAACCTGAATGCCATATTTTCTTCTGCAATGCTGCTTGGCCCCAATACAAACTCGACAATAGTTTCAAATAGCCAGAAAACGGCACTTTCAACTTCTCCATCCTACAAAATATAGATTATTTTTGTCGAAAAATGGGCAAATGGTCTGAGGTGCCTGACGTCCAGGCATTCTTTTACACATTGGTCCCTCCCTTGTCTCTGCTCCCAGTGCGACTCATCCCAAATCTTTCTTCTTTCTCTCCTGTCTGTTCTGTCAGTCTCCACCCCAAACTCTTGAGTCCTTTGAAACCTCCTTTTCTATGGACCCATCTAACTTCTCCCCTCCTCCCCAGGCTGCTCCTTACCAGGCCAAGCCAGGTCCCAATTTTTCCTCAGCCTCTGCTCCCCAACCCTATAATCCACACCTGGTCCAGCTTACAGTTTTGTTCTGCGACTAGCCCTCCCCAACCTGTCCAACAATTTCTTTTTTAAAAGGTGGCTGGAGCTAAAGGCACAGACAAGGTTAGTGCTCCTTTTTCTTTATCTGACCTCTCCCAAATCTGTTAGCATTTAGGCTCTTTTTCATCAAATATAAAACCCCAGCCCAGTTCATGGCCTGTTTGGCAACAACCCTTGGACACTTTACTGCCCTAGACCCAGAGGGGCCAGAAGGCCGTCTTATTCTCAATATGCATTTTATTACCCAACCCATTCCCAACATTAGAAAAAGCTCCAAAAATTAGACTCCGGCCCTCAAACCCCACAACAGGACTTAATTAACCTCACCTTCAAGCTGTACAATAATAGAGTAGAGGCAGCCAAGTGGCCACATATTTCTGAGTTGCAATTACTTGCCTCCACTGTGAGAGAAACCCCAGCCACATCTCCAGCACACAAGAACTTCAAAACACCTAAACCGCAGTGGCCAGGTATTTCTCCAGGACCTCCTCCCTCAGGATCTTGCTTCAAGTGCTAGAAATCTGGTCACTGGGCAAGGAATGCCCACAGCCTTGGATTCCTCCTAAGCCATGTCCTATCTGTGTGGGACCCCACTGGAAATTGGACTGTCCAACTCACTTGGCAGCCATTCCCAGAGCCCCTGGAACTCTGGCCCAAGGCTCTCTGACTGACTCCTTCCCAGATCTTCTCGGCTCTGTGGCTGAAGACTGACACTGCACGATCACCTCAGAAGCCTCCTGGACCATCAAAGACACTTTGGGTAACTCTTACAGTGGAGGGTAAGTCCGTCCCATTCTTAATCAATAGGGAGGCTACCCACTCCACATTACCTTCTTTTCAAGGGCCTGTTTCCCTTGTTCCCATAACTGCTGTGGGTGTTGACGGCCGGGCTTCTAAACCTCTTAAAACTCCCCAACTCGCCGGGCGCGGTGGCTCACGCCTGTAATCCCAGCACTTTGGGAGGCCGAGGTGGGCGGATCACAAGGTCAGGAGATCGAGACCACGGTGAAACCCCGTCTCTACTAAAAATACAAAAAATTAGCTGGGCGCGGTGGCGGGCGCCTGTAGTCCCAGCTACTCAGGAGGCTGAGGCAGGAGAATGGCGTAAACCCAGGAGGCGGAGCTTGCAGTGAGCCGAGATCGCGACACTGCACTCCAGCCTGGGTGACAGACCGAGACTCCGTCTCAAAAAACAAAACAAAAAACAAACAAACAAAAAAAAAAAAAAAAAAAAAAAAACTCCCCAACTCTGGTGCCAACTTAGACAATATTCTTTTATACTCTCCTTTTTTAGTTATCCACATCTGCCCAGCTCCCTTATTAGGTTGAGACATTTTAACTAAATTATCTGCTTCCCTGACTATTCCTAGGCTACAGCCACACCTCATTGCTGCCCTTTTCCCCAGTTCAAAGCCTCCTTCACATCCTCCCCTTGTGTCTCCCTACCTTAATCCACAGTATAAGATACCTCTACTCCCTCCTTGGTGACGATCATGCACCCCTTACCATCCCATTAAAGTCTAATCACCCTTACCTGGCTCAATGCCAGTATCCCATCCCACAACAGGCTTTAAGGGGACTGAAGCTTGTTATCACTCGCCTGTTACAGCGTGACCTTTTAAAGCCTACAAATTCTCCTTACAACTTCCCCATCCTACCTGTTCAGAAACTGGACAAATGTTACAGGTTGGTTCAGGATCTTCACCTTATCTGCAGCCCCTCTTATGAATCTTCCCAACAGGACACCCTCCTGCTCCTCCAACATCTGTTCTCAAAGGGATATCGCATATCCCCCTCCAAAGCCCAAATTTCTTCCTCATCCGTTACCTATCTCAGCATAATTCTTCATAAAAACACACGTGCTCTCTCTGCTGATCATGTCCAGCTAATCCCCCAAATCCTAACCCCTTCTACAAAACAACAACTCCTTTCCTTCCTAGGCATGGTTAGGTACCTTCTCCTTTGGTTACCTGATTTTGCCATCCTGACTAAACCATTATATAAACTCATAAAAGGAAATGTAGCTGACCCCATAGATCCTAAATCCTTTCTCCACTCCTCTTTCCATTCCTTAAAAACAGCCCCAGAAGCTGCTCCCACACTAGCTCTCCCTGACTCATCCCAACCCTTTTCATTACACGCAGCCAAAGTACAGGGCTGTGTGGTTGGAATTCTTACACAAAACCCAGGACCATGCCCTGTAGCCTTTCTGTCCAAACAACTTGACCTTGCTGTTTTAAGCTGGCCTTCATGCCTCCATGTGGCGGCTACCGCTGCTTTAAGACTTTAGAGGCCCTCAAAATCACAAACTATGCTCAACTCAACCTCTACAGTTCTCATAACTTCCAAAATCCATTTTCTTCTTCACACCTGATGCATGTACTTTCTACTTCCTGGCTCAGCTATATTCACCCTTTGGTGAGTCTCCCACAATTACCGTTGTTCCTGGTCCAGACTTCAGTCTGGCCTCTCACATTATTCCGGATACCACAACTGACCTCCATGACCGTATCTCTCTGATCCACCTGACATTCACTCCATTTCCCCACATTTCCTTCTTTCCTGTTCCTCACCCTGATCACACTTTGTTTATCGATGGCAGTTCCACCATGCCTAATTGCCACTCACCAGCAAAGGCAGGCTGTGTTATAGTATCTTCCGAATCTATCATTGAGGTTGCCGCTCTGCCCCCCTCCACTACCTTTCAGCAAGCCAGACTCACTGCCTTAACTCGGGCCCTCACTCTTGCAAAGGGACTACGTGTCAATATTTATACTGACTCTAAATATGCTTTCCATATCCTGCACCACCATGTTGTTATATGGGCTGAAAGAGATTTCCTCACTATGCAAATGTCCTCCATCATTAATGCCTCTTTAATAAAAACTCTTCTCAAGGCTGCTTTACTTCCAAAGGAAGCTGGAGTCATTCACTGCAAGGGCCATCAAAAGGCATCAGATCCCATTGCTCAGGGCAACGCTTATACTGATAAGGTAGCTAAAGAAGCAGTTAGCAGTCCAACTTCTGTCCCTCATGGCCAGTTTTTCTTGTTCTCATCTGTCATTCCCACCTACTCTCCCACTGAAACTTCCACCTATCAATCTCTTCCCACACAAGGCAAATGGTTATTGGACCTAGGAAAATATCTCCTTCCAGCCTCACAGGCTCATTCTAGTCTGTTGTCATTTCATAACCTCTTCCATGTAGGTTACAAGCTGCTAGCCTGCCTCTTAGAACCTCTCATTTCCTTTGCATCTTGGAAATCTGTCCTCAAGGAAATCACTTCTCAGTGTTCCATCTCCTATTCACCATTCTCAGCTACTTGTAAATGTCCTGCCCTTGTTTACACTGCCAGTTTACACTTTTAGTCCAAACCATCATAACTGATATCTCCTGGTTTTACCTCAAACCACCACCCTTAAGTCTCTCTTGAAGTGGGTAGAAGATCTTCAGTGGCAAGGTACACTCCAATTCTTCCATCCTGATGAAGTCCTTTTTTTTACTTTTCTACTCACTGTTATCTTTGCCCCCATTCTCCAGTCTCTCTCTACCTCTCCCTAGTTACCTCCAGCATACTTTCAATCTCACCCACTCTCTCCTCACTGCCTCCAATCCTTCTCTAGCAAAGAATTGTTGGCTATGCATTTTCGTTTCTCCCTGTTCTTACACAGCCATCCCCGCTCTACAGGCCGACTGGGCTACCTCTCCCATTTCCCTGCACCTCCGAACCTCCTTTAATAGCCCTCATCTTTACCCACCTGAGGAACTTCTTTACTTTCTAGACAGATTTGATGAGAACTCCCTAGACATTTCACACCAACAAGCTGCCATACTTCTCCGCATCTACTTACAGCACCTTCCTCCTTATATGTCAATTCCACCGCTCCCCCATATTTGGACCCCTAACCACAGAAACAACTATCCCTGTTGCCGCTCCTTTATGCATCTCCCAACAACAGCCTACTGGAATCTCTTTAGGTAACCTTCCACCATCCAAATGATCCTTTACTCTTTATCTCCAGAACCCAGCCACACATGTTGCCAAACAGATGGGAGTATTCCAACTTCACATTAGTGATAAGCCCTCTATCATTATTGACAAACTAAAAAACATTGGTAGTCACTATTTTCTTTTGTTTTCCTTATTAATATAAGAAGACAGGAATAGGCCTCGATTTACTCACTGCTGAAAAAGGAGGACTCTGTATATTTTTAAATGTAGAGTGTTGTTTTTACCTAAATCAATCTGGCCTGGTATATGACAACATTAAAAAAAACCTCAAGGATAGAGCCCACAGACTTGCCAACCAAGCAAATAATTACACTGAACCCCCTTGGACGCTCTCTAATTGGATGTCCTGGGTCCTCCCAATTCTTAGTCCTTTAATACCTGTTTTTTTCCTTCTTTTATTCAGACCTGTGTCTTCCATTTAGTTTCTAAATTTACACAAAACTGCATCCAGGCCATCACCAACCATTCTTTAGGACAAATGCACCTTCTAACAACACCACAATATCACCCCTTACCCCAAAATCTTTCTTCAGTTTAATCTCTCCCACTCTAGGTTCCCACACAGCCCCTAATCCTGCTTGAAGCAGCCCTGAGAAACATCTCCCATTATCTCTCCATACCACCCCCTAGAATTTTTGCTGCCCTAACACTTCACCACTATTTTGTTTTGTATTTCTTATTAATATAAGAAGACAGGAATGTCAGGCCTCTGAGCCCAAGCTAAGCCATCATATCCCCTGTGACCTGCAGGTATAAATCCAGATGGCCTGAAGCAACTGAAGAACCACAAAAGAAGTGAAAATAGCCAGGTCCTGCCTTAACTGATGACATTCCACCACTGTGATTTGTTCCTGCCCTGCCCCCTAACTGATCAATTGACCTTTTGACAAATACACCCTCCCCACCCTTGGGATAATGTACTTTGTGATATTCCCCCACCCTTAAGAAGATACTTTGTAATATTTCCCCACCCTTGAGAATGTACTTTGTAAAATCCACCTCCGCCTGCAAAAATTGCTCCTAACTCCACTGCCTATCCCAAACCTATAAGAACTAATGGTAACCCCACCAGCCTTTGCTGACTCTCTTTTCAGACTCAGCCCGCCTGCACCCAGGTGATTAAAAAGCTTTACTGCTCACACAAAGCCTGTTTGGTGGTCTCTTCATATGGACACGTGTGACACTATAGTTAACTAATTTCTGTATCGATGGACACTTACAGAACATGCACATGCATATAAAATTAGAAGTAGAACTATGGGTCACAGGGTATGTGCCAAAGTGTCCCCTGCAGTGGCTGGGACATTTTATGTATCTCTTCATTAAGAATACTTTACATTTGTTTCTATTTATTATACAGCAAAGAAAAGTGTCTCCTGCAGTAGCTGGGACATTTTACACATCCCTCCATTAAGCATAGTTTAAATTTGTTTTTATTTATTATACAGCAAAGAAAACAATCATTGCTTCCACATCTGCTACTAGTCTGTCCTTCCTTCCTTCCTTCCTTCCTTCCTTCCTTCCTTCCTTCCTTCCTTCCTTCCTTCTTTCCTTCCCTCCCTCCCTCCCTCCTTCCTTCTCTCTCTTTCCCTTCCTCCCTCCCTCCTTCCCTCCCTCCCTCCCTCCTTTCTTTCTTTCTTTCTTTCTTTCTTTCTTTCTTTCTTTCTTTCTTTCTTTCTTTCTTTTTTCTTTCTTTCTTTCTTTCTTTCTTTCTTTCTTCCTTTCTTCCTTTCTTCCTTTCTTCCTTTCTTCCTTTCTTCCTTTCTTCCTTTCTTTCTCTCTTTCTCTCTTTCTCTCTCTCTCTCTCTTTCTTTCTCTCTTTCTCTCTCTCTTTCTCTCTCTCTCTCTCTCTCTCTCTCTTTCTCTCTTTCTCTCTCTCTTTCTTTCTTTCTTCTTTCACCTGTCTTATACTTGTTTTCTTTCCTTTCTCCTTTTTTTTTTTGAGATGGAGTCTCTCTCTCTCACCCAGACTGGAGTGCAGTGGCATGATCTCGGCTCACTGCACTTCCACCTCCTACGTTCAACTGATTCTCCTGCGTCAGCCTCCCTAGTAGCTGGGACTACAGGCACGGGCCACCACACCCAGCTAACTTTTGTATTTTTTGTAGAGATGGGGTTTCACCATGTTGGCCAGGATGGTCTCAATCTCTTGACCTAGTGATCCACTTGCCTCGGTCTCCCAAAGTACTGGGGTTACAGGTGTGAGCCACCCTGCTTGGCCGTTTTTTTTTTTTTTTTTTTTTTTTTTTTTTTTGAGATAGAGTCTCACTCTGTCCCCAGACTGGAGTGCAGTGGCGAGATCTTGGCTCACTGCAACTTCCACCTCTTGGATCCAAGCGATTCTCCTGCCTCAGCCTCCTGAGTAGCTGGGATTACAGGTGTGAGTCACTGCCCCCGGCCTTCTACTTGTTTTCTATCCAGCAATATAATCCCCCTTTTAGGCCTTAATTGCCTGAGTTTTAGGTGAGGGAATAACAGGACTGTTTTGTGAAGAGTGAATGCTTTTCTAAGTGCAGCCCCTGCCCACCCAATGAAAAGAAGACTCAGGGGAGCAAGAGTGTTAAGAATATTTTAGAATACTGCATTCACTTCAACAAGGATGTTGAATTAGAAGAATTTTTTTTTTGAGACACGGTGTCGCCCACGCTGGAGTGTGGTGGCACCATCATTGTCACTACAACCTCCACCTCCCAGGCTCAAGCAATTCTTGTGCCTCAGCCTCCCAAGTAGCTGGGACTACAGGTGTGCACCACCATGCTTAGATAATTTTGTTTGCATTTTCAATGGGGTTTTGCCATGTTGGTCAGGCTGGCTATGAACTCCTGGCCTCAAGTGATCCGCCTGCCTCAGCATCCCAAAGTTTTGGGATTACAGGTGTGAGCTATCGAGCTTAGCCATATTAGAAGGATTTTTAATCGAATAAGAGTAACACCCAAGAGAAAAGAAATGGGAAAATAATGTAAAAACAATATGATCAGCTTTTTCACCATACTTCATTTTATGCAGAAATGTCTTCTTCCAAAACTTTTCCCACAACTGCTAAATTATAGATGCTCAGATAAATTTTCTGGGTCCCACAGCTGCCACACTCTCCCCTGCAGGCTCTAGTGGGCCCCAGAAACCAAGAGCAGATAGAAGAAGGAAGAAAACCAGGAGGGCAAGGAAAGTCCTCCCAAGTGGGGAGAATTGGCAAATAGTCAAAATTTGACAGGTTGAATGATTAGATTGGAGAAATGCAACTTGCAAGACTTAATGTATACACTGTAAATTAGGAAAGAAACTTTATGTAGTGAGAAGAACATGGACAGTAGGGGAGAGCTTCTTAGAAGGAGTTGTTTACACTGGAAGCTTGGTGGGGGCATGGGGAGAAAGAGAGGTAGAGAGAAATAGAAAGAGCGGGAGAGGGAGAGGAGACAGGCACAAGGAGGCATTCCATAATAGAAGAGCCTACGGTAATATGATTGTGCACTGCAGCATGGGATAATGCTGGGACAAAGAGGAGGCTGGTTATGGGATAGAATGATAAGAATGGAATGGATTTAGGAGCTTTTGTGTGTCAGGGGCAGGCAGTGATTTTCTTCTTATTTTTTCGTCCGTGGGATAATAAGACAACTAAATACCATAGTAGCAAGACTGGCCCAAGACATTGTCCCCAGGTCAGATAATTGGGCACATTGTGTACCAAATTATGAATGAGCTTATCTTTGCTTTATGCCATTGAGCTTTGAAACCATCCTTTATTCTGAAAAGGCTATGAGCCACCCTGTGAGACAATTTCAATCATTATCATAATAATATCAGTAGCAGAATCAAATCATATGTGGTTGGCTCTCTGAAACTAATCTAAAATTGCTGCATGGGTTAGCTGAGAGGTACCTAATAACTTAGATTGTCCTCAGGTGAGAACAAACGGATGAGTTTTTATTTCATCTTGCCATTTTAAATAGGGTAAAAAAATTTTTTAGGTGAAGATTGTTTGATACAGGAAAAGTTGAAGAATTTTCAGAAAATTTTATGAACTCCAGGAGGACTGAATTAAGAGAGAAAACCCCCGAAATATCAGCCTTCATATCTGTTCAAGTCTGTGTTACCTATGGTTGTTTCTTTGTCATTACCTTCTTCATAAAGACACAGCATAGCAGGATTGGTGATTTTAGTCTGTCCTTGTCTCCTTTTTTTAAATTTAAGAGGGAATGTTTATTCTAATTGTGAAAGCAATACAGTTATTGTAAAGGATTTGTAAATATAGAAGCATAGGCGGGGTGTGGTGGCTCACGCTTGTAATCCCAGCACTCTGGGAGGCTGAGGTGGGTAAATCAGTTGAGTTCAAGATCAGCCTGGACAACATGATGAAACTCTATCTCTACTAAAAATACAAAAATTAGCCAGATGTGGTGGTGCCTGCCTGTAGTCCCAGCTACTTGGGAGACTGAGGCAGGAAAATCGCTTGAATCCAGGAGGTGGAGGTTGCAGTGAGCCAAGATTGCACCACTGCACTCCAGCCAGGACAACAGAGTGAGACTCTGATCTCAAAAAAAAAAAAAAAAAAAAAAAAATATATATATATATATATATATATATATATATATGTCTGTGTGTGTGTGTGTATACATATGTATATAATAAAGAAAATAATAAAGTCTATGCTACAACCAAAAGAAAACCATAGTTAACACTTCTTCCTAGTGTTTTTCTTTTCTTTATATTATATTTAGTTGTACAAATAATGAGTAAATATATCCTTATTGAAAAAGTCAAATCACTGCCCCTCTCCCCACAACTTCAATTGTCATGTCACCCTCAGGGATAAATACTGTTATCAGGTGATGGGGATTCTGTAAAATTCTTTTTTTTCTTGTCTCTAAATATATTTATAGACAAAACACAATACTTTTCCTTCTGCATGTGTTTTATGAAAGACAGTAACAAACAATGAATTTATACTTTCTTATTTTTGTTCAGTGATGTCTTAAGGATATTACCATACCCAAGCATAGAGATCTATCTCATATTACCTGTTGCATAGGATTCAATAGTATAGAAATACTTTTATTTGATAATTGCTTTGTCAACAGGAATTTGCAGTTTCAACATCCTCATCCTTCTTGCTGCCATTACAAATAATGGTATTCCTGGGCATGGTGGCTCACACCTGTAATCACAGCACTTTGGGAGGCTGAGGCAGGAAGATCACTAGGTCAAGAGATTGAGACCAGCCTGACCAACATGGTGAAACCCCGTGTCTACTAAAAATACAAAAATTAGCTGGGCATGGTAGTGCATGCCTGCAGTCTCAGCTACTCGGAAGGCTGAGGCAGGAGAATCACTTGAACCCGGGAGGCGGAGGTTGCAGTGACATCGAGCCACGGCACTCCAGCCTGGCGACAGAGTGAGACTCTGCCTCAAAAACAAAAACCCAAAACAAATAATGGTATGATGAACATCTGTATACATATCTCTATGCACATGGGTGAATATTTTTGTAAGGGAGATAATTGGAGAGTGGAGAGGCAGTGTCTTAGTCCTTTTTCTGTTGCTATAACAGAATACCACAGACTGAGTAATTTATGAGGAAAATAAGTTTATTCTGTTCATAGTTCTGGAGACTGGGAGGTCCAAAAGCATGGTGTGGTGTCTTTTGAGGGTCATCCCATGGTGGAAGGGTAGAAGGGCCAGAAAGCATGAGTGAGAGAGAACTTGATTTTATGACACAGCCACTCTGGTGATACCTAACCTACTCCCAGGATAACAGTATCAACCCATTTATGAGGATTAATATATCAGGACCTAATGACCTTTTTCTCCAAAAATATAATTTTTAATTACTGAATATAATTTCATTGTGTGAATGTATCATTATTGTTTTTCTTTATGTTAACATTCTTTTATTTTTGAACTCTAATTGTTTTAAATATTTGCTATTGCAGATTTTTTGAAAATGTTGCTAAAGAGTACCTTTCTGAATATTTTTGTGTTTAATTTTTGGGTATATTTCCATTTCTTTTGATAAGATCATGAGAAAGAAATTCACTGGGACAAATCGTATCAACTTTTAAACTTTTTAAATGATACATATTGCCAAATACTTTTCTGGAAATTTTGTACCAGTTTATCTTTATTTGAGCAGTGTATTAGTATGTCTTTCTTATAGAACTATCTTTTAATATGCCTAATTATTATTATTATCATCATTATTATTATTACTTTTGAGACAAAGTCTCACTCTGTCACCCAGGCTGGAGTGCAGTGGCATGATCTTGGCTCACTGCAGCCTCTGCTTCCTGGGTTCAAGTGATTCTCCTGCCTCAGCCTCCTGAGTAGCTAGGATTACAGGCATGCGCCACCATGCCCAGCTAATTTTTGTATTTTTAGTAGATTTTGTATTTTTGTAATTTTGTATTTTTGTAATTTTTGTATTTTAGGGGTTTCACCATGTTGGTCAGGCTAGTCTTGAACTCCTGACCTCATGATCGGCCTGCCTCAGCCTCCCAAAGTGCTAGCATCACAGATGTGAGCCACCGCACCTGGCCAATATGCTTAATTATTAAATATATTTAAAATGTTGCTAGTTTCAAAGATCAGAAATGATATCTCACTGGTATTATAATTTGTATTTAATTGATGATCAGTGAGGTGGGACATTTCTCATTTTATTAGCCATTTATGGCCCCTCGGATAATTGTTAATTCTTCTATAGAAGTTTTCTCTTAGGTCATTGGTTTTCTTATTGGTGTGAGTAGGCTCTTTGCATATTAAAGTTTTGACTCTTTGTATTATTTCTGGAAACATTTTTCCAGTTTGCTCTTTCACTTTAAATTCTGCTTACACATTTAAAAATTTTGTTGTCATCTGTGCTCTTTTTCTTGAATGTTCTTGCATTGCTTTTATGCTTAGAAAGTCTGCTATGGCTTTCATGTTTGTGTTGCTCCGCTAATTCATATGCTGAAATCCTTACCTCCAAGAAGACGGTATTAGGAGGTGGGACCTTTGGGAGAAGATGATTATGTTATAAGGGTGGAGGCTTCATGAATGGGATTAGAAAAAGAAAGCTTAGAACTGTACTTACACATTATAAACCAAATAAATTTAAGATAGACTTAAAGCACTGAATATAAAAAATAAAATAAGGCCAGGCATGGTGGCTCACACCTGTAATCCCAGCACTTTGAGAGGCCATGGCGGGCAGATCACTTGAGGCCAGGAGTTCAAGACCAGCATGGCCAACATGGTGAAACCCTGTCTCTACCAAAAATACAAAAAGTTAGCCAGGTGTGGTGGCACATGCTTGTAGTCCTAGCTACTCGAGGGACTGAGGCAGAAGGATCACCTGAACCCAGGATGTCAAGGCTTAAATCTACCATAATGCTTAGGGGGAAAACCCAAATACACTCCTATGAAAGTTAGGAACAAGACAAAATGTCCATTATTACTATTAATGTTTAACAATGTGGTATTAGTTCTTATGCTGTTAATAAAATCATACCTGAGACTGGGTAGTTTATAAAGGAAAGAGGTTTATTTGACTCACAGTTCAGCATGGCTGGGGAGGCCCCAGGAAACTTACAATCATGGCAGAAGAGGAAGCAAACACATCCTTCTTCACGTGGCAGCAGCAAGAAGTGCTGAGCAAAAGGATAAGTTGCTTATAAAACCATCAGATCTTGTGGGAACTCACTATCACGAGTACAGGGGTAACTGCCCCCCTCATGATTCAATTACCTCCTGCTGAATCCCTCCCATGACATGTGTGATTATGGGAACAATTCAAGATGAGATTTGAGTGGGGACATGAGATTTGAGTGGGGACACATCCAGACCATATCAAATGTTCTGGGGTTATTAACCAATGCAATTAGTCAAGAAAAGGAATAGAAATATGAAAATTGGAAAGAAGGAGGTGAAATTTTCATTATTTACAAATGGTTTGTGTGTTTACAGTGCAAAACCCAGGAGAATCAATTGAAAACAATTCCAAACAATAAGAAACATAAAAAAGATTTAGGTACATATTTAATATATAGGAATAAGTAGATCCCATTTACAAGATGACAAAAAGATAATATTTTTAGAGATAAACTACAAAATATAGTAAATCTAAATTGCTAATAAGAATAAGACTTCTTGGCGGGGTTCAGTGGCTCACGCCTGTAATCACAGCACTTTGGGAGGCCAAGGTGGGTGGATCACTTGAGGTCAGGAGTTCGAGACCAGCCTGGCTAACATGGTGAAACCCTGTCTCTACTAAAAATACAAAAATTAGCCAGGTGTCATGGCATATGCCTGTAATCCCAGCTATTTGGGAGGTTGGAACCTGGGAGGCGAAAGTTGCAGTGAGGTGAAAGTTGCAGTGAGCCGAGATTGCATCACTGCACTCCAGACTGGGTGAGAGGGAGACTCTCTCAAAAGAAAAAGAAAAGAAAAGAAAAGAAAAAAGAATAAGACTTCTTGAACAAATGAGAAGAATGATTTTAGTTAGAAGACTCAACATTTAAAACATATAAATTGTCCATAGTTTATTTATAAAATTAATGTGACCCCAATAACAATACCAACACAATTTTTTGGAATTTTCCAAGAAGATTTTGAATTTCATATGGGAAAATGAATATATAAGAATGGCCAGGGTTATTCTGAAAAAAAAGCCCTACCAAATACAAAATATATTAATGATCTCAGAGCTGCCTTTCAAACCCCGCTGCCACTAGTTTTCGTGTGTGTTTGTCTGTAGGCATCGCTGCTTTCTCTCAGATACTTGCCTGCATGGGCCAGATCCCTGCCACAGGGCCCTTGCATGGACTTTTTGCTATTTGAATGATGTGGGCAGCTCCTGCTTCAATACCTCTTGACTATTTCACTTTTTTTTTTTTTTTTTTTTTTTTTTTGAGATGGAGTCTCGCTCTGTCACCCAGGTTGGAGTGCAGTGGTGCGATCTCGGCTCACTGCAAGCTCTGCCTCCCGGGTTCACACCATTCTCCTGCCTCAGCCTCCTGAGTAGCTGGGACTACAGGCGCCCACCACCACACCCAGTTATTTTTTTTATTTTTATTTTTAGTAGAGAAAGGATTTCACCATGTTAGCCAGGCTGGTCTTGATCTCCTGACCTTGTGATCTGCCTGCCTCGGCTTCCCAAAGTGCTGGGATTACAGATGTGAGCCACTGCACCTGGCCAGACTATTCCATTGACTATTTCATTCTTATTTAATCATCACTTCTGGCAGGGCATGGTGGCTTATGCCTGTAATCCCAGCACTTTGGGAGGCTGAGACAGGCAGATCACCTGAGATTGGGAGTTCGAGACCAGCCTGACCAACATGGAGAAACCCCATTTCTACTAAAAATACAAAATTAGTAGGGCATGGTGGTGCACGCCTGTAATCTCAGCTATTTGGGAGGCTGAGGCAGGAGAATCACTTGAATCCGGGAGCTGCAGGTTGCAGTGAGCCGAGATCGTGCCATTGCACTCTAGCCTGGGCAACAAGAGTGAAACTCCATCTTATAAAGAAAAAAAATTCATTACTTCTTCAGGGAACTCTTTCCTTCCACCTCCTTCATCTGAAGTCATTTTCCTTTGTTAGCTGCCTTTTTGCCTTCCTTGCATTTATTTCATTTTGTAATTATACAATTCTAAGTGTGGTTGTTTGATAAATTCTGTTTCCCTTTTTAGACTGTCGGCTCAGTGCCTGATCCAGAGTAGGCTATCAGTAAATATTACTTGGTGGATAATCTCCAGTCTGCTGGACTCTGAGGGTGATTTAGATCCAGCAACTATCTTATAAACTCAGTCATCAAAAGAGCTCTCCAAATGTAGTCCCGACTCCAGTGTCAAGGGAATGATATCTTAATATATAGCTTCTTTTCTTTTCTTTTCTTTTCTTTTCTTTTCTTTTCTGTTCCTTTCCTTCCCTTCCCTTTCTCCTTCCTTCCTTCCTTCCTTCCTTCCTTCCTTCCTTCCTTCCTTCCTTCCTTCCTTCCTTCCTTCCTTCCTTCCTTCCTTCCTTTCTTTCTTTCTTTCTTTCTTTCTTTCTTTCTTTCTTTCTTTCTTTCTTTCTTTCTTTCTTTCTTTCTTTCTTTCTTTCTTTCTTTCTTTCTCTTTCTTCCTTTCTTCCTTTCCTCTTTCTTTTTTTTGAGACAGTGTTTTGCTCTGCTGCTTAGGTTGGAGTGCAGTGGTGCGATCACAGCTCACTGCAGCTTGACCTCCTGAGGCTCAAGCACTCCTCCCACCTCAGCCTCCCAAGTAGCTGGGACAACAGGAACATGCTACCATGCCCAGCCAATTTTTTGTAGACATGGGGTCTCACTGTTGCACAGGCTGGTCTGGAACTCCTGGGCTCAAGTGATCCTTCTGCCTCATTCTCCGCAAATACTGGGATTACAGGCATGAGCCACTGCACCTGGCCTGGCTTCTTTTCTTTAAAAAAAAAAAAAAAAGTTAGTCATTGAAAGAAATAATCATAGCCATTGGGAAACTTATTTTCCTAATACATTTTATAAAACGGTATGCCATACAAATCTCTTATAAGTGACCTGTGTCCTCATATGGCCTAGTTTAGAAAATATGGCGTGGTGGTCAGGGTGGAGAAGACCCTCTGACTATTGAATGAGTCTGAACAGGATGTGGCTCTCTAATAAGAGATTCAGTTAAACTTTTTATGCTTTTTCTCCAGAGTACATGTCTACCATCTTCTTGGTTGTGCTATGATTGGCAAACACTAGCTGTTACTAAGAGCTCTGAAGGTTTTGTTTGGCATTTTGTGGATTGAATCACACTGGTCATGATGCTTGTTGTAAAGTTATGAGCTTTAAGATGACTTTTGCATTCATGACTATATCAAACAGTAGTTGCTGGCAGTGGAGTAGTCTCTGGCATTCTTAAAAATATTTTATCGCTGAGCCTCCTGAGGCCATTTAGATACTCCAGGAAATCCTCCTTTATGTGACCTCTTTCGTATTCCTTCAAAAACGAATGGCTTTCTTCTGGGTCTTTCACAAAGACCACAGGCCTTGGAAACTCCGTAGAGGTGGTGTAGATATCCAACCTCAGTCATAATTCTTGAAGGAAGCAGGCATATGGCATGAGTCAGATGGAAACGGGACCAGAGGGTGCAGTCTGCAGCCCGCAGGCCAAACCCACCAAATCTGCTCTGCAGGTGTGTTTATTTCATTTATATGTGTTTCTTTTTTAAACATTTAAATCAGTTGCCAACCTGCAAAAACCGGGAATTTACACTTCAAAAAGTCTGGATATATGGCTTGTCTTGAAAAACTGGAATGATTTGGAATTGGAAATTCCAAAATTAGAGTGGTTTGGCCAGGCTGGAAATCCTTCTGTATCTGCAACCATCAGTGAAGCTGAGAGCTGTTCCCTTCCAGATGGGCAGGGGCTGTCCGTGTGTGACCCTGCCATCTCTCATCTCACATGTTCATTTCAGTTGCCTTCATGATTCATGGGTATGAGATTATGAGATTGAGAATATCATGGTTATGAGGTTATGAGACTGAGTATAAAAGGCATAGTAAATAGTTACAAAGGAGACAGCCTTTTACATTTGGATCACATGATCTCTTTGATCAATAAATGAGACACTTAAATCAACAGACAAGAAATGAGTTGATCATCTTTGTGATATGGACAAAGAAAAACAACGAAAACTGTCCCTAGTTGCACAGGATGTAGCATTGTTCTCCTCTGATAGCTCTTTGTTGAGTCTATTGATTCAAATACCATTTGAGTTGGGTGGAAGGAAAATCTTTTTTTGTTTTCTCATTTTTAGAGGCAGTCTCTCTCTCTGTTGGCTGGGCTGGGGTGCAGTGGTGCAATTATAGCTCACTGAAACCTCAAATTCCTGGGCTCAAGTGATCCTCCTGCCTCAGCCTCTGAAGTAGATAGGACTACAGGTGCATGACACCATGCCTGACAAATTAAAAAAAAAATTTCTTTTTGTAGAGATAAGGTCTTGCTGTGTTGCCCAGGCTGGTCTGGAACTTCTGGCCTCAAGCAATCCTCCTGCTTTGGCCTCCAAAAGTGCTAGGATTATAGGCGTGAGCCAACACACCCTGCCCTAGGCCACTTCTTAAATGATAAATTTCATCACCATCCTGGAGGAGCACATCATTTGTTCCTGAACTTTCTCCTGCCTCCCTTTGAACTTTGAGAATGAGAACCAAATGGTCTGAATATAACATTTCTCTGGGTAGCATGTTTGACACATTTGGAATACAAAGAATGCTTCTGCCTTTAATCTTGCTTTGTGCAGCTGCACAGAAAAGATCGTTTAACACTCTTCTTTATATTTTGTATTTTGGGGGAATTCTACTAGGAAACTTACGATCATCTTTTGGAAGTCCCGGTCACGCGGGAGCAGTTAAATCACTATCGGAATGTGGCTCAAAATGCTCGAAGTGAACTTGCAGCAACTTTGGTCAAATTTGAATGTGCTCAGTCTGAGGTAAGAAAATGCATCTCCATCACTCAGAAATGGGTCTTCTTAGCTTCTTATAAAGTGAAACAGATCACTCCTGTAACCCCAGCTCTTTGGGAGGACGACGCAGGCGGATCACGAGGTCAAGAGATCCAGACCATCCTGGCCAACATAGTGAAACTCTGTCTCTACTAAAAATATAAAAGTGAGCTGGGCATGATAGTGAGCATCTGTAGTCCCAGCCACTCGGGAGGCTGAGGCAGGAGAATCGCTTCAATCTGGGAGGTGGAGGTTGCAGTGAGGCGAGATCACGCCACTGCACTCCAGTCTGGCGACAGAGTGAGACTCCGTCTCAAAAAAAAAAAAAAAAAAAAAAAAGGAAACAAAGTAGGAGTGATTAGAAATAGGACAGTGGATATAGATTTAAAGCTTTTGGCAAAGTTGAAACATGCTCTCTTTGTGCCTATCACCTAGAATTCCTGAAAAGTTACGCATTTGCCAGACTGTAAAGCCTGGTGGCTTGGGCTGAATTCTGGATCTCAGAGGAGCTATACAGCCTTGAGAGATCTGAGGGCGCCTGAAGATGTTAAGTAAAGCTCCATGGGCCTCAGAGAACTTTCAGCATCTCTCAGAATATCTTCCTTTAATGTGGATTGCTTGCAATCTGGAGTTCTTAGGAGGGAATTCTGAATGCCTTTCCTGTGTTAGTTCCAACTGGCTGGGGAAATTCTAGGAAGAAGAGTGGGATCCGTCTACCCTGTAGGCTAGCTCAGATTTAGAGTGGAGTTTCTGAGAGTCTTCCTAAACTCATTCTGCTTACAGCCTGGTGGCCCCAAGGAGTTCTAGACTGGCCTGTGATTTCTCACTAAGGCTGCCAGGACCCCGTAGAAAGATGAGTTGGTAATGTGTGTGTGAATAAATGTATGTATGCGCACTCACAGCTCCAAAGAAGTACATGCTTTCATAACGTTTCCTCATAGGGTAGATCTGACATTTTAACTCAATAGGGCACCTATGTTGTTCAGCGTTTTGATATCACAGAACTCATAAAAGTTAAAATGTTTTCTTCATATAAATCCTATAAGGATTTTTCTTTTCTCTTATGTTTTTTTTTTTCCCCCAGAAATTGAAATTTTATTTTTCTTTGTCACTCATGGTTAGAGTCCAGGAGATAAGTGTGAGAAATATAGTGACATACTGGGTAGTCTGTGTTTAAGTGGGGAACAGTTACGGCTGTGAAATCACCGACCATGTGATTTGTAGGTTGCTTGTCTAACTGTTTATCAGCAGCAATAACAGCAATACAGATTTAGAAAATGTGGACCATTGCAAAATATTTTATTGCTTATGCAATCAACATCATAAACTTCTCCTGAATGAGACTAAACAACGTAAGACATTGCTCAATTGGTTTTGGAAAAGATAGATTATAAAGTCAATTATTTAGGCATAATTTCTCACTTGGTAATACAGATACAAATATTAGAAAAGAAAATAAAGTTAGATTAAGTCACGAATAAAAGAGTGAACATTTAAATGATGGCTTTGGGTTTCTTAAAGATGCTTCAAACTTAGGTTGTTAAAGTGTTTTTTTTTTTTAACTTCTTTTCCATGTTAGCTTCGAGACCTCCGATCCAAGATGCTTTCTAAAGAAGTCTCCTATCAAGAATTGAAAGCTGAAATGGAGAGCTACAAGGAAAACAATGCCAGAAAATCATCTCTCCTTACCTCTTTGAGAGACAGAGTTCAGGAGCTAGAAGAAGAATCAGCAGCACTTTCCACTTCTAAAATCAGAACAGAAATCACAGCTCACACTGCAATCAAGGAGAACCAGGAATTAAAGAAGAAAGTTGTAGAGTTAAATGAAAAATTACAGTAAGGATACTGCAACATATTTTTCGCTTTAGCTAGCGTTAAAATACTAGCTTCTGAAAGCAAACTATGTCTTTGAATGTACTGGCATTTTGCATTACTTGGCCCTGAAACTCAATTTGAAAAAAATTATTGACCTCAAATATCTTTGGAGTCTTGACAAATTTTTCCAAGGCTCATTTCTAAATGTCATCAAGAGTCTTAACAAATACAGCCTTGTCTTAAACATGTTTCTAGGCTATCAATTAGGGCTGAAAATGCTTATTTACACAATTTGGAAGATTCCTTTAAGTAGAGGTTAACCCTGAGGTGGTGGGGTAGTACACAGAGGTAGATGTTTATTTAGAACCCAGTTATAAAAATATCCCAGAAGCTAGACCACTCCAGATCACACTGAACACTCCTCATTAGATTTTATTACTAGTTTACGCAGAGAAGTCATGAAACCTAGGTTTTCCACACTTCATTTTGACAAGAGGTGATTATTGAGACAAAATTGGGAACAAGTTGTTCCTAAAATATATTTTAAAATTCTATGAATGACTTAAATGTCTTTAGTAATGAAATACATTGTATTTATTTTACTTATTCCATTTTAAAAAAATAACCCAATACTTCCAGCCCCTGTCCTCTTTCTCTACTTCCACTTACAGCAAAAACTCCTTAAACATTGCATGTATGGCCAGGCGTGGTGGCTCACACCTATAATCCCAGCGCTTTTGGAGGCTGAGGTGGGCAGATCACTTGAGGTCAGGAGTTTGAGACCAGCCTGGCCAACATGGTGAAACCCCGTCTCTACTAAAAATACAAAAATTAGCCAGGTGTGGTGCCAGGTGCGGTGCCGGGTGCCTTTAATCCCAGCTACTCAAGAGGCTGAGATACGAGAATTGCTTGAACCTGGGCAGGTGGAGGCTGAAGTGAGCTGAGATCACATCACTGCACTTCAGCCTGGGCAACAAAGTGAGACTCTGTCTCAAAAAAACCAAAAAAAACCCCAAAACATTGTATGTATTCATGGTCTCCAATTTCTCTTCTCTCTCTGGAGTCTGCTCCACTGAAACCACTCATTAAGGTCATCAGTGGGTGCACAGTGCAAGTTAAATGGTCAGTCTTATCTTATTTGACCAATCAGTAGCATCAGTCACAGTTGATCTTTTTCTTTGAACCACCTTCTCCTTCTCTTGGCTTCCAGGACCTTACACATGCCTAGGTTTTTTCTTTTCTTTTCTTTTCTTTTTTTAATCTTACCCTTCTAGTTAGTGTCTTTCACTGTTTCTCCTCATCTCTTTTGCTTTCAAATACTGGAGTACCTCAGGGATCAGCCCTTGAATCTCTTCTCATTTGTATCTAAATTTACTCCCTTGGTGACATCATTTAGTTTCATGGCTTTAAGTTTCTAAATGCTGGTGACTCCCACACTTCTGTGTCTAGCCTGGATCTCTTCCCAGAGCTCAAGAACCACATATCTTATTAGCTACTGTACATCTGCATGTGGATCTCCGACAGGCATCTCAAACTTAATGTGTCCAAAATGGAGCTCCCAGTGTTCCCACAAAATCCTTCTGCACTTCTCTTCATCTCATGTGATCATAATTCCATTCTTCTAGTTGATCATATCAAAATTCTTACTATCAAACTTCGTTCTCTTTCTCTTTCACCCTCCATGTCTGATTGTTCAGCAAATCCCCTCATATCTATTTTCAAAACAAATCTAAATTTTGTCAGCTTTCCATTATCACATTTATTGTCACTAATTTGGTCCAAGCCACCATTAACTCTCACCTGGAGAATTGTAATATGTATCTATTACAGCAGCATCCCCCTCCTGGTACTAATTTCTATCTTAGTCGGTTTGGGCTAACTAACATATTAACATAAATTAATAACATATACTAGGTGGCTTAAAAGACAGAAATTTAGTCCTTTAGTTGTGGAAGCTGGGAAGTCCAAGATCAAGATGTTGGCCTATTCAGTTCCTGGTGAGGGTCCTCTTTCTGGTTTGTAGATGAATGCCTTCTTGCTGTATCCTCACATGGCAGAGAGAGAGATCACCTCTCCATGCTCCTCCTCCTTCTCCTTCTCCTTCTCTTTCTCCTTCTTCTTCTTCTTCTTCCTCCTCCTCCTCCTCCTCTTCTTCTTCTTCTTCCTCTTTTTTTTTTTTTGACAGAGTCTTACTCTGTTGCCCAGGCTGGAATGTAGTGGTTGCAATCTTGGCTCACTGCAACCTCTGCCTCCCGGGTTCAAGCAATTCATGTGACTCAGCCTCCCAAGTAGCTGGGATTATAGGTGTGCATCACCAGGCCCAGCTAATGTTTTGTATTTTTAGTAGAGATGGGGTTTTACCATGTTGGCCAGGGTGGTCTTAAACTCCTGACTTCAAGTGATCTGTCTGTCTCAACCTCCTAAAGGGCTGGGATTACAGGGATAAGCCACCACACCCAGCCGGTGTCCCTTCTTATAAGAGCACTAGTCTCATTCATGAGGGTGCCACTCTTATGGCCTAATTACCTCCTAAAGGCCCAACCTCCAAATATTATACCGTCATATTGGGAATTAGGACTTCAACATATGAATTCTTGGAGGACATAAACATTCAGGTCATAGCAGTGGTTTCCCTACCTCTGACTGTGCCCCCTACAGCCAGAGTGATCCTGTTAAAACACAAATTAGATCATGTAAATTCCTAGCACAGAGTCCTCCAGTGACTTCTCTTCTCACTCAGGGTAAAGACAGTGTTTTCTACGAACCAAAAGGCTCATCCTGACCTGGTTTTGCTACCATTCTCTCCTTTATTGTTTCTATTCCAGATCACTGGCTTCTTTGCTGTCCCTTGAACCTGACAGACCTGATCGTACTTCAGGACCTTTGTAATTGTTAATTTCTCTTCCTGGAAGGCTCTTCCCCCAGATATCACATGGCTGACCCCATTTTCTTTAGGGCTTCACTCAGATGGCACTTTCCAAGTGAGATGTTCCATGAATAACATATTTTAAAATGTACTCCTCTAATATCTCTTGCCCCTCTTTCCTTCCTGCTTAATTTTTCTCTCTAGTCCTATTATACTGTACTATACCTTTTACATATACTCATATTTTGATTATTGTCCATCTTTCCAAATAGAACATAAGCTCCATGAGGTCAATAATTTTTTTTTCAGAGATGGGGGTCTCACTGCCCAGGCTGGCCTGAAATTCCTGGGTTCAAGTGATTCTCCCACCTCAGCCTCCCTAGTAGCTGGGACTACAGGTGCACACCACTGCGCCTGGCTGGATTTGTATCTCTTTTGTTTACTATTGTATCTTTAGCACCTTTAATGGGGCTTGGTGTATGGTAGGTACTCAATAAGTATTTATTAAATAAATGAGTAATAAAAACACTATATGCATATTGTAAAAAATATTTTTTAAATACAGAAAAGTGTCAAGAAGAAATTAATAATTACTTAAAAGCTTTTGATTATAGAACTATAATTAATATTAATATTTTGTTGTATAGATTTTTCAGAAGATCATATACAAATGACTTTAGGTAGTGTACTATTTTTACTGAATCATATGTTGTAAATATATATAATTTATATATTATATATATTTATATAAATTATATATATATATTTTAAAGACAGAGTCTTGCTCTGTCACCCAGGCTGGAGTGCAGTGACATGACCTCAGCTCACTGCAGCCTCCACCTCTTAGGTTCAAGCAGTTTTTATGCCTCAGCCTCTTGAGTAGCTGGGATTACAGGCGTGTGCCACCACTCCCAGCTAATTTTTGTATTTTCAGTAGAGATCGGGTTTCGCCATGTTGGCCAGACTGGTCTCGAGTTCCTGACCTCGAGTGATCTGCCTGCCTTGGCCTCCCAAAGTGTTAGGATTACAGGAGTGAGCCACTGTGCCTGGCTATATGTTGCAAATATTTAAAAACTCATTTAGCATATACTTTTATTTATTTACTTATTTGAGACAGGTTTTCACTCTGCCACGCAGGCTGGAGTGCAGTGGTGCAATCATAGCTCACTGCAGCCTTGACCTCCTAGGCTCAAGCGATCCTCCCACCTTAGCCTCTTTTGTAACTGGGACCACAGGTGCATGCCACTATACCCAACTGATTTTTAATTTTTTTTGGTAGAGATGGCATTTTGCCGTGCTGCCCAGGTTGGTCTTGAATCCCTGACCTCAAGCAATCCTCCCACCTTGGCCTACCAAAGTGCTGGGATTACAGGCGTGAGCCACTGTGCCAAGCCTGGTACATAATTTTAAATGACTCATTATATTCCATTGCTTGAAATATCATAATTTACTCAATCAATTACTTTTGCTATTTCTACAGGCTCTTAGGTTAGTTCCACTAAAAAAATTACTATAAATCAAGCTGCAATGAATATCTATATGATTCATATTTTTACATTTCTGTGATTATTTTCTTAGGGTAGATTCTTGAAACTTTGTTGGGTCAAGTGAATTGCAAATAGAAATGGAAGTAGTCTAGAGACCTTTGGAATGGAGAAGAAAGATTGAAATCTTGGGGTCAATGTATGGAATCATATATGTAAATTGATCAGCACCATACAATTAATTATGCCTTTCCTGGGTCCAAAAGACTGAAGAGTTTTACTTTTCATATGCTAAAATAAGAACTCAAAGATACAGCAATGTTAGTCTTTCATCGTTACACATTTTTCTAAATAGAAATCTGATATGCTTTGAGTATCTGCAATTACATGCTTTGTTACTCTTTGAATAGATCGAAGGAATTTGCAGTAAACACTCAACATGGTAAAAAGGAAAAGCAATAATCATGTTTATTATCTTGGATATTTAAAAAATGACACTAAATTACTGAAATGATTCTAATTTGCCTTTAAAGTATGCCTATTTTTGACGATCTCTTAGTTGCTAACATTTAAAGCATTAGAAATAGACCATACTATTTCAACAAACCTATCTGAGATTTGAAATAATATATTCATAATAGACCACAAATTTCCTTTTTCCTTGACTGGCCAATTCTAATACTCTTCCAATGCTCTTTTTTTTCCTTTTATTTTTAGTTGACTTGTAATAATTGTACATATTTATGGGATATGGAGTGATATTTTGATATATGCATACAATGTATAATGATCAAATCAGGGAAATTAGCACATCCATCATCTTGAACAGTTATCATTTTTATGTGTTGTGAACATTCAAAATCCTCTCTTCTAGCTATTTGAAAACTAAATTCTTGTTAACTGTATTCACCTTACTATGCTACAGAACACTAGAACTTACTCCTGCCATCTAGCTTTATAACTTTATAACCATCTTTATAAGTTTATAGCCATTGACTAACCTCACTGTATCCTCCTTCATCCGCTACCTTTTCCAGCCTCTAATAATCAAAATTCTACTCTGCTTCCATGAGTTCAGTTTTTTTTGGCTCCTACTTATGAGTGAGAACATGAGGTAATTATCTTTCTGTACTTGACTTATTTTGCTTAACATAGTATCCTCCAGGTTCTTCCATATTGCCACTCCTGACAGGATTTCATTCTTTTAAAAGGCTAAGTAGTATTCCAGTGTGTACATATATCATATTTTTTCCCCCTATTCACCCACTGATGGGCACCTGTGTTGATTCCCTGTCTTGGCTACTGTGAATAGAACTGCAGTAAACATGTGGGTTCAGACATCTCTTCAATATAATGATTTTCTTTCCTTTCTTGCAATACTCTTTAAAGACTGAGGGCATGTGAAAACTCGTAATGAACTTTGCTGGTGATTGAACACATCTCTTTTCCAGAGGCGAGAACCTTCTCTGCTTTTGATGTATTTGTTATTATAGTTATGCCTGGCCACGAACCAGGACCCTTATAAATAAATCACTGTATTGTAAAGTTTGAAAATAAAATGAAGCTTGATCCTCTAGAACCAATGTGGTAGCACTGTCCTTCCCCATGAGGCCCCAGTGAAGACCCATGGCTATGTGGATTGTGAGCATTGTGCTCCAGACACGTGCCTCCATTTTTAGAGATCCTAAAGGGTTGAGGCTAAGGGAATCCATTTCCCCTCCTGTTACTAAGTCCACAATGCCTTGAAGATTTCCTTATATTTCTGCAAAGCATAGGTGTCCCAAAATTGCTGCCACTTTTCTCCTTCCTTTATAGGGCTTTATAGGGCTTCTGTGACAATAATTTGCTCTGTGTCTGGGAAACTGTGTTGCGTTGAAAACGACAATTATTTCCCCCAGAGAGCTTATATTCTGACTTGGTTTGATGAATGTTATCTTCCATGGTGTTAAATTCTGACTTACTTGTTATTTGCCTAACAGAAAGTGTTCAAAAGAAAATGAGGAGAATAAGAAACAAGTTTCAAAGAACTGTAGGAAACATGAGGAATTTCTGATTCAACTGCGTGACTGCTTGGATCCAGACGAGAGAAATGACAAGGCATCAGATGAAAATTTAATTTTAAAGGTATCTGTATGCAGATTAAAAAGTCTATAAATGTAGTGGTGATTCTGACGTGTGGCATGAAAGGAAGTGCTGTGGTTGAGTTTGAGTGGGGGTGGCAGGAGAATGGCACAGTAGCCCAAGTGTAGCATTAATTAACTGTGTGACTTGGGACAAGTCATATCACCTTCCTGAGCCTCAATTCCAAGATCTTTTCTAGCATTATTGGAATTAATTATTCTCCAAAAGAGATAATGGCTTTGTCTAAAATATATTTAGGTTGTCATATACAATTAATTACTCATTTTAACCATTTGCTTTAGGGAGATTTTTTCCTTTTAGTTACAGCCAGACATATACTCACACAAAACCAGCTGCATGTCATTTTTAGGATACTGATTGAGTGTGAGTTCTAAAGTACTGTAAAAATTTACATTAAAACCAAATAGTGGCTGGGCATGGTGGCTCACGACTGTAATCCCAGCACTTTGGGAGGCCCAGGCAGGCAGATCACCTGGGGTCAGGGGTTCGAGACCAGCCTGGCCAACATGGTGAAACCCCGTCTCTACTAAAATACAAGAATTAGCAGGGCATGGTGGCGGGCACCTGTAATCCCAGATAATTGGAAGGCTGAGGCAGGAGAATCACTTGAACCAGGAGGTGGAGGTTGCAGTGAGATCAAGCCACTGCACTCCAGCCTGGGCCACAGAGTAAGACTCTGTCTCAAAAAAACAAACAAAACAAAACAAAAAAACAAATAGCAAAAATTCTACTTTAATAGTAGATTACCATTAAGCCAGAAATAAATAATATTAACTGAATAATTCACTTGGCCCATAGTGCTTCATTAGGATGCCTGAAAGTATCTGAGTGCTCATGGTTCTCTTTGGCTATTTACAAACCTTTCATATCCTTGCTTCCTGACAGATTTCCATACAGTCGTTTTTTTATGTTTGTTTTTGTTTGTTTGTTTGTTTATTTGGTTTAAATTTAGAGATAAGATCTTGCTCTGTCACCCAGGCTGGAGTACAGTGGCATGATCCTAGTTTACTGTGGCCTTGATTTCCTGGGCTCAAGTGATCCTCCTGCCTTAGGTTCCTAAGTAATTGGGACTACAGGCGTGCACCACGTCTGGCTAATTATTTTATTTACTTAGAGACGAGGTCTTGCTATGTTGTCCAGGCTGGTCTTGAACTCCTGGCCTCAAACAATTACCCCACCTCTGCCTCCCAAAGTACTGTGATTGCGGTTGTGAGTCACCATGCCCAGCACCCATGCGTCTTTTTTTTTTTTTTTTTTAAATGGAGTTGAGGTCTCACTATATTGCCCAGGCTGGTCTCTAACTCCTGGGCTCAAGCGGTTCTCCCACCTTGGCTTTCCAAAGTACTGGGATTATAGGCATGAGCCATCATGTCTGGCCTATCATGCAGCCTTTTAAAAATGCAGCCATTTTAAAAAGTCATCTCTCAGGTGTCTACTAGTGAGCTTCCCAAACGTCCTCTCTGAAAGCCGCAAGATGACTTCATTCGACTTTGGGAAGTATTCCACCTCATGGATGGGTTTTGATAGCTGGGACCATGGGTCCACCTGATGCTCTCATGGGTGCTGGATGCTTCTCCTCCTGCTCCCTATGGCTAACCTGTGACCGGGAGCTCGGCTGTAAAAGTCCACTTGTCATTTGAGAATTATCTTTCAAACCGAATGATGGGGAAAAGAAAAGGGAATTCAGAAGCTCCTTCCGTGACACCCTTTTCTCTATCAGACACAATCTCCCGGTGCTAATCTGGGTGTTTCTACTACATTCATCATGCCCTTGTCTTTTCTGTATTTCTAAGGCTTTGACTTCTGGGGTCTTGCTGAGCTGGAAGAGCCTGCTCTTCCCAGCAGAGCTTTCACGTGTGAACTGACCAATCCGGAGCCCACTCCCCAGTCACCTCCTACAACTGGTTCTTACCTTCAGGCTACTGCCCCTTGCCCTAAGTCCCCCAAATAGCTCGGATCAGCCCCTACACCCCAAGAGCCACTGAAATCATTCAATAGCCAACCCTAAGTCTGCTTACTCTGTTTTGCTTATTCCTTCCTGTGGAGGCGACAATAAAGTCTCTGGCCAGCTTTTCTCCCGTCTTGTGCCTCCCGACTGGCCCTGGTGCTTCCCCATGGCCCTGCGTGGTGTGGTGGGTTTCTTCCACTTGGGAAAAATGAGTAAGAAACCATCTTTTTCATGGCAATTTCCTCCTGGGATTTGTTGGCTTCAGCTTAGCTGAACAGTAATGGAATCTATATTTCACGACAGAGGGTAGGAATCGGGAGCTTTGGCATCTCCGCCACCAGAGCAGGTGCCTGTCTTAAAAAAAAAAAAAAAAAATTGCCCAGATCAGGAAGTCTGCTGTCTTGACCGAGACTGCAGCCTCATTAGGTGTTCCTCCAAGAACAAAATGGCTCTGGTTTCAAAACTGTTCCTTCGCTTTCACACGCCCTCATAAACACGTGTGCGCACGCATTCCCAAGGAACCATGCATTCCTAATAATTTGACATTCATTCCTTCATTTCGCAAATATTTAGTGAGTGCTTACTATATGCTAGACACTGTTCTGAGTGCTGGAGAGAGAGCAGTGAATGAGACAAGACTATGTCTATGCTCTCCTAGAGATTTCGTTTTCAAGGGGTAAGGATAGTGAAGAAATAACCAAATAAATATGTACGATTGCTCCACATGGTGAAAGGTGCAATACAGAAAAACCAATTAGGATGCAGGGATACAGAGGGAAGCAAGTCACGGGTGTTGGAGACCGTCTGAGGAGCGCCCCCCTGAGGTCGGGAGTTTTGAGGGCTATTGAGGAGCGATCATGCAAACGTGAGGAAGAGTGTTGGAGAGAGAGGGGACAGCGTGAGCTGGGAGTGGGGCTCCATGTTTTCAGAGCATTGAGGCTCAAAGATACATCACTTCCACGGAGAGTCTCAACACAAATGCTGGCCCTGTCCTGAGGGGTCTCAAGTCACCCTACAGGCCTTCCCCTGGCCCTACAGAGTGAGTTTGTCTGTGTGGCTCCTTCCCTGAGGTCAAGGAGCCTGCTGGCTTTTATTTTCCCCTTGTAAATCTTATAAATGCTCCCAGTTAACCATTCCAGTGCACAACATAGTAAGCAAAAGCCCTGCTAATCTCAATTCCCTATGATAAACACTGAGCTGTTATTCAGAATTTTCCTATGCTTATATTAAATAGAAGAATATATATATATATTTTTAAAAAGCATGGCCCTGTGTTCTCTGTATTTCCTCCAGTGCCACATGGTGTCTTGACTGCAGTAGGTCTGAGTGGACATGGGCTGAAGGCAGGTCCCTTGCTTCATCGCCGACTGTAGCCTCTGTAGAGCTTCGCCTTACCTGGTGTATTTAGCAGCCAGAGGTTTGCTAATGTGTGTTCCCTCGGGACGCTTTTGGCTTCATTATCCTTGCCTTGTGGCCACCTTTTGGATAATTTGAATTGGACTCCCAGGTCTAAAACAGAGTTTAGAGGCTGCCTTTGAAAATGTGACCTTTCGAGTCCATGCAGGGATAGTGCTCTTACATTTTTCATATGATAACGCTGTCTATAGATTGTGAGTTGCTTAGAGAAAATGTATGAAATTGTTAATTTTTATAGGACAGCTGTAATTGCTTTCTCTTCAGCTTAGAGAGCTGTGCAAGGAAAATGAATTCGTGAAAGGACAAATTGTTATTCTTGAAGAGACTATAAATGTCCATGAGATGGAGGCAAAAGCTAGCAGAGAAACGATCATGAGGCTGGCTTCAGAAGTCAACAGAGAGCAGAAAAAAGCTGTCTCCTGTACTGAAGAGAAAGACAAGCTGAACCAGGTACGATATGTGAAGTATACGTGTGCATCTGGGATCATGTTGAGGAAGTAGAAATGGAAGAGATGGATGTCAGATAAGTGCCCTAGAACTATTGATGACAATTTTTTTTTTATTGATCACAATTTTAAGAGCCTGCACTCAGCAGAAGGGTTGGGGACGACATGGGACAAGGTGACTTGAACAGGCCATTGGCTACATGTACACTTAAAAATTTTAATTGTAATTAATTAATTAATTAATTTTTGAGAAGGAGTCTCATTCTGTCATCCAGACTGGAGTGCAGTGGCGCTATCTTGACTCACTGCAACTTCCGCCTCCTGGGTTCAAGCAGTTCTCCTGCCTCAGTCTCCCACGTAGCTGGGACTACAGGCGCCCACCACCATGCCCAGCTAGTTTTTTGTGTGTTTGTTTGTTTTTTGAGACAGAATCTTGCTCTGTAGACCAGGCCAGAGTGCGGTGGTGCGATCGTGGCTCGCTGAAGCTCTGCTTCCCGGGTTCTCGCCATTCTCCCGCCTCAGTTTCCCTAGTAGCTGGGACTATAGGGACCCGCCACCATGCCTGGCTAATTTTGGTTTTTTGTATTTTTAGTAGAGATGGGGGTTTCACCGTGTTAGCCAGGATGGTCTAGATCTCCTGACCTCATGTTCCGCCAGTCTCGGCCTCCCAAAGTGCTGGAATTACAGGCGTGAGCCACCGCGCCTAGCCTGATTTTTGTGTTTTTAATAGAGACAGGGTTTCACTCTGTTAGCCAGGCTGGTCTCGACTCCTGGCCTCAAGCGATCCATCTGCTTCGGCCTCCCAAAGTGCTGGAATTACAGGCGTGAGCCACTGTGCCTGGCCACACTTTTTTAATAAATGGGAAAAAGAAATACAAAACACTTAAAAGTAAAGAATTTGTAGAGAAGATGTCTTACTTTAGTTAAATTATAGGATCTTAAAAAGTTTAAATTTAAGGCCGGGCGCGGTGGCTCAAGCCTGTAATCCCAGCACTTTTGGGAGGCCGAGACGGGCAGATCACGAGGTCAGGAGATTGAGACCATCCTGGCTAACACAATGAAAGCCCGTCTCCACTAAAAATACAAAAAAATTAGCCGGGCGTGGTGGCGGCGCCTGTAGTCCCAGCTACTCGGGAGGCTGAGGCAGGAGAACGGCGGGAACCCGGGAGGCGGAGCTTGCAGTGAGCCGAGATCGCGCCACTGCACTCCAGCCTGGGCGACAGAGCGAGACTCCGCCTCAAAAAAAAAAAAAAAAAAAAAAAAAAAAAAAAGTTTAAATTTAATATATTTGAACAAATAGGTAATATATTTACAAGAAACAAAATTCTAAATGTACAAGAGTATATGGTGAAACATGTTCCCCATACCCCTCTCCCCAGCCATCTGGTTCTCTTCAGAGGCAACCTCTCTGTTAACAATTTCTTTCTTTTAAAACATTTTTTTTGTAGAGACAGGGTCTGGCTATGTTGCCCAGGCTGGTCCTAAACTCCTGGCCTCAAGTGATCCTCCCACTTGGGCCTTCCAAAGTGCTGGGATTACAGGCATGAGCCACTGTGCCCTGCCCCAGTGATTTCTTATATACTCTTCTGGAAATATTTTACACACATACACATGCTCTTTTAATTTCTTTTTAACACAAATGTTGACATACTCTGCACACTATATTTTTCTCTTTTTATTTATATTTTAACACAAATGACAATATCCTATACATTATTATCAATACAGGTATTATGAGTAATCTTTTATCATTCTTCATGTGGGAGGATATATCAGTAAGACAAAATCCAAGAAGTAGACTCGCTGGGCCAAAGGACATGGACCTTGTAATTCTGACAGATATTGCCAAAGGGAAGTGACTGAATTATAAACTTTTATTTACACAATGAATTGGCTGATCTTTTCAAATGATTTGCAACCTATCTGAGCATGGGACTTAATACCATATATATTTTTTAACACTATATAATCCCTTAATTATAATTTTGTGATAAAGAAATTTATCATGGGATTAATAATAATGATTCATTTCCAAAAGTTAAAAAAGAGCTTGTACAATCAATTAGTAAAAGTACATAGGAAAAAAGTGAATGGCAATGGCCTAGCAGATGGAATTTAAGATCAGCTAAGGACTGGTGCTGATAAAGGGAGCCTCCCTGGGGGTGAAGGGCTAGTGGTGGCCCACAGGCTGAGGAGGGGCCTGTGGAATTGGTGGGTGCAGGAGAAGGAGTTGCCTTTTCGGGAATTTCTTTTGGGCCTTCTCTGTCTAGTGACAGCCACACCGAGGTGAGATGGGAAGTTGGAAAGCACAGTCATGACAATAATTTCTATTTTCAATTAATTTCCTGCATCAAAAAGCCCTTTGCACCACTGGCTTTATTCTCCTGACACATTAACTCTGTGGAAAGGGCAACGTTTATTATTGTCAATGCCCTCATCATCAGCTTGGACTGCCATAACACAGTACCATAGACTGGGTGGCTTAAACAACATAAATGTATTTCTCCAATTCTGGAGGCTGGGAAATCCAAGATCAGGGTGCCAGCATGGTCAGGTTCTGGTGAGGGCCCTCATCCTGCATGTAGATGGCTGCCTTCTCTCTGTGTCCTCACATATCACACAGAGAGCAAGCAAGCTAAGTGCTATGATGTCTCTCCTTCTAAGGGCACTAATCCCATGGTGAGGTTCCCACCCTCAAAACTTCATCTGAACCTAATCACCTGCCAAAAGCCCCACCCACAAATACCATCACATTGGGGGTTAGGACTTCAAAATACGAATTTTGGGGAAGACACAAATCAGTCCATAGTATTAGCTTGGTGCAAAAGTAACTGTGGTTTTTGCAATGACTTTTAATGGCATCAACCTAATAACTTTCCATTATTTTTCACCAACATTTTCTTTTAAAAAATTTTGAATATATAGAAAGGGTTAAGGAATATGACAATGATCACCCACCCACCTCCGCCCAGATGCAACAATGGTTAGCATTTTGTTTTATTTGCTTTATTATTTTACATAAACAATATATATGTTATTGTTTATTTATTGTTACATAAACATAGATATATTTGCAGAACCACTTGAAAATAAGTTGCAGACATCATATGTATTGCCTCTAACTATGTCAGCATATTTATCCTAAGAATAAGAACATTGCCCTATGTAACCACAATACCACTGCTGCATCTGAAAGTTAACTGTAATGCCGGATACCATCTGTGGTGGTTTTCAAGCATGCACATTTTTTTTATATGTTTCCTCTTGAGCATGGTCTGGACTTACTGATTCCCTTCTAGAGAATAGAATATGTCAGAAATGATGGATATCACTTTTGATATTAGGTTATAAAAAGGCTGTGGCTTCTGTCCTAGATACACTCTGTTGATCTCTCTGGAATCACTTGCTCTTGAGGGAAGCCAGGGGCCGTGTTGTGAGGTAGATCTAGGGAGAGGGAAGTCAGCTACTATGTGGTGAAGACACTCAGCCACCTCTCGGGAGGCCCACGTGGCAGGGACCTGAGGCCTGTCAGCTACCCTGTGAGTGAGCCCAG
The DNA here is from genome assembly GCF_024542745.1 of Macaca thibetana thibetana. Classification (NCBI taxonomy): domain Eukaryota; kingdom Metazoa; phylum Chordata; class Mammalia; order Primates; family Cercopithecidae; genus Macaca; species Macaca thibetana. The sequence continues at coordinate 112,687,050 of NC_065581.1, read as the reverse complement.
CAGGGAATCCTCCTCTGGGCAATCCTGGGGAGGACTGCAGCCCTGCTCAACAGCTTGGCCCTAACCTTAGGAGAGCCCCTGAGCCAGAATTACCACCAGCAAAGTCGTGCCGAGATTCCTGACCCATAGAAACTGTGAGATAATCAGTGGTTGTTGTTTTAAGCCACCAAGTTTGGCTTAGCTAATAATCATCTAGTATCACTCCACATTCAAATTTCACCACTTGCTACAAGAATGTCTTTTCCAGCAGTTTTCTTCCCCAAATTGGGATCCCACCTAGGTTAATTCACTGCATTTGTTGATTGGTTTCAGTTTTTTGTTGTTGTTGTTCTTATTGTTTTCAAACAGCATTGACATTTTGGAGAGTACAGAGCAGTGGCCTGATTATTTCTTCACTGTGTGGTTTAACTTGTTTCCTGTAAATATAAAAGTTGGATCTAGAGGCTGGATTGGATTCAGGTTAAGGCTTTTGGCAAGAATATTACATATTATTTTTCACGTTGCATTCTATTAGAAGGCAAATAATGTTAGAGTGTTCCACTGCTGGTGACACTAAGTTTGACTACCAATCTCTTTGGTGTAAGTGTACATTTTTTCTCTTCTGCAGTTAAGTTTCTGTGTGGTGATAATCATCAGGTTATTCCTGTTCCCTATGACTTTACGTAGTGATGTTAGCATTCACCGCTTCTTGTCTGGATTAACTATTACATCATGGGTGGCAAAGTGGTGATATTCTAATTTCATCATTCCTCCCATCTATTAGGCGGTATTCTTCTCTAAAGGAAAGCTTTCTTTATTTTCTTTCCTTTTGTTTTCAATTCTATGGACACATGGATTTTTATTTATTTACTGTGTTATAATCAATTATTCTCTTTCAGTGCTCCAAATTCTCCAAATTTGTCCAGCAGAAGCTCCTTCAGGATGTCCCCTGTGACTTTGTAGCATGAGTCCTTTAGTCTCTCAAGTCTTCCTTGATCTCTGGCTGAAGATGTCATCACAGGCTCTCTTGCAATATTCAGGCCACTGAACTAAAACCAGCCAATTCTTTCTTTTTTTGAGACAGGGTCTCATTCTGTCTCTCAGGCTGGAGTCCAGTGGCGCAACCTCAGCTCTCTGCAACCTCTGCCTCCCTGGTTCAAGTGATTCTCCTGCCTCAGCCTCCCCAGTAGCTGGGATTACAGGCACGTGCCACTACACTTGGCTAACTTTTTGTATTTTTAGTAGAGAGAGGTTTCACCATGTTGGCCAGGCCGGTCTCGAACTCCTGACCTCAAGTGATCCATCCACCTTGGCCTCCCAAAGTGCTGGGATTACAGGCATGAGCCACGGCACCCGGCCTACCAGCCAATTATTTAAAGCGCTTTGGTTCCTAATACTGGGAAATGGTACTTAGAAAGCAAAATCAATGATTTGGAAATGTTCATTTATTGAATACTTACCATTAGCACAGTCATTGTGTTAAGTGATCAGAGAGGTTATTCACTTTGCTCAACTTCACACAGCTATTAAATGGCAAAGCTAGGATTTGAACCCAGATCATTACATTATTGTACCTTCAGCAATAATCTTCTTTCCATATATATTCACAGCTACATCCTACATACAAGTCTGATGGCAGAAACTATTTATTAGTCAGTGGAACAATGACAATAAATAGCCACGCAAATGTCCTCAACAAGTAACTTTTAATTCAATTATAGCTAGTAGTTATTAAATAATCAAGATTTGGATATGGGGGGGAGAGGACGGATTAAAAGAGACTTGACTATTAGGAAGAATTTAATACTTATTTATAAAAATGCATCTCTAGAGATCAGTAGTAGGAAATGAGTAAGAAAATGTGTCATAATAGCACATTCAAAAACCAGAACTTATTCCTCTTTTTATATAAGTGTCTTCACTTGTAAATGACTGATGCAATGTTGTTCAGACTTTGGAAACACATTCACTTTGGGATGAAGTTCCTGCCAAAATCGTAAAAATTGAAAAAAAAGTTATATGGGCAATATAAAAAAAACTTGAGGTCTTTAATAAAGTACTTTATTCATAGGATTGTGACTCCCAGAGATTTACTACTCAAAAATACCATCAAGTGGTTTTACTGACACATTAACAGCCTCAGGAAGAGTCTTCATAATGCTTTCTAAAGCTCTGTTTTTGAGGTAGGAAACTTACTTTATTAGTGAAGTCCAGAAGCACTGCAGAAGTAGAAGTAGCCACAGGGCTAGGGTGTGGTTTCTACAGAACTCAGCTTTTCTGATTTGCTTGAAGACTCTACTTCAGTTCCTTCAAGAAAATTTCACAAATAAAAGTCCAAGTGATTTGTCATATATATGATAAATATATTACCTGAAAAGATTTTGGTAGTTTCATATTGCAGTATGTCTTAAAAACTACCAAAGGTTGGTACTTTTCCCATTGGTTTTCTTGAAATAACCTACTGTTGAGGAAAGCAGTCATTTTGCCTGGGCAAGCCACACACCCATTTCCTATGAATTATAGAAGTTAAAATCAGTGAGATCAGAAACTAAACTTCCATGTTGCATTTAATTCTGCTAGTAAGAATTAAAGCTAGGAAAAAAGTGGTATTAGAGTCAGGCAGGCCTGGGTTTGCAATGATGTCAGTTCTGCCTTTTTTGTTAGCTTACAGTGGAATATGTAAGAGAGACACTGCACAGGCTGGATGCAGAGGCTCACGCTTATAATCCCAGCACTTTGGGAGGCCAAGGTGAGCGGATATCTTGAGGTCAGGCGTTTGAGACCAGCCTGACCAACACGGCAAAACCCGATCTCTACTAAAAATACAAAAATTAGCCAAGCGTGTGGCGGGCGCCTGTAATCCCAGCTACTCGGGAGGCTGAGGCAGAAGAATTGCTTGAACCTGGGAGTCAGAGGTTGCAGTGAGCTGAGATGGCACCACTGCACTCTAGCTTGGGCGACAAAGCTAGACTCCATCTCAGAGAGAGAGAGAGAGAGAGAGAGAGAGAGACAAAGAGAGAGAGAGAAAGAGAGAGAGAGAGAGAGACTGCACAGAGTGGTTAAGAAGCTGGGCTCTTTAATTAGGCTCCTTGGGTTTTCATCCTGGCTCCAGAATCATGAATCATTTGGCTATGTGATTGCAGCATGTAGCTTGATCTCTTTGGAACTGTTTTTTTTTTTTTTTTTTTTTTTTTTTTTGTGAGACAGAGTCTTGCTGTATTGCCCAGGCTAGAATGCAGTGGCGTGACCTCGGCTCACTGCAACCTCTGCCTCCTGTGTTCAAACGATTCTCCTGCCTCAGCCTCCCGAGTAGCTGGGACTACAGGCACATACCACCACACCCAGCTAATTTTTGTATTTTTAGTAGAGATGGGGTTTCACTGTGTTGGCCAGACTTGTCTCGAACTCCTGACCTCATGATCTGCCTGCCTCGGCCTCCCAAAGTGCTGGGATTACAGGTGTGAGCCACCATGCCCAGCCTGGACCTCAGTTTTTAAAATCTATAAAATGGGAAAATAAGGCTCTCTTACTATTACGTTAGAATTAAATGATAAAATATACGTAAAATACTTAGGATGTGTCTGGCACGCAATTGGCGTTCAGTATTTTAATTTCCCTTTCCTAGTTCTTTACTTTTACCTAGGGATAAAATAAACATGAGATTAATTTAAAGTATAGTCATATGGAAATAGTTCCTGAAAGTAAGAAATGACTAGATGAGATAGATTACTAAAGAAATTACAGACCTCTTTACAATTCTAGAATCATAAAGTTGGAAGTGACCTTCGGGCCATTTAGAATCTAGATCGTCTAACTCTCTATGTGAAATAAGAATCATGTTTTAAAACAATTTCCCTGACTAGCTAATGTCCAGCCTTTCCTTTAACTCTTCTAGAAACAGGGAACTCACTACTGTATAAGGAGGTCCGTCTCATCTTTGTGAAGTTCTAATTGTTTGACAGTTCCATATTGTAGCAAGTCAGGATTAGAGCCTCTATAATTCAGTTCCTTATCCTGGTACTAACTTATGAAACTTCGCTGAATAAATGAAAATCCCTTTTCCTATGGCCACACTTCGAGTGGTTAAGGACGTTTATTATGGATTTCTAAGTCTCTTCTTCTGGCTAAACAGCCTTAGATCTTTCAAACTTTTCTTATTTGAACCCTCCTTCTTATTGTCTGTGAGGTTGGGGGAGTTCTAGTCTCTGGATGAGGAATTAAAATGAAAATAATAAACACCAAATAATATCTGCTCATATTATAAAAAATTAAAGCTGGGCTGGGGATGGTGGCATATACTTGTAATCTCAACACTTTGGGAGGCTGAGGCTGGAGGATCACTTGAGGCCAGGAGTTCAAGACCACCCTGGGCAACATAGTGAGATCCCTATCTCTATAATAAAATGAGAAGCTGTTTATAAGACTCCTACAAAATGACGTGTTTTAACTGTTTCTCTTTTTTAGTTCTTTTGAAAATTACCATTAAGACTTTAAAGTGGCCAGCCGTGGTGGCTCATGCCTATAATCCCAGCATTTTGGGAGGCTCATGCCTGTAATCCCAGGCAGATCACTTGAGGCCAGAAGTTCAAGACCAGCCTGGTCAACATGGTGAAACGCTGTCTCTACCAAAAGCGCAAAAATTAGCTGGGCATGGTAGTGCATGCCTGTAATCCCAGCTATTGGGAGGCTGAGGCACAAGAGTCACTTGAACCTGGGAGGTGGAGGTTGCAGTGAGCCGCGATTGAGCCACTGCACTCCAACCTGGGTGACAGAGCGAGACCCTGTCTCAAAACAAAAGACAAACAAAACTAAAACTTTAAAGTAATACAATTTTATTCCTGATTCATCAATTTGAGGCAGTATTTGGCAAAGACTTTCTGCTATAATATATGAAGATTTCATGCCTCCTAATTTTTTATTATTGCTACATGATACTTGAATGTATTTAATGGGTACATGTACTATTTTGTCACACGCATAGAATGTGTGAGGATCGAGTCAAGGTATTTAAGGTCTTCATCACCTTAAGTTTTTATAATTTCTATGTGTTGGGAACATTTCAAGTCCTCTCTTCTAGCTATTTCAAAATATGTAATACATTGTATACAGTATAGTCACCCTACTCTGCTGACTAACGTTAAAGCTTATTTCTTCTATCTAATTGTATGCTCATATCCATTAACCAACCTCTCTTCATCCCTCCTCCCACCCACTCACCCTTCCCAGCCTCTGGAATCTATTTTTCTACTCTAATTCTATGAGTCAACTCTTTTATTTCCTGCATATGAGTGAGAACATGTGATATTTGTCTTTCTGGGCCTGGCTTATTTCACTCAACATAATGACTTCTCATTCCATCCATGTTCCTGCAAATGACATGATTTCATTTTTTAATGGCTTAGTAGTAGTCCATTGTGTATGTATACCAAATTAAAAAAATCTATTCAGGCTGGGTGCGGTGGCTCACACCTGTAATCCCAGCACTTTGGGAGGCCGAGGAGGGCAGATCAAGAGGTCAGGAGATCGAGACCATTCTGGCTAACATGGTGAAACACCGTCTCTACTAAAAAATACAAAAAATTAGCCAGGTGTGGTGGCAGGCACCTGTAGTCCCAGCTACTCAGGAGGCTGAGACAGGAGAATGGCGTGAACCCAGGAGGCAGAGCTTGCAGTGAGCTGGGATTGCGCCACTGCACTCCAGCCTGGGTGACAGAGCAAGATTCCGTCTCAAAAAAAAAAAAAAAAAAAAAAATCTGTTCATCCATTGGTGGACACTTGGGTTGATTCCATATATTTGTGATTGTGACTAGTGCTGCAGTAAACATGAGTGTGCAGGAATCTCTTTGTTATGCTCACGTTCTTTCCTTTGGATACTCAGTAGTGGGATTGCTGGATGTGTGGTATTTACATTTTTAGTTTTTTTGAGAAATCTCCATACTGTGTTCCATAGTGGCCATAATAATTTACATTCCCACCAACAGTGTTACAAAAGTTACCTCTTCTCTGTATCCTTGACAGCATCTGTTATTTTTGTTTATTTGTTTTTGTCTTTTTAATAATAGCCATTCTAACTGGAGTTAGATGATATCTCATTGTGGTTTTGATTTGCATTTCCCTGATGATTAGTGATGTTGAGAATTTTAAAAACACACCTTTTGGGCCAAATCCCAGCACTTTGGGAGGCCAAGGTGGGTGGATCACCTGAGGTCAGGAGTTTGAGACCAGCCTGGCCAACATGGCCAAACTCCATCTCTGCTAAAAATACAAAAAATCAGCTGGGTGTGGTGATGTACACTTGTAATCCCAGCTACTTGGGAGCTGAGGCAGGAGAATCGCTTGAGCTTGGGAGGTGTATGTTGCAGTGAGCCGAGATTGCACCACTGCACTCCAGCCTGGTGACAGAGTGAGACTCCATCTTAAATAAATAAATAAATAAACCTTTGGCCATTTGTATGTCTTTTGTGAAATGTCTATTCATGTCCTTGCCCACTTTTTATTGAGATTAGTTTTTTTTTTTTTTACTGTTGAGTTGCTTGAGTTCCTGTGTATTCTGGATATTAGTACCTTGTTGGATAAATAGCTTGCAAATATTTTCTCCCATTCAGCAGGCTATTTCTTCACTCTGTTGATTGCTCCTTGTGCTGTGTAGAGGCTTTTTAGTTTAATATAGTCTCTTTTGCCTACTTTTTTTTTGTTGCCTGTGCTTTTGAGATCTTAGCCATAAAATATTTGCCTAGCCAATGTCTTGAAATGTTTCCTCTGTATTTTATTCTAGTAGTTTTATAGTTTTAGGTCTTATGTTTAGGTCACTAATCCATCTTGAGTTGATTTTTGTGTATAATGAGAAAGATAGTGACCTAGTTTCATTCTTCTGCATATGGATGTCTAGTTTTCCCAACACCATTTATTGAAGAGGCTGCCTTTACCCGAGTGGATATGCTTGGCACATTGTTGAAAATCGGTTGGCTATAATTATGTGGATTTGTTTTTTCGTTCTTTATTCTGTTCCATTTAGTGTATTTGTCTATTTCATAACAATACCCTGCTGTTTTGTTTATTATAGCCTTGAAATATATTTTGAAGTCAGTTAGTGTGATGCCTCCAGCTTTGTTCTTTTTGTTCAAGATTGCTTTGGCTACTTAAGGTCTTTTGTGGATCAATAGAAATTTTATGATTTTTTTCTATTTCTATGAAAAATAATATTAATGTTTTGATAGGGAATACAGTTAATCTGTAGATTACTTTGGGTAATATGGTCATATAACAACATTAATTTATCTTTTCTTTCTTTCTTTTTTTTTCGAGACAGAATCTTGCTCTGACTCCCAGGCTAGAGTGTAGTGGTGTGATCTTGGCTCACTGCAACTTCCACCTCCCAGGTTCAAGCGATTCTCGTGCCCAGCTTCCTGAGTAGCTGGGACTACAGGCGCATGCCACCATGCCTGGCTAATTTTTGTATTTTTAGTAGAGACAGGGTTTTGCCATGTTGGCCAGGCTGGTCTTGAACTCCTGGCCTCAAGTGATCCACCTGCACTGACCTCCCAAAGTGCTGGGATTATAGGCATAAGCCACTATGCGCAGCCAACAACATTAATTATTCTGATCCATGAGCATGAGATGTCTTTTCATTTGTTTGTGTCCTCTTTAATTTCTTTCATCAGCGTTTTGTAGTTTTCCTTGTAGAAGTCTTTCACTTCCTTGGTTAAATTTATAAATTATTTTATGTTTTTGTAGCTATTGTAAATGGGATTACCTTCTTGATTTCTTTTTCAGGTAGTTCATTGTTAGTGTATAGAAACACTACTGATTTTTGGATGTTTATTTTGTATTCTGCTACTTTACTGAATTTACTTATAAATTTTAAGAGGTTTTTTTGGAGTCTTTTGGTTTTCCTAAATATAAGATCATGTTGTTTGCAAAGAGGGACAATTTAACTTTCTCTTTTCCAATTTGGATGTCATTTATTTCTTTCTCTTGTCTGATTTCTCTGGCTAGGATTTTCAGACACATAGAGATGTTCATAGTCATCTCTGAGGATCTTTTGTGTTTCTGTGGTATCAGTTGTAATGTCACCTTTGTCATTTCTGATTGTGCTTCTCTGGTTCTTTTTTTCTTGATTAACTTGACTAGTGGTCTGTCAATTTGGTTTATCCTTTCAAAAAAGAAACTTTTCATTTTGTTCATCCTTTTATATTTTTTTGGTTCTGAATTTTATTTAGTTCTGTTCTGATCTTAGTTATTTCTTCCATTAGCTTTGGGTTGAATTTGTTCTTGTTTTTGTAGTTCCATTAGGTGTGATGTTAGGTTGTTAATTTGAGATCTTTCTGTGTTTTTGATGTATGCATTTAGCACTATAAACTTTCCTCTTAACACTACTTTTGCTGTATCCCAGAGGTTTTGATATGTTGTATCTTTATTTTAATTTGATTCAATGAATTTTTAAATCGTGCTTTAATCTCGTTGTTTACTCAAAAGTCGTTAAGAAGCAGGTTGTTTAGTTTCCATGTGCTTGTGTGGTTTTGGAAGGTTTTCGTGGTGTTGATTTCTAATTTTATTTCACTGTGGTCAGAGAAGATACTTGGTATGATTTAGTTTATTTTTAAATGTATTGAGACTTGCTTTATGACTGAGGCATGTGTTCAATGTTAGAGAATGTTCTGTTTGCAGATGAGAAAAAATGTACATTCTGTGGTTGTGGGGTGCAGTATTCCGTAGATGTCTGTGAGGTCCGTTTTGTTGAAAGTCCAGTTTAAGTCCAGAGCTTCTTTGTGAGTTTTCTGACTTAATGATCTGCCTATTGCTGTCAATGTGGTGTTGAAGTTTCCATGATTATTGTATGGCTATCTCTTTTCTTAGATCTATTAATTGTAGTATTTTATAAATCTGGGTGCTCTGATACTGTGTGTATATATATTTAGGATAGTTAAATCTTGTTGAATTGAGCCCTTTATCATCATGTAGTTCTTTTCTTTTTCTTCTTACTGTTGTAGGTTTAAATTTTGTTTTATCTGATACAAGAATGGCAACTTTTGCTCTTTTCTGTTTTCCATGTGTGTGATGAATATTTCTCCATCCCTTTACTTTAAGCCTGTGTCTGTTATTACATGCAAGACGGATCTCTAGAGGAAAGAGAACGTAGGGTCTTGTTTTTTAATCCAATTTACCACTCTACATCTTTTAAGTGGAGCATTTAGGCCATTTATGGTCAAAATTACTGTTGATATGTGAGTTTTTGTTTCTGTCATAGTGTTGTAAACTAGTTGCTTTGTAGTCCTTTTTTAAAGTAAAAAAATTTTAATTTTTATTTATTAAAATTAAAAAAAATTCTGTGGGTGCATAGTGGGTGTGTGTATTTATGGTGTACATGAGATATTTTGATACAGCCATGCAATGTCTAATAATCATATCATGAAGAATAGTGATATCCATCCCCTCAAGTATTTTTTCTTTGTGTTACAAACAATCCAATTATATTCTTTTAGTTATTTTAAAATGTACAGTAAATTATTATTGACTATAGTGCTTTGTAGTCTTTTTTAAATTTTATAATTAGATTCAGGGGGTACATGTGCAGATTTGTTTCATGGGTATATTGTGACCCTGGGGTTAGGGTACGAATGAATCCATCATCTAGGTACTCAGCAAAGACCCAACAGGCAGTTTTTCAGCCCTTGTCACCCTCCCTCTCTCCCCTCCCCATGAGGGAACTTTCTTTTTTTTTTTCTTTTTTTCTTTTTTTTTTAATTATTATACTTTAAGTTCTAGGGTACATGTGCACAAGGTGCAGGTTTGTTACATATATATACATGTGCCATGTTGGTGTGCTGCACCCATTAACTCATCATTTACATTAGGTATATCTCCTAATGCTATCCCTCCCCCCTCCGCACTCCCCACAATAGGACCCGGTGTGTGATGCTCCCCTTCCTGTGTCCAAGTGACCTCATTGTTCAATTCCCACCTATGAGTGAGAACATGTGGTATTTGGTTTTCTGTTCTTGTGATAGTTTGCTGAGAATGATGGTTTCCAGCTGCATCCATGTCCCTACAAACGACACGAACTCATCCTTTTTTATGGCTGCATAGTATTCCATGGTGTATATGTGCCACGTTTTCTTAATCCAGTCTGTCACTGATGGACATTTGGGTTGATTCCAAGTCTTTGCTACTGTGAATAGTGCCGCAATAAACATACGTGTGCATGTGTCTTTAGAGCAGCATGACTTGTAATCCTTTGGGTATATCCCCAGTAATGGGATGGCTGGGTCAAATGGTATTTCTAGTTCTAGATCCTTGAGGAATCGCCACACTGTTTTCCACAATGGTTGAACTACTTTACAGTCCCACCAACAGTGTAAAAGTGTTCCTATTTCTCCACATCCTCTCCAGCACCTGTTGTTTCCTGACTTTTTAATGATTGCCATTCTAACTGGTGTGAGATGGTATCTCATTGTGGTTTTGATTTGCATTTCTCTGATGGCCAGTGATAATGAGCATTTTTTCATGTGTCTGTTGGCTGTATGAATGTCTTCTTTTGAGAAGTGTCTGTTCATATCCTTTGCCCACTTTTTGATGGGGTTGTTTGTTTTTTTTCTTGTAAATTTGATTGAGTTCTTTATAGGTTCTGGATATTAGCCCTTTGTCAGATGAGTAGATTGCAAAAATTTTCTCCCATTCTGTAGGTTGCCTCTTCACTCTGATGGTAGTTTCTTTTGCTGTGCAGAAGCTCTTTAGTTTAATTATATCCCATTTGTCAATTTTGGCTTTTGTTGCCGTTGCTTTTGGTGTTTTAGACATGAAGTTCTTGCCCATGCCTACGTCCTGAATGGTATTACCTAGGTTTTCTTCTAGGGTTTTTATGGTTTATGGTTTTTATGGTTTTAATTTTCATATAAGGAGTAAGGAAAGGATCCATTTTGAGCTTTCTACTTATGGCTAGCCAATTTTCCCAGCACCATTTATTAAATAGGGAATCCTTTCCGCATTTCTTGTTTTTGTCAGGTTTGTCAAAGATCAGATGGCTGTAGATGTGTGGTATTATTTCTGAGGGCTCTGTTCTGTTCCATTGGTCTGTATCTCTGTTTTGCTACCAGTACCATGCTGTTTTGGTTACTGTAGCCTTGTAGTATAGTTTGAAGTCAGGTAGCGTGATGCCTCCAGCTTTGTTCTTTTGGCTTAGGATTGTCTTGGCAATGCGGGGTCTTTTTTGGTTCCATATGAACTTTAAAGCAGTTTTTTCCAATTCTGTGAAGAAAGTCATTGGTAGCTTAATGGGGATGACATTGAATCTATAAATTACCTTGGGCAGTATGGCCATTTTCACAATATTGATTCTTCCTATCCATGAGCATGGTATGTTCTTCCATTTGTTTGTGTCTTCTTTTATTTCACTGAGCAGTGGTTTGTAGTTCTCCTTGAAGAGGTCCTTTACATCCCTTGTAAGTTGGATTCCTAGGTATTTTATTCTCTTTGAAGCTATTGTGAATGGGAGTTCATTCATGATTTGGCTCTCTGTTTGTCTGTTACTGGTGTATAAGAATGCTTGTGATTTTTGCACATTGATTTTGTATCCTGAGACTTTGCTGAAGTTGCTTATCAGTTTAAGGAGATTTTGGGCTGAGACAATGGGGTTTTCTAAATATACAATCATGTCATCTGCAAACAGGGACAATTTGACTTCTTCTTTTCCTAACCGAATACGCTTTATTTCTTTTTCTTGCCTGATTGGCCTAGCCAGAACTTCTAACACTATGTTGAATAGGAGTGGTGAGAGAGGGCATCCCTGTCTTGTGCCAGTTTTCAAAGGGAATTTTTCCAGTTTTTGCCCATTCAGTATGATATTGGCTGTGGGTTTGTCATAAATAACTCTTATTATTTTGAGATACGTTCCATCAATACCGAATTTATTGAGCATTTTTAGCATGAAGGGCTGTTGAATTTTGTCGAAGGCCTTTTCTGCATCTATTGAGATAATCATGTGGTTTTTGTCTTTGGTTCTGTTTATATGCTGGATTATGTTTATTGATTTGCATATGTTGAACCAGCCTTGCATCCCAGGGATGAAGCCCACTTGATCATGGTGGATAAGCTTTTTGATGTGCTGCTGGATAAGGTTTGCCAGTATTTTATTGAGGATTTTTGCATCGATGTTCATCAGGGATATTGGTCTAAAATTCTCTTTTTTTGTTGTGTCTCTGTCAGGCTTTGGTATCAGGCTGATGTTGGCCTCGTAAAATGAGTTAGGGAGGATTCCCTCTTTTTCTATTGATTGGAATAGTTTTAGAAGGAATGGTACCAACTCCTCCTTGTACCTCTGGTAGAATTCGGCTGTGAATCTGTCTGGTCCTGGACTTTTTTTGGTTGGTAGGCTATTAATTATTGCCTCAATTTAAGAGCCTGCTATTGGTCTATTCAGGAATTCAACTTCATCCTGGTTTAGTCTTGGGAGAGTGTAAGTGTCCAGGAAATTATTCATTTCTTCTAGGTTTTCTAGTTTATTTGCATAGAGGTGTTTATAGTATTCTCTGATGGTAGTTTGTATTTCTGTGGGGTCGGTGGTGATATCCTCTTTATCATTTTTTATTGCATCTATTTGATTCTTCTCTCTTTTATTCTTTATTAGTCTTGCTAGAAGTCTATCAATTTTGTTGGTCTTTTTAAAAAACCAGCTCCTGGATTCATTGAGTTTTTGGAGGGTTTTTTGTGTCTCTGTCTCCTTCAGTTCTGCTCTGATCTTAGTTATTTCTTGCCTTCTGCTAGCTTTCGAATGTGTTTGCTCTTGCTTCTCTAGTTCTTTTAATCATGATGTTAGGGTGTCAATTTTAGATCTTTCCAGCTTTCTCTTGTGGGCATTTAGTGCTATAAATTTCCCTCTACACACTGCTTTAAATGTGTCCCAGAGATTCTGGTATGTTGTAGCTTTGTTCTCATTGGTTTCAAAGAACATCTTTATTTCTGCCTTCATTTTGTTATGTACCCAGTAGTCATTCAGGAGCAGGTTGTTCAGTTTCCATGTAGTTGAGTGGTTTTGATTGAGTTTCTTAGTCCTGAGTTCTAGTTTAATTACCCTGTGGTCTGAGAGACAGTTTGTTATAATTTTTGTTTTTTACGTTTGCTGAGGAGTGCTTTACTTCCAACTATGTGGTCAATTGTGGAATAAGTGTGATGTGGTGCTGAGAAGAATGTATATTCTGTTGATTTGGGGTGGAGAGTTCTGTAGATGTCTATTAGGTCCACTTGGTGCAGAGTTGAGTTCAATTCCTGAATATCCTTGTTAACTTTCTGTCTCATTGATCTGTCTAATGTTGACAGCGGGGTGTTAAAGTCTCCCATTATTATTGTATGGGAGTCTAAGTCTCTTTGTAAGTCTCTAAGGACTTGCTTTATGAATCTGGGTGCTCCTGTATTGGGTGCATATATATTTAGGATAGTTAGCTCTTCGTGATGAATTGATCCCTTTACCATTATGTAATGGCCTTCTTGGTCTCTTTTGATCTTTGATGGTTTAAAGTCTGCTTTATCAGAGACTAGGATTGCAACCCCTGCTTTTTTTCATTTTCCATTTGCTTGGTAGATCTTCCTCCATCCCTTTATTTTGAGCCTATGTGTGTCTCTGCATGTGAGATGGGTCTCCTGAATACAGCAAACTGATGGGTCTTGACTTTTTATCCAATTTGCCAGTCTGTGTCTTTTAATTGGACCATTTAGTCCATTTACATTTAAGGTTAATATTGCTATGTGTGAACTTGATCCTGTCATTATGATATTAGCAGGATATTTTGCACACTAGTTGATGCAGTTTCTTCCTAGCATTGATGGACTTTACATTTTGACATGTTTTTGCAATGGCTGGTACCTGTTGTTCCTTTCCATGTTTAGTGCTTCCTTCAGGATCTCTTGTAGGGCAGGCCTGGTGGTGACAAAAATCTCTAAGCATTTGCTTGTCTGTAAAGGATTTTATTTCTCCTTCACTTATGAAACTTAGTTTGGCTGGAAATGAAATTCTGGGTTGAAAATTCTTTTCTTTAAGCATGTTGAATGTTCGCCCCCACTCTCTTCTGGCTTGGAGAGTTTCTGCCAAGAGATCTGCTGTTAGTCTGATGGGGTTCCCTTTGTGTGTAACCTGACCTTTCTCTCTGGCTGCCCTTAACATTTTTTCCTTCATTTCAACTTTGGTGAATCTGACAATTATGTGTCTTGGAGGTGCTCTTCTCAAGGAGTATCTTTGTGGTGTTCTCTGTATTTCCTGAATTTGAATCTTGGCCTGCCTTGTAGTCTTAATTGTATAATTGCTTCATAGGGTTTGTGAACTTTGTACTTATGTGTGCTTTTATGGTCTCAAGTATTATTCTTTCATTTCCATGTTTAGAACTCCTTTGAGCATTTCTTGTAGGTCTGGTCTGGTGGTGATAAATTCTCTTAGTGTTTGCTTGTCTGGGAAAGGCCGTATTTCTCCATTCATGAAGCTTAGTTTTGTATTAAATTCTCAGCTGGCAATTTTTTTCTTTTAAGGAGGCTGAAAATAGGACCTCAATCTCTTCTGGCTTGTGAAGTTTCTACTGAGAAGTCTACCATTAATTTAATGGGTTTTCCTCTATAGGTAACTTTGCCCTTTTTTCTAGGGGCCTTTAAGATTTTTTCTTTCTAACTAACCTTGGATAGTCTAATGACTATATGCCTTGGGAATGGTCTTCTAATATACTATCTCATAGGAGTTCTTTAAATTTCTTGAACCTGGATGTCAATCTCTCTAGCAAGATTAGGGAAAAATTTCTGAATTATTCCCTCAAATCAGTTTTCCAAGTTGTATACTACTTTTTCATCTTCTCTTTCAGGAATGCCAATAAGTTGAAGGTTTGTGAAGATTTGGTCAAAGCCATATTTCTCAAAAACTCTGTTCATTTTTAAAATTATTTTTAAAATTTTATTTATGTCTGGCTGGGTTAATCAGAAAGACTGGTTGTCAAGATCTAAAATTCTTTCTTCTGTTTAGTGTAGACTATTGTTAAAGCTTTAACATTATTTTAAATTACTTTGGTGATTTTTTTTCAATTTGAACAGTTCTATTTGTTTTTTTTCTTAATATGGGATCTAATCTTTCATATCCTGAATCATTTTTCTGGTTTTTTTTTTTTTTTTTATAATGGATTTCAAATGTCTCTTAGATGTTACTGACTTTCCTTGAAATCCATATTTTGAATTCTTTATCTCTCATTTCAGATATTTTGTTCTGATTAAGATCCATTGTGAGAGAGCTAGTGCAATGCTTTGGAGGTGACAAAACACTCTGGCTTTTTGTACTGCTGGAGTTCTTGCAATGAGTCCTTCTCCTCTCAGGGAGATGTTGCTTCTTATTTTTGAATTTGCTATTGTTTGAATGGGACTTTCTTTTTTAAATTCTTTTTTTCTCTTAGGGGTATGGCTGTGATATATGTTATGTGTGATCATTTGGCTTCATTTCTGGATGCTTTCAGGGGGCTGTATTTTGGCTGTAAGAACTAATTAGAAGGACTGGTTGTCAAGATCTGAAATTCTTTCTCCTGTTTAGGTATTCTGTCTTCTGTAGGACTGGGGGTGCAGAGGTCCTGGGGGGCTTATTTTGTGGACTAGCACTAAGCCCTTCTGGTAGTAGATTTTGTATTTGGTAGTGCAGTTGAAACTGAAGTCCAGTAAATGTTGCTTAAGAGTAAGAGCTGGCAGGTAGGCTGATGTCCAGTGAAAGCAGGTGCCTTGACGTGTTTTTGAGGAGGGGTGGGTGGGAAGAGATGGTGTTGGGGTGTAGGTGTGCTAAAGCCTTAGGGGAGGGGCTGGGGAGTGTCCTTGCTCTTTGACCTGAGGCAGCAGAAATGTGATTTGCTTCCCTATCAAATCCCTGTTGCAGGGCTTGTGACTTTGATTTCATAATGGCTTAGTCCTTTGGTTTTTGGCCACAATGTGACTGCAGGCCACAAGTATGCCCCTCTGATGACTACCACCAAAATGGGCTCAGGGGAGAGTCTCTTCCCCCAGACCAGAGCAGGTACTTTCATGGTTTGTCTGTCCTCCATTTCCGGGATGGTTCCATTCTGTGTAGGGAAGGGGAGGTGGTCTCTGCCCTTTGTAAAAGCCTGAGCAGCATAGGGCTCACTTTTAGCATGGTAGAGCCACTGTGAAGAGCACAAAAAGTACTGTGTCCAAGTATGTGCTCACTGGCCCCTGGTGGGAAGAACCACTCTTGTGTCCATAACTGCATAAGTGTGGTGCAGATGACCCCTCTCTACGTATCTTCCATGGCTATGGGACTGCCTCCTTTAGTACTTGGCACCTTACCTGTGTTTCCTTTGTCCCAACAGGGACTTGGTGGGCTGTGCTCCCTCTCCCTTAGAGGTATCCCATGTTGAGGGTTAAATCTCCAGGGATCCAGCAGCTCCTTGGGGCCTACCAGTCCCCTGCACCTGTGAAAGTCCAAATGAGTTGTGGGGAATGTTTGCAAGAGATCTAGTGGTGCAGTGACTCAGGGGTGAAGAGTCCCTGGGCAGGACCGTTTCCCACTATGGGTGCATGACCAGTATGATGCCCATGGTCTCAGCTCAGGTGTGAGGGGAGTGTGAGTATGCCTACGTGAGCTGGCCACTAAGTTCTCTGTACTTGGGAAGTTCTCAGATTGCTCCCAATAGTGTTGCCCTGGATCACAAGGGCAGAGGGGCTCACCAGCAGTTTAAGAGTCAAGGGATTGTCAGAGAGGTGAGTGGAGCAGAGAAATCCTCCCACCTACCCTTTCTGCGGGGCTCTGAGCTTCTCGGGGGTCAATCTCTGCCAGGCTCTTGCGGCTTTCTTTTTCTGCAACCCAGCTTCTTCCTGTGGGCACTCTGACAGGTCCTGATTCATTTCCTTCAGTTTTCCATTCAGAATTTGTCCATTCACTAGTAACTTTGATCTTCTTTCTGAGGAGAACTGGCTTGCAATGTCCCTAGTCCGCCATCTTGGAGAGTCCTATTGCGCTCCTTTGGAGGCATCATATTTCCTTGCTTTTTCAAGTTTCTTGTGTCTTTATGTTGGCATCTGTGCATCTGGTGTGACAGTCACTTCTTCCAATATTTTGGGTTTGCTTTTGTAGGGGAGGATGTTTTCCTGGAGATGCATCTATGATGTTGGTTGGGTAGGACACTTTGGCTCTGATTTTGGGTGTGTGCAGCAGTGCAGTTTCCTAATTTGTTTAGCTGTAAATAGTGTCATTGGTGTCTGTTATTTCCTCAGGAGCTTAGGGTGTGGTTGTTGGTGGAGTTGTGGGAAGTTTTGTTGGGGACAGGGGTACCAGGTGGGCCAGTCCTCAGGCCCTGGTGGGAACAGCAGTGGGCCAAGAGTGCCTGTCCTTAGGCCCCAGGGTGGCATTTGCTTGCACTGGTCTTAGGAGGTCTCGGCAGGTCTATACTGGCAGTGGCAGTGGCAGGTGGGTCTTTTGGTCCCTGGGCAGCAGTGTGGCATGGGCTATCATAATATCAGTCATGGGACAATGCTTTGGCTCTCAAGCTGTCTGTGCTGGTGTTGGCAATGGCTGTGATGGCTGGGCAGGTCAGGCCCTGCCCCTGCAGGTTGTGTGTGTGGATGGTGCCATCTGTGGTGGTAGCAACAGGGTGAGTGAGTCCATCTTCAGGTCCCTGGTAGAAGTGCTCGGGTGCTAATGATGGTGGATGTGGCAGAGTAATCCCCAAGTCCCCGGATGGTGTTTTCATGCTCTGGGATGGGGGTAGGGGCAGAGCAAATCCAGGTGAGCCTGTCCTTAGACTCCCTGGTGGTGCCTATCAGCACCGGCTGTGATGTGCAAGGGTCGGGTGATTCCTGGACTCCTGGTGGAGTGCTTTGATGGAGGAGGTGGTAGCTGCAGTGGGGCCCTGCTGCTGGAGAAGGTGGGATTGCTTTTAGTGGCTGCAGCTGTAGGCGGGCAGCTGTGGAGCACATGCTTTGGCCCCAGTTGGCACCTATGCGTTGGGGAGCCTGTCCTTGGGACACTTGTAAATGTGAGATGGTGGCCTGCTGTTAGTGGGCTGGGGTTGCTGCAGTGGCTTGGCTTTGGCCCTGAGAGCAACAGCCAGCTGAAGCAGCAGCTGCAGGTGGGGTATGGCAGTGGGGCTCCTGGGATGTGGAGATGCGGGGGCTGTTGGGCCCCAAGGCAGGGTGATGTCTGGTGGAGGCTGGCTCTCAAAATGGCATCTTGCTGTAGCTGCCTAGGACTCAGGGGGGTGTTTAGGATTCAGTCTGAGCTCCCTCTCTGGAGCAATGCCATTGTGCGGTCTGCAGACAGCTACCTATGTTGGTCTCTGGGCCTGTGAGGGGCTCTCTGGTGGCTGGGACTGGAGGAATCCATGATGGGAATATGGACGCTGCAGGTCTCTCGCTCCCCTTTCCCTGCACTGGGGAGCTTCTCTGTGCTCCCAGCCAGCCCTGGCCAACCAAGCAGGCTGCTTCTCTTCCCTCCCTTCCTTGCCCTAGGAGTTCCTGTCAGTTCTCTGTTGAATTCCAATGTTCTGTCTTTGATGATCTATTCAAACTGTGATTATCTACTCACTGTTTTATTCTTCTTTGTCGGGGGGCAGCTGATAGATGCCTCTAGTCCGTCATCTTGAAGCCCCACCCCTTGAGAATTTCTAATGCCTCTTATTTTTTAGCCTTTTCTTTCTATAATACTTCCTGGTTTTTATCATATTATTGTATTTGCCTTGTCCAAGTTTACATTCTATTCTGTAGCTGTAACTAAGTCTTCAGTAGTTTGTCTTTAGGTTCATTCTAAAAATTTAAAATCAGTTAAATCCATATGTTAAATAACATGATTCTATAACTATTTTTATTAGGGGTCTAATCTCAGCATGTGATGCTGAGCACATTCCATTTTGCTGTGTCCCTTTTGCAATTTCCAGATGGGAACTGTTGATGGTCCTCCAAGCACCGTCTGATCAGTTCAGGGCGAGTGTCTGCAGGGCTGTCGTGAAGCCCAGGAACACACTGGCCTCTTGGGCAGCTAAATCTGTTGTCAGCTAGTACTGATTTGGTCATTGTTGAGAATTTCAAACTTAAGCTGGATTCTAATTTTCCACAGTTGATGATGCCATGGGGAAAGCTCAGATTTGGAGAGGGTCTTCTTCAATTTGAAGTAAAATGTTTCTCTGAAGGTTCCATTCTATTGGCTCACGGGCCTGAGAAGGAGAAACCTAATCCTCCTTCTACATGAGTCTTCCAAGCATTTAAATACATCTGCAGGATAAATGTTCCAGTTCTTTTAACGTTTCCTCTTAGAACATGATTTCAAGACTTTTGCCATTCTCCTTCCTAAACTCTGAATGTGCATTTTTTTTCAAACTATCTTTGGGGAAGAATAGTTTTGTCTTTATTTCCAGTCCATTGCTGACAAATACTTCTACAAAATACAATAAAATGAATTAATAGAAAAAAATTATTTAAATTCTATAAAATGAATTAATAGAAAAAATTATTTAATAAGATACACCAAGCACAAGTTCAAATTTTTAAGTATTAGAAGCCACAGACATAAAATTAAATTTCAATAATGGAAATCAGAATAAACATGGGAGAAATAATAGAATTACCCAAATTGTGCACAGTCTTCTTTGTATGTAGGAGATTAGTGTAATGAATTACTAGTATCACTAGTATACTCATAGCCTTCCTTTTGTTATTCTTTAGTCATAAGTTTTATTATGACTAGAATTCCCTGCATTAAAGTTCTGCATACACACTTTGAATGAATACTGCTTATGTTAGTATTTAAAGTTTGTGACAATGAGCTAGCTTCTTGCTGGTTCACTTAGGTAATCTTGGTTGGACTGGTGACAATGTCGCTTTCAGTGCCTGTTGTACAGGAATTTTTATTTTTATTTTTTTTGAGACTGAGTTTTGCTCTTGTTGCCCAGGCTGGAGTGCAATGGTGCAATCTCAGCTCACCACAACTTCTGCCTCCCGGGTTCAAGTGATTCTCCTGCCTCAGCTTCCTCAGTAGCTGGGATTATAGGCATGTGCCACTACACCTGGCTAATTTGTATTTTCAGTAGAGACGGGGTTTCTCCATGTTGGTCAGGCTGGTCTTCAACTCCAGACCTCAGGTGGTCAGCCTGCCTCGGCCTCCCAAAGTGCTGGGATTACAGGCATGAGTCACTGCGCCTGGTCCCTAGGAAACTGTTTTTATATTTTACTTTTCAGATACTTACAGTAGAAAACAAATCTAACAGAGGTTTGTTGAGAATAGGTTTTAAAGCAATTTCAACAAGCTCAATATATTTGTAGGTACCTTGAATTCAAATTAAACTATTGTAATTTCAGCTTTCCTTCTTTTTCTGTTTATTTTTTCTTAAAAATATTTGATAGAGACGGGTTTCACCATGTTGCCCAGGTTGGTCTCAAAAGTTCTATTAGTTTATTTTGTAAAGGTATAGTTAGGTTTAAACGTGATGAAATTCTTTTGAGGAAAGAAATGGGTTCTGGATTTTATATACTTATTTAGATTACAGTTGGCAAACCAGCCTTAAATTATCACATCTGTAGCATGTTCCTTCAGTGTATAACAGATAGGCAACTCTCACCACTAGCCACTTACCACACGAGTCTAACAATACTTCGTTCAAAATGGTTCATACTTCTTTCAAAAATGGAGTACAGGCTGGGCGCGGTGGCTCACACCTGTAATCCCAGCACTTTGGGAGGCCGAGGCAGGCGGGTCACAAGGTCAGGAATTCAAGACCAGCCTGACCAACATGGTGAAACCCCATCTCTACTAAAAATACAAAAATTAGCTGGGCATGGTGGCACGCGCCTATAACCCCAGCTACTCGGGAGGCTGAGGCAGGAGAATCGCTTGAATCCAGGAGGCAGAGGTTGAAGTGAGCTGAAATCATGCCACTGCACTCCAGCCTAGACGACAGAGTGAGACTGTCTCAAAAAAAAAAAAGGAGTCTATGGTATTTAGATGTTGCATCAGTGTCAACTTGCTGTAGAAATTGCTAATCTCTTACCCTCAATTTCTGAAACGATCTTGTTGGGACTGGGAACAGCAGGTGCAGGAGTGGTATCAGATTGTAAATTTGAATAGTGCTGTCCAAGGAGGGTTTTATCTGTATTAAAGTTTGAATCCCAGAACTGAAGGCCAGACTTCAGGCTTGGTGTAATTCAAAGGAAATAGAGCAGGATATCACCTCTCTGATTCTGAATACTTTTGTGAATGCAGCCCAAGTTTGGGAGGGGGGAATGTGTGTGTGCATGTGCGTGTATATATTTGTGCTCATATCACTGTTAACTCAACACTTAAAATGGACTAAAATTCCCTGGTGTTTTCATAGTTGCCAGTATTCTATCACATCTTCCTTTCATTTCTGACCCCTGGCTACAGTTCCCTTCTCTAGAGGTGATGAGAATTGGTGGTTGCTTGTGCATGTTTCTAGAGATATTCTTTTCATAAAGGTACAAATGGTACTGTACTATGTACCATTGTTATTTGTATAGATGCACTATTAGACACCTCACTTTCTTCACTAACTGTATCTTGGAGAGTCGTTCATATTGGTATATAAAAAACTGCCCCATTTATTTTCAAGACTACATCATTTTCTATAGTATGGATGTCTCATATTTAAGAAGTTACATATCAACGAATATTCATGTAGTAGCTTGTCTTTTGCTATATTATAATGGGATAATTGCATATTCCTCATTTTCTATATTTAGTGACCTTTCTTATAGATACATTCTCAGGACTGGAATTGCAGGGCCGAAAGATACGTGCATATTAAATTTTGTTATGCATTTATGCCAACAATTTATACCAAAATTATACCTGTTCACACTTCCACCAGCAATGTATAAGACTGCCTGTTTGGGGGAATTTCTGAGTTTTTTTGTTAATCATAACTGCAGTAGGTAGAATTAACCAACTGATTTTTTTATTTTATAAAATTGATCTAGGATTGAAGGAATTAAGCTCAAGCCAGAGGTTCTCCGTCCTGATGATAATCATTGTATTTTTGAGTGGCAATTTGATCTCATGTGTGTCTAAATCCATAAAATAGCAACAGAACAGGAATCAATTGTTTTTTAAAAAACACAAACCTTTGAATGGTTTCATTACTTGATGCAGACTCACATATTTAAATGGGAAGGTAAATTGAGTGCCATGATCATACTATTTATAAAAGTTTTTGTTAAAAGTAATTTTGAAAGGATCATTTTACATTTGTTGCACGAGTCAGACTGAACCTAAAGATTTAATTATAAAAAGTTTTTAAGTGATCTCCATCACAGTCTATAGGGCCTGCTCTCTTGTGACCCCACAAGACTGTGGAGGTCAGTCTTGCTTTTGCTCACAGGAAGCCACTTGTTTCTTGTCCTCTATGTCAGTGTGGTCTGACAGCAATCCCCAGGTCCTGGCCAGTGGTACTGATGTCACATGATTTCATGCCGCTTACTTCGGCGTATCCTTGAGGTAGCCATGGAACCAGACTCCACTCTGGTGGCGTTCTCCTGATAGCTGCACAAGTAATTGCATTTGCAGTCTGAGGACATTTATTTCCAGAAGATCAGCCCTGTGCCCCTGAATCCTGCAGCACTTAATCAGAGCACTAAAGGAGCGGCCATCCCCAAGGCCTTGTCACTCCGGCTCTCGAGTCCTGCATTTGATACAAGAAACAGCTCAGTGTTCACTGAGCTGAATGTGCCTGGAAAACAGAAACCCAACCTGCTTACAGGCAGCACTGTATTCTGTGAGCACAAACTAATTTTGGGATTTTCACTAGACATAAATGTTGATGCCTAGGTTTAAAAAGAAAAAGTTCTTTGGATTTGTTAAGAGAAGATTGTTTTGGCCCTTTTCTCGAAGTCGGTGGAACAATAATGATATTGGGGTAGAAAAATTCCTCATAGTTGCAATGTTTTAATTGTGTTTATTGGTCTTGTGGTGTTAGCTGCCAGTTGAGTCGTCGACTCCAAATTGACAGTAACTCCAAAGGTCACAAGCATCTGAGATATTTTTTGTGTATTTTGAGGGTCTTTAGTGAATATATAATATTCCATATGGTTTTGGAATTCTAAAGCAATTAGGATTAATTTCCATCCTGGCATCACTGAATTTAGGACCTCAGTTTTCTAACTACACAGCAGACTATGCAGTCGACCCTCTGCATCCACAAGTTCCACATCTGTGGATTCAACCAACTGTGGATAAAAAAATATTTGGAAAATAAAACAATACAAATAACAAAACAATAATAAAAATAATACAAATAAAAATAACACATAACAGTTATTTACCTAGCATTTACAGTGTATTTGGTATTACAAGTAATCTAGAGATGATTTAAAGTATACAGAAGAACGTGAGTAGCTTATATGAGAATATTATTCCATTTTATATGGGAGACTTGAGCATCCTCAGTTTTGATATCTTCCGGGGTCCTAGAACCAATTCCCCAAGGATACCAAGGATCGACCATAGTTTCCAAGTAAAATATGCACCCAATTTATTATCACCATTACTGATACTAGTTACTCTAATTGAGCAAGTGAGAAGCTATTGTATTATGATCTGAAGAGAAATCTGTAAACCGTTAAAATACTGAATTTGTGATAAAGTGTCCTTGACTCTACTTTAAGTACTGTCATTTAATTAGCAGCAACAGTGAGGCTTCTCTATAGAGATAACTAGTTTAGCAAAGGAAAGGGGAAACCAAGACCTTGAAAAGCAAAAGGCATTTTACAAAATAGATTCCATAATTAGTTATTACATCTCTGAAAAGGGCAGGCTTCTCTAACTACATATCTACTCTGTGACTTTTCTTTCAAATTGATGCCTGAGGCTCCCTTGATTTTAAAAAAGTCACCATAATGAAAAAAAATAAGATGTTACGTTTCCTATAAAAAATAGGAACTAGTGTTTCAAGCTATCCTTTTTCCTGTTTCCAGCTGTTAATGGAGAGAAATTTCTTTTAAAGCCCAGTTCTAATGCAAAAGAGATGATTGCATTTTAACTGGCAGCCTGAAATGTTATCAGCTCATTTAGATGTAGTCTGTTATTTAAAGATACTGTGTTTCTTTTTAGTGCTTTTTACCTCTAACATACGATTTTTAATAATTTTTTTAAACCAGTTAACTAGGCAGCGATACTATAGCAATGCTAGTTAACACGCTGCTTAATATTTCTTAATGTGAATTCATGTATTTTGGAACTTGATGTTAACAAATAATTTTAAGAAATCAATTTAAAAGATGCTCACGCCTATAATCCCAGCACTTTGGGAGGCCGAGGCGGGCAGATCACCTGAGGTCGGGAGTTCAAGACCAGCCTGACCAACATGGAGAAACCCCGTCTCTACTAAAAATACAAAATTAGCTGGGCATGGTGGCACATGCCTGTAATCCCAGCTACTTGGGAGGCTGAGGCAGGAAAATTGCTTGAACCCAGTACGCGGAGGTTGTGGTGAGCCAAGATCACGCCATTGTACTCCAGACTGCGCAACAAGAGCGAAACTCCATCTTGGGAAAAAAAAAAAAAGATTCTTCTTTGGTGCCTCTGTGGGCCATTCTAGATTATGATAAATAGAATGAAGTGCACAGGTAACCTTTATATCCTTCATTACTTTTCTGAAACTAATTTCACATGTTATGTTCTTTTGTTGTTGTTATTTTGAGACAAGGTCATGCTGTGTCACCAAGGCTGGAGTGCACTGATGCAATTACTGCTCATTGTAGCCTCGAATTCCCAGGCTCAAGCAATCCTCCTATCTCAGCCTCCCAAGGAGCTGGGACTATAGACACGTGCTACCATGCATGGCTAATTATTTTATTTTATGTAAGATGGGGGTTTACCAAGTTGCCCAGGCTGGTCTCCAACTCCTGGGCTCAAGAGATCTTTTGTCTTGACCTCCCAAAGAGCTGGGATTACAGGTGTGAGCCACTGTGCCCAGCCCATATTATATTCTTTAAGATTATTCTTCTAAGTATGATACTTTCCCTCTACTTTTAATCCTCCCACCTACCAAATGGCTAGTTGTTTCTGTTTCCTTTCTTCAGGTTCTTTCTGCATTAATTTTGTCTTTATGAGACAAGGGGATATGCAGTGAATATTGGAAGTCAATGAATATTTTTATGCAATGATGTTTTTATGAGAATATTCCTCTATTATTTAAAATAGTATTAAAGGGGCATCTTTATTCAAATAATTGTTAGTGCCTAGCTAGGACTCTGAGAGCTTACTGTTTATTAAAAATCAATTTCCATATACACCAAGCTTGAGAAAGATAGTTCTATAAACATATTCTATATATGGACTGAATCTACTAATATGTTATCCAATGATTTGTTTTTGTTAACTCTTTCCAGTGTTCCACACAGAAAAGGCTTATGTGTCAAAGTTTCCTTCCTTTTTCTAATCCAGATTTTATATTTTATATCCCTTCTCTGTTTTTCTTTTTTTTTCTTTTTTTGATGGAGTCTTGCTCTGTTGCCCAGGCTGGAGTACAGTGGAGTGATCTCAGTTCACTGCAACCTCCACCTCCCGGGTTCAAGCGATTCTCCTGCCTCAGGCTCCCGAGTAGCTGGGATTACAGGTGTGTGCCACCACGCCTGGCTAATTTTTGTATTTTTGTTTACTAGAGGTGGGATTTCACCATGTTGGCCAGGCTGGTCTCGAACTCCTGACCTCAGCGATCCACCCACCTCGGCCTCCAGAATGCTGGGATTACAGGTGTGAGCCACCGCGCTGGGCCCCCTTTTCTGTTTTTAAGACACCTAAATTTTCCTGACATACCACTGGGATTTAATAACTTTATGAGGAGACTATAGGGAACTTGGAGTTAAAAATGGAAGAAGTAATTAACCCAACCCCTTGTAGTCATTAGCAGGCTAAGTCAATGAATTTGCTATAGCAAATGCAGGTGTACCCTGTTGACTACTAATGTTATTGTCTTCACTTTCTGTAATCATTTTAGGACCTGCTCAGTGCTGTAGAAGCAAAAAAAGCTCTTGAAAGGGAAGTTAAGATCTTCCAAGAAAGGCTGCTTGCTGGCCAGCAGGTCTGGGATGCCTCAAAGCAGGAGCTGAGCCTCCTGAAGAAAAGCTCTTCTGAGTTGGAGAAGAGTCTGAAGGCAAGTCGGGATGCAGTCACAGCCTCACAAAGCCAGTACTCCTCATTTAGGGAGAAAATTGCAGCCCTCCTTAGGGGCAGATTGGGCACGACTGGGTCCACTGAGGACACCATTTTGGAGAAGATTCGAGAAATGGGCAGCCAGGAAGAAAGCAGGGACCAGGTGAGTGGGTCATGGCTATTTACAGACATCTTAAGAACAGTGAGCTCATTCATTTAGCATGCTCAGTGACTGTATTAGTCTATTCTCACACTGCTATAAGAAATACCTGAGCCTGGGTAACTTATAAAGAAAAAGAGGTTTAATGGATTCACAGTTCCGCATGGCTGGGGAGGCCTCACAATCGTGGCAGAAGGCAAAGGAGGAGCAAAGGCACATCTTACATGGTGGCAGGCGAGAGAGTGTGCAGGGGAACTGCCCTTTATAAAACTATCAGATCTCCTGAGAGTTATTCTCTATTACAAGAACAGCATGGGAAAAACTCACCCCCATAATTCAATTACCTCCCACCAGGTCCCTCCCACAACATGTGGGGATTATGGGAGCTACAATTCAAGATGAGATTTGGGTGGGGACACAGCCAAACCTTATCAGTGACTTATCTCAATTAGCTAAAAGCATCGCTTAAGGCCAGGCATGGTGGCCTAGGCCTGTAACACCAGTTCATTTGGAGGTCAACGTAGTCACTTGAGGCCAGGAGTTTGAGACCAGCCTGAGCAACATAGTGAGACCCCTCTCTTTACTAAAAATAAAAATTAAGTCCCAGCTACTTGAGAGGCTGAAGTGGGAGAATTTCTTGAACCCACGAGTTTGAAGCTGCAGTGAGCTATGATTGTGTCTCTGCACTCCAGCCTGGGCTACAAAGCAAATCTTGTCTCTAAAAAAAAAGTATCATTTAAATGTGGTTGTATTACTTTCCATTTCAATAGAAAGGCATGGGAGTCCCACAAGCCACATCTAACTATGATGCAGGTTCTGGAGTTGAACCTGCCTGGTACTGAATCCCGTCTCTGCTGTATATTCACTCACTGGCCATGTGAGCTTGGGCAGGTTCTCTGAGATACGGCCTCGGAGATTTTGTTTCCTTATCTGCAGAAAGGGGTTAGCACAGGTTCCATGACCTCTCATCTGAAATTCTTTGGGCCCAGTGTGTTTTTGAGCTCAGAATTTTTCAGAACTTAGAAAGGTAATGCAGAGGGCAGGCTTGCACGGCCCTCCACTGTGGTGTCTGGGACAGTTCCCTACCGTCAGTCACATTCACAGGTCTGCAGCAAAGCCCGCCAGCAACACTAAGTGGGATAAATGAAGACCATAAATAGCCTCTTGTCTTTTTGGGTCAGGATTTGCTGCCCAGCTGGGTCAGGTCAGGTCAAGCTTTGTCAGTAAATGACTTATGAAAAAACCTGGATCTTGGAATTACAGATAAAGGTTCCTAGACCTGTAACAGTATCTGGCTGATCAGGTTATTGTTTCATGTATGTACTGAATGAAAAAAATTGTTATAAAGATCTTAACTCATTGCCTGGCAAGTCACAACAATAAATATTAACTGTTGCTGCTGTTGCCTCTCCTTCTTCCTCCTTCTCTCCTCTTTTCCATAATGTGTTGGTGCCTAGAACAGTTTTTTAGGGGCCCTATCTAACCCATGGAGAAAAATGGTTTAATTCACATATATGATTGAGGCTTGTTTAACTCTGTCATTTTGTTTCTACTATCAAGGATTCTCTTTTTCTATAAAGGTTTACCTAGCAGAGTCCACTTCAGCCCAGGCTTTGGTTAAATTATCATCAAACCCAAATTATAGAAGTCCTAGTTAATGAGGCTTTAAAGTCAATGATCTCCAAAGTCCTTGTATAATTCCATTATGAACTATTTCTTCTATTGCTGTTGTGCTTGCTTGAAAGGAGAAAATGCATTTTTCCATCTTTTAATGTTACTAAAAAACTCAGAAGAATCACTAACTCAAAGTTCAGGGTTGCATTTGTCAATTTCCTTTAGTGATAGTAAATTTCCTTTAAAAATTCCCCGAAATTCAAGCTTGCAGTGAGCCAAGATCATGCCACTGCACTCCAGCCTGGGCGACAGAGTGAGACTCCATCTCAAAAAAAAAATATATATATATTCTCAGAAATTCGTGCATACTCTAGGAGCAACCTTAGTGGACCCTTTAGCCAAGCGCATTTTCTTTTCTTTTCTTTTCTTTTCCTTTCCTTTTCTTTCTTTTTTTTTTTTTTTTTTTTGAGATGGAGTTTCACTCTGTCACCCAGTCCAGAGTGCAGTGGTGCAAACTCAATTCACTGCAACCTCCGCCTCCCAGGTTCAAGTGATTCTCCTGCCTCAGCCTCCTGAGTAGCTGGGACTACAGGCATGTGCCAACACACCCAGCTAATTTTTGTATTTTTAGTAGAGATGGCATTTTACCATGTTGGCCAGGACGGTCTCGATCTCTTGACCTTGTGGTCCACCCACCTCGGCCTCCCAAAGTCCTGGGATTACAGGTGTGAGCCACTGTGCCCGGCTGCCAAGTGCATTTTCTATCTCTTTGTGGAGATAAAATGTCGAGTGCTCCTTGGCTGTCCTCCACGCTAATGTGTAGAGGCCTCCGCGAGTAACTTAGTTTTTCTTGTGACTCAGTTTACATGGAGATACTTGATTGGGAAAGAAAATGATTTATAGGTTTGGAAATAAGCTTCATTAAGTCATTTCTCTTAAATGGTAGTAGATATACAGACGATTTCCAGCTCATGAATATGCAATTAAAAAGATTTTCAGCTTGACAATGGTGTGACAGTGATACACACTCAGTGGAGACCATACTTTGAGTGTGCATGCAGCCATCCTGTTTTTCACTTTCAGTGTTCAACAGATTACGTGAGACTTTCAATACTTCATTATAGAATAGGCTTTCTGTTAGATGATTTTGCCCAAATACAGGCTAATGTAAGTGTTCTGAGCACTTTTAACGTAGGGAAGGTGAAGCTGTGATGTTCGATAGGTTAGGTGTATTAAATGCATTTCCGACTAAAGAAACTTTCAACTTACGACGTCTTTATCGGGGACGCAACCTCACCATTAGTCGAGGAGCATCTGTACTTCAATAGCTAATTTTTTTTTTTTTTTTTGCCATTTCATTTTATTGCTTTCCACTTCTATATTTCCAAGTATTTTCCTAAAACTGCTTTAATCCCTGCATGTGAAACAAGGCACACAATTATCAGCATGATGTATATGTTTATTTTCTAAAGCCAAATGATGTAAATTGGTTAAGCTGGGTGTGCTTTCTCCCACTCCCCATAAAAATTAGAATGATTCAGAGTATTTTTAGTGCCTTTGTCTGCCATTCCTACCCTGTAATTTTTTTCAATAGCTGCTGTCCCTATTTAAAAGCCTGAAATCAAGCATATAGCTGGTGTCTTGTGTGACTCATCTTCAAGTAAAATCAGGAGAAAATGGATTTCATATATTGTCTTAGAAATGTTTCTAAAGAATGGGAGCTTTACGAATTGATGAAGCTGTTTGTTGAGGAGGCTGCATGTCCCTGCCAGCTGCCATGGCTACGCAAACAAGTCAGTGGCTGAGTAATACTGATGTGAAGGCTCAACGGCGGGTTCAGGCTCAGCTTGGCAGATTCTGCGCTTCAGGCCGGCTCCTGCTTCCCGAACGTTGCTTGCCTTGTTTACCCCTGTGCTACCCATTTTTCCCCTCCTGTGTTTGCAGTTCTCAGTAGAATTCAGGACACCACCCACACTTTTACAGCACGTCATTTCTACTTGTTCCTTGCATTTCTGCTGCTGGCAAGATTTAATCTTCTTTTTAGAAGCTTTACTGTATCTTAGAGCAAGGTTTTTTGTCCTCAGAACTATTGGCATTTTGGACTGGATAATTTTTTTGCTGTGGGGACCTGTCCTGTGCATTGCAGGATTTTCAGCGGCGTCCTTGGCCTCTACCCGCTAGTAGCACTGCCCTTCCCAGTTTGTGACAACCACAGATGTCTTTAGACACAGCCTAATGTCCCCCGGGGGTCAAAATTGCCCCCAGTTGAAAACCACTGTCTTAGAGGAATGTTCTACTGTCAGGTTCCCACGAATTATAAATGAGTATTTAGATGTTATTTAGCCTTGGAATTTCAGGACACCATAGCAGTTGTTTATGAAATAATGACTTCTTGCACAATGATAGAAAGTTATGACATTTTCAGATTTTACTTTAGAATTTTGAGGCAATTTTGTTTTCATCCTCCTCCTCCTCCTCCTCCTCCTTCTTTTTTTATTTCTTTCAGGTGTTTCCTAACTGTGTAATCATCTGAATGATAATCGATTATGCATAGAAAGGACATGACCGTGCCAATTTCTACATTTTTTTCCAAATTAAAGACAAATTAATACAAGCTCACAAACCTCTGTCTGGACATTTTTCCTGTTCTGCTTTAAGTACACCTAAGGCTTTATTTCCTCCCTTGAGATATTTGCTGGTCCGGTCCAAGGGCTCTGTGGGAGCTGTGGGGACTCCGCCTGATGCTATAAAGCAAGGGTCTCCAACCCTCGGGCTGCGCACCTGCAGCAGTGCATGGCCTAGTAGGAACTGGGCTGCACAGGAGGAGGTGAGCTGTGGGCGAGCGAGCATTACCGCCTGAGTTATCCTTGTGTCAGATCAGCAGTGGCATTAGATTCTCATAGGAACATGAACCCTGTTGTGAACTGGGCATGCTAGGGATCTAGGTTGCATGCACCTTATGAGAATCTAATGCCTGATGATCCGAGGTGGAGCAGTTTCATTCTGACACAAAAATTGTCTTCCACGAAACCAGTCTCTGGTGCCAAAAAGTCTGGTGACCTCTGCTATAAAGGACCAGAGATATGCTCCACAGCCCCCTCCTCCCCATTCTGATCTCAGAGCCCGATTATCATTCTCCTGCTCTGTTCTTAACCCTGCCACCTACTAAAGTGAACATCTCCCCAGAAGCACCAGCACACTTCCATTTGGGACATTTCATTGTCCAAAATTATGCTGCATGGTCACTCCAGGCTACAGGAGCATCTGAGAGAGTGAACAGATGGAAGTTTCAGCTTTTCCGGCCTCTCTAGTTATATGAGTTTCCTGGGGCTGCCATGACAAAGTACCACAACTGGGTGGCTTAAACAATAGAAAGTTCTTGCCTTACAGTTCTGGAGATGAGAAGTCTGGGATCAAGGTGTCCATAGGGTTGGTTCCTTCTGAGGGCTGTGAGGGAGAATCTGTCCCATGTCTCACTCCTAGCTTCTGCTGGCCTCAGGCATTGCATTCTTTGTTGTAGGGATAGTGTTCTTCCTGTGTCTTCACATTGCCTTCCTCTATGCATGTCAGTCTTTGTGTCCAAATTTCCCCTCTTATAAGGATCCCAGTCATCTTGGATTAGGGTCCACCTTAAGGACCTGGTTTTAACTTCATCACCACTGTAAAGACCCGATTTCCAAAGAAGGTCACATCGTGAGGTACTGGGGGCTTCAACATATTTTTTTTTGCGGGGACCTAATTTAACTCAAAAGTTGAGATGAACAGAGGAGGAGGGGTAGGGTTAGCCAGTCACAGTGCTGGCCACACATGCCGACAGGAGGGAAGGAGGATTTGGTCGATACTTTCTAGTACCTGATAACTTACATATTCCCCAAGTGAAAATTATAGCTTGAATAATTGGAAAAGAGTTTATGTCTAAAAGGCACTGGACTTTAAGTGACCAAAGTGGCTCTTTCTTCAGTGTAGAACTTTCTGGCTTCTATTTGGTTTAATTTTGGAACAAAAATGTCTCTCTGGTGAAATCAACACATAGTTGTCCCTGGGGAGTGAATTAACTCTTTCAGAGCATTATGGCTTTACTTTTAAAAACCATGCAGCTTATTCTTTAACTATGTTGTGCTTTAGTGCCTTTTTTGTTTAAAGGTATGTATTCTTCACCCCTCACCCCCCGACTGGCCACCTCTAGTGTTGAAATATCTGGTGCATTTTGTCCCATAGAATATCAGGTATATGTTAAGGAATGACCCTAAGAAAAAGAAAAGAAGAGAAAGAAAGGCTTATTTATTGTTTAGACTTTTTGGTGTGAAAAACAGCACAAGTTTACCGTTTTGGTGTGGCACATATGTTCACTCAGGCACTGGCATTTGATGTTCCCAAGAATGAGTCAGATTGGAATGTTAATTTATTTGAATTAATTTATCTAAATTTAGTTAGAAAAAAGCTTGGTGGTGTCGTATGCACTGACACCTAAATAAGCTTCTGAAGCTAAGTTCTGTGATCTGATAGAGTGCAGGAGGGCTCTCAGCTGCTTTCTTCTCTCTGGACACCAGAATCTCGGCATGGCAGGTATCCCCTGCAAATTTCAGCAATCTATGTATTAGTGGTTTTAAAGTCGCACTTTGCTGAGTCTCAAGGCTCTGGAGAGCACCCTTGGGTCCAGATGGGGTGAAGATGCAAGAGGACCTTCTTGCCTTTGATTCGAACACATTTGTCCCTTATTTGTTCTTCCCAGAAAGACTTCTAGTTGAGAGAAAGACGATGCTGAAAATAGTTTGAGAAACATGACATAGGACAATTCCTAGAGGGTTCTTTAGCGCCTGATGGCAACAGCATAGGATTGATGGAACCCGTACACTGGAGCAGTAACCCTGATGATGGAAATGGACACGATGCGTTGAACTTCAATACGGTGCAAAATGCTGTGCGGGTCAAATGATCTAAATCAGCTCATTGAGTCATCATAGCAAAGTCTACAAATTTCAGAGAGATTAGTTACTCGCTTCAGTTAACCTGCTGGTAAGTGGTACAGGGGAACTTGAAACCAGGGCTATCTGACTCCAAAACCCCCGTCCTGCACTCTGGTCTATGTCAGATGCTCACATCTTCCTTCAGGGTCAGTGTCACTCCCTTAGTCTAACTTACTGCAGTTACTCAGGGTGTCAGCTTCAGAATGGAGACCACACTGAGTGATTTCTATAGAAGGCTTGCTTTCTTCCAGTAAAGTCGGTGGTGTGCTGACTACGGCTAAGTGATCACACAGTTCTCCCTCTCTCTGCTTAAGGTTCATTGAATCAGTTTTCTCTTTGATTTCGTTCTCTCCACTATGTCATTTGTGGTATAGGAGATGTTGAAGGGTCTTCACGTAGAAATACTCACTTCTGTTTGCAGTCCAATGTGAAACCACATCTCCTGATGTGCTATACTTCTAATAATGCGAATCAGTCCCTTGGGAGGCAGCATCTTGTGGACATTTTTCTATAGATTACATTGTTTGTCGTACCAAGATAAACACTGTTTCTCTTGCATTAAGATCAGATTTATCTGCTATATTAGTAAGATATACTTACTAATGTAATTATGAATGTATCAGTAGATATTTTTATTATTGGTAAGCAGGAAAGGTAGGAAATATGAAATGAAATGAGGTTTCTCAGAGCTTCATGTTCTGGGATGACACTATAAATTTCCTTGGTAAATATAATTCCTTAGATGTGGCTCTGAAGAGCTTACCATCAAATATCTCATTTCAAGCACACACACAGAAGTGTAGAATTAATCGAATTATAGGTCTGGAAGCTTGAGAGCCATGGAAGCACAGGATTGAAGAGTTTACAGCTCAGGTAGTCTAACCTTCCTCATGTAGCTCTTCAATCTGTGTGGCAACATTCTTAATTGATATAAGCATACCTCAGAGACCACTGCAACAAAGCAAATGTCACAATAAAATGAGTCACACAATTTTTTTTGGTTTCTCAGTGCATATAAAAGTTATGTTTATACTATGCATAGACTATTAAGTATGTCTATTAAGTATGTAGTCTATTAAGTATGCAATAACCCTATATCTAAAAAACAACATGGATACCTTAATTAAAAATACTTTATTGCTAAGAAGTGCTAACAATCATCTCAGCCTTCCGCAAGTCATAATCATTTTGCTGGTGGAGGGTTTTGCTGCAATGTTGATGGTTACTGCTGATCACAATCCTGAAGGTTGGGGTGGCTGTGGCAATTTCTTAAAATAAGACAACAATGTGGTTGAAAACATCAATTGACTCTTTTTTTTCTCAAAAGATTTCTCTGTAGCACGTGAGCTATTTTTGATGGCATTTTACTAACAGCAGAACTTCTTTCTAAATTGGGGTCAATCCTCTCAAATCATGCTTCTGCTTTGGCATCTAAGTTTATGTAATATTCTAAATGCTTCTTGTCATTTCAACAATGTTCACAGCATCTTCACTAGGAGTAAATTCCATCTCAATCATCATTTTCTTTGCCTCATTCACGAGAAGCAACTCTTCATTCAAATTTGATCATGAGATTACAGCAATTCAGCACATCTTTAGGCTCCACTTCTAATCTTAGTTCTCTTGCTATTTCCACAACATCTGCAGTTACTTCCTTCACTGAAGTCCTGAACCCCTCAGAGTCATCTCATAGATGACTCCTATGATGTTGATATTTTGACCTCTTCTCATGACTTATGAATGTCCTTAATGGTATCAAGAGCAGTAAATCCTTTCCAGAAGGTTTTGAATTTACTTTGCCCAGATCCATCAGAGGAATCGCTCTCTGTGGCAGCTATAGCCTTATGAAGTATATTTCTTAGATAATAAGACTTTAGAGTCAATATTACTCCTTGATCCATGGGCTGCAGAAAGAATACTGTGTTAGTAGGTGTGAAGACAATGTTCATCTCCTTGTACATCTCCGTCAGAGTTCTTGGGTGACCAGGTACATTGTCAACGAGCAGTAATATTTTGAAAGGAATCTTTTATTGAGCCATAGGTCTCAACTGTGGCTTGAAATATTCAGTAAAACATGATGTGAACAGATATGCTCTCATCTAGTTTGCTGTTCCATTTCTAGAGCACAGTCAGAATAGATTTAGCATATTTCTTAAGGGGCCTAGGATCTTCAGAATGCTAAATGAGCACTGGCCTCAACTTCAAGTCACCAGCTGCATTAGCCTCTAACGAGAGAGTCAGCCTATTCTTTGAAGCTTTGAAGGCAGGCATTGACTTCTCCTCTTTAGCTATGAAAGTCCTAGATGGCATCCTCTTCCCATAGAAGGCTATTTTGCCTACATTGAAAGTCTGTTGTTTGGTGTCATCACCTTCATCAATGATCTGAGCTAGATCTTGTGGATAACTTGCCTCAGCTTCTGCATCAGCTCTTACTGCTTTGTCTTGTACTTTTATGTTATGGAGATGGCTTCTTTCCTTAAATCTCATGAATCAATCTCTGCTAGTTTCAAACTTTTCTTCTGCAGCCTCCTTACCTCTCTTAGGCTTCATAGATTTAAGGAGAGTTAGGGCCTTGCTCTGGATTAGGCTTTGGCTTAAGGGAATGTTATGGCTGGTTTGATGTCTATTCAGACCACTCAAACTTTCTCCATATCAGCAATAAGGCTGTTTTTTGTTATCATCTGTATGTGTCTTAGTCCATTTGTATTGCCATACAAGAATACCTGAGGCTGAATAATTTATAAAGAAAAGAGGTTTATTTGGCTCACGGTTCTGCAGGCTATACAAGAAGCACAGTGCCATCTACTTCTGACAATGAACCTCAAGAAACTTTCACTCATGGCAGAAGATGAAGGGGAGCAGGCATCACATGGCCAGAGAGAAAGAAAGGGAGAGAGAGTAGGAGGTGCCAAGCTCTTTTCAA
This sequence comes from Macaca thibetana thibetana, assembly GCF_024542745.1. Classification (NCBI taxonomy): domain Eukaryota; kingdom Metazoa; phylum Chordata; class Mammalia; order Primates; family Cercopithecidae; genus Macaca; species Macaca thibetana. The sequence continues at coordinate 112,651,291 of NC_065581.1, read as the reverse complement.
CAACTAGATCTCATGGGAACTAAGAGTGAGCAGTCACTCAATTCTGTGAGAATGACACCAAGTTGTTCATGAAGGATCTGCTCCCATGAACCAAACATCTCCCAGTAGGCCTACCTCCAACTGTGAGGATCAAATTTTAACATGCGATTTAGAGGGGACAAATATCCACACTATATCAGTGTGTTTTCTGGAGTAGCACCTTTTTTTTTTTTTGAGATGGGGTCTTGCTTTGTCACCCAGGCTGGAGTGCAATGGCATGATCTTGGCTCACTGCAACCTCTGCCTCTCGGGTTCAAGTGATTCTCCTGTCTCAGCTTCCTAAGTAGCTGGGACTACAGGCGCCTGCCACCATGCCCGGCTAATTTTTGTATTTTAGTAGAGATGGGGTTTCGCCATATTGGTCAGCCTGGTCTTGAACTCCTGATCTAAGGTGATCCACCCACCTCAGCCTCCCAAAGTGCTGGGATTACATGCGTGAGCACCATGCCTGTCCTGGAGTAGCACTTTTAATTTCCTTCAAGAATGCTTCCTTTCTATTCCCAACTTGGCTAATTGTTTGGAGTAAGAGGCCCAATTTTTGGCCTATCTCAGATTTCAACATGCCTTTCTTACTAAGCTTAGTCATTTCTAGCTTTTGAGTTAAAATGAGAGAAGTGAGACTCTTCCTTTTTTTTTTTTTTTTTTTTTTTTGAGACAGAGTCTCATTCTGTCACCCAGGCTGGAGTGCAGTGGCACGATCTTGTCTCACTGCAACCTCTACCTCCCAGGTTCAAGTGGTTCTCCTGCCTCAGCCTTCTTAGTAGCTGGGACTACAGGCATGCACCACCACGTCCAGCTAATTTTTGTATTTTTAGTAGAGATGGGGTTTCGCCATGTTGTCCAGGCTGGTCTTGAACTCCTGACCTCAGGTGATCCACCCACTTTGGCCTCCCAAAGTGCTGGGATTACAGGCATCAGCCACTATGCCCAGCCTGACTCTTCCTTTCATTTGAAAACTTAGAGGCCATTGTAAGGTTATTAACTGCCTTAATGTGAATATTGTTGTGTCTCAGGAAATAGGGAGGCCCAAGGAGAGGAAGAGACATGTGGGGTCAGCCAGTTAGTGGAAAAGTCAGAAAGTACACATTTATCATTTAAGTTCACTGACTTATATGGGAGTGGTTTGTGGCACCCCAAACACTGCAATAGTAACATCAAAGATCTCTGATCACAGATCACCGTAACAGATATCATAGTAATGACAAACGTTTGAAATATTGCTAGTATTGCCCAAATGTGACACAGGGACACAAAGTGAGCATGTGCTATCCGAAAAATGATGCTGATAGACTTGCTCAATGTAGGGTTGCCGCAAACCTTCAATTTGTAAAAAACTAAATATCTGTGAAGAGCAATAAAGTGCAATAAAGTGAGATGTGCCCGTAGTTAGCCAATTTCTGGCCATCTTCGGTGACTGGGAATCCACTCCCTACTAGACAGCGTCTTTAGACAGCTGTAATCATTATAAAGTTTTCCCTTTCTTCTGTATTTTGATTATTTATTATTTTTAATTTTTTTGCTCAGACCTCACAGGGAAGAGTTTTTCCCTTCCTATAAAGGAATGCTTAAGTGAATGATGACTCATTCTCATGATGAGTTCTTAATGTAGCCATTAAAATATTAAGAATTTCAAATGGCATGAGAATAATTAGGTAAAAACAAAGACACAAAATTGCATGTATAATATTTCGACTATATTTTAATGATACACAAAAACAAATTATATAAAAATATTAATACTTTTTGCCTCTCGGTGGTGGGATCACAGGAAATTATTTTTTGCTTGTTTATACTTTTTGTGGTTAAAGGAAATTTTACAGGGATATCTTATTTTATAATTATAGGAACTGGGGAAAACATTTTCCTTTCATAAATGTGGGATTTCTTCTCTGATTTATACCTATTGGTTCTCAATGTAGGCTCCGAGGGTAACTCAGAACAAATCCTTTTGTTCTCCCGTACAACAGCCTTTCAAAAAGTTTGAAGGCAGATTATGTGGTTAAGCATGGCTGTTTACAGATAGGCAAACAGAAATTGTTTTCTTTTTAAAAATTGAGACAGTAAAAATCTGAAACAGTCAGGATGTTTCCATTTCTGTGAGAGTGGTACTGTACTGTTATGTAAATACTATGCTTTTCCTCTTCTCTTCCAAAATAAACCATCAAAAGAAAACAAATGTATCACCCTGGACTCGGTGGTTTTATTGAATCCAACATTTTATGAAACTGGATTGAGTAAAATCAGTTGGAGTTTTCTGAGAGTGTCCCTGAGGTCCTTGGTAAACTTGCACTCTTGGTTTGAAGGAATGATCAGGACAAAAAGAGGAACTCCTCGGAAGGATGGGAGCATTGGGCAAATCAGGTGGGTTGTGGAGAGGCTGAAGGGACTTTAACATGGGACAGTACTCAGATCCCCCTGCCCTCTTGTACATTGACCCTGACCCTATTTAGAGTCACCATATTAAAGAGATTTTGACCTCTCCAATGCAAAAATGGTATTACTCTATGACTATGTAGTGTAGAGTCAGTATCCCTGGAGTTTAGGGCATGGGTAACCAATCTTCAATAGAAAGTTGAAAAAAGTTTGAAAAAGCATATGTCTGTACATGAATTCCCTGTAATGCCTCAACGTTACCTACCAAGATTAATTTGCTGTCTAATCTTAAGTCAACTCAAAATGGTGAAAGCATTTTTCTGGGGAATGACTCTTTGTAGATTTTTACAGTACTTTTTGTCTTAATTCTTTTTCCTACTAAACTTTGAAACTCTTAGCAATAGTTTTGGGGTAAGTAAATGTTATCCATAAATTTTTGTCGATTAACCTGTTAAAAGAATTATATAAAAATTAAAAATACCAATCAAAAAATTTTATTCAATAATGAATGTAGATTATTTCAAACAGAGGGAAATACAGCTATCAATTACATATTTTACATGGGATTTTTACAAATAATCTGGAAGTTGGTATCATAAACAGTTATGCTGCTTAGGCAGAGCAGTAGATGTGAACACTTCCTTGCATCTAAAACAAGGCTTATTCTTGATCTGTTTCTTTGTTTCCAGATGGTCTCCCAGCTTGAAGCCCAAATATCTGAGCTTGTTGAACAGTTGGGAAAGGAGTCTGAGTTTCACCAGAAAGCTCTCCAGAGGGCCCAGAAAGCAGAGAATATGTTGGAGACTCTTCAGGGTCAGCTGACACACCTGGAGGCAGAGCTGGTTTCTGGAGATGTTTTGCGAGACAACTTGAATTTTGAGAAACAAAAAGTAATAACCTGAGGGCATATCCATGAGTAGAAGCATCTGTTGTAGTATAAAATTTTACCTGAAAATATTCTGAATTTTACAGTATTTAGTTTGGTTAAGTCCTGGACTTAATTAGTTAAGTCGATTTCAAGGAACAATGGGTTTGGAACTTCCTTGATTCAAATGAATTTAATTAAACTCAACAAATATTTGTTGAATGCCTATCATATATGAGGTCCTAAAGGTTTGGCAAGCTAAAATATGAATAATACACAGTTTCTGATCTTAAAGGGCTCATAATTCGATAGGGGAGACAGACACTCAGGTAAGTTGCTGTACTATAAGTTTATATGTGTTGTATGTATTGAATCAGAAAGTTCTGTAGGAACTTCTAGATAAAGGGAAGATTTTATAGGAGAGGCGATAATTAAGTTCATTTTTCAAAGGTAAGTCGGATTATAGTGGAGAGAGAAGACAGATACTGTAGGGGAAACAGTTTGAACAAAGGCATGAAATCTGGCAAGTGCATAGTGTATTCAGAGAATGCAAACTGGTGAATCCTATATGGCTGGAACATGTTATTCTTGGTGGATCTGTGGCAAGAGAGAAGACTGGAATGGCTTAGACTAAGAAGATGGAGTGTTCTTTAATCTGTAGAATAAGAAGTGTGGTAAGTGTGAGCATTGCAGTATTTTATTTTATTTTTATTATTTTTATGTTTTTGAGACGGAGTCTGGCTTTGCTGCCCAGCTGGAGTGCAGTGGCGGATCTCCGGCTCACTGCAAGCTCCGCCTCCCGGGTTCACGCCATTCTCCTGCCTCAGCCTCCCGAGTAGCTGGGACTACAGGCGCCCACCACCACTCCCGGCTAATTTTTTGTATTTTTAGTAGAGATGCGGTTTCACCGTGTTAGCCAGGATGGTCTCGATCTCCTGACCTCATGATCCGCCTGCCTCGGCCTCCCAAAGTGCTGGGATTACAGGCTTGAGCCACCACGCCCGGCCACATGGCAGTATTTTAGAAAGATAGCGAGATGTCCCTGTGGAGCTGAGATTGGGGCATGGAGAGTCTCGGAAACAATGGCGCTGATAACCCAGTGGGAGAGGAGAGTTAAATGGGAAGAGAAGGGGCCCACACTGAGGATTTGAGTGTGGGGACATTGTCAGTGATCTTTGACGGGCAGTTTTGGTAGAGTGGTGGAGAGCAGAAGCCAGTTTGCTTTGCGCTGAGGGGAGACTTGAGAGGAAGGGGATCGACCTCCAGTAGACCAGTGTGAAGTCTGGTGACCAAAGAGAAGACAGGCATGAGGCAGTGGCTGTGAAAACCAAGATCAAAGAAAGGTTTTGCTGGACAGGATGGGGAGGAAAGTGTGGACTGAAAGAGTCCGTAGGAGGGAGTGTGGGAGGGGAAAGGGAGGCACAGGGGCTGAAGAGCCTCGATGCAGAATTTGGCATGAAAAATACTCTTAAGTTGAAACGTCTACACTCAACGTATTCCTTTTCATTCTTCTGTACTTAAAACATTGAGGAATCGTCATGCCTGCACTGAGGTTGGATATGCAAAGATGTGCCAAAGGTGTCTGTGGAAAATCAAGTCCAGCGGATGAGACAGGGAGATCGGGGCGTAATAGTACAATAGCGCAATTAGTGCACAGTAGTGCAATTAGTGCCACGATGGAGACAGGTATAAAATTTGACAGAAACCTGGAAAAAGGAGCAATGACTTTTTTTCTGTGCGGTAAGTGAGCCATCTTCACAGAAGAGGGAAGCATTAAAGAATGAGTAGGGGCCGGGCGCGGTGGCTCAAGCCTGTAATCCCAGCACTTTGGGAGGCCGAGACGGGCGGATCACGAGGTCAGGAGATCGAGACCATCCTGGGTAACACAGTGAAACCCCGTCTCTACTAAAAATACAAAAACTTAGCCGGGCGAGGTGGCGGGCGCCTGTAGTCCCAGCTACTCGGGAGGCTGAGGCAGGAGAATGGCATGAACCCGGGAGGCGGAGCTTGCAGTGAGCTGAGATCCGGCCACTGCACTCCAGCCTGGGTGACAGAGCGAGACTCCGTCTCAAAAAAAAAAAAAAAAAAGAATGAGTAGGAATTTGTCAGGCAGAAGAGGAGGGAAGGAATTTGAGGCAGAAAAAATAGCAGGAACAAAGAAGAAATGGAGGTGTGAGAAGATGGCTCGGGAAATGAATGAGGTGCAGGGAGCATGGGACATGATACTGGGTGAAACCAAAGGCGTGAGACGGCACTGGAGGCAGGTGTAGGAATCATTGAAATAGATCAGTCTAATGGCTCAGGCTTCATTGCATAGGTAATGGGAAGCCAGAGAAGGTTTTTGAGTAAAAGAAAGATTTCCCTCAAGTCAGACTGGCTTAGAGGGTAGCAGCGGTGTCCAACCTTTTGGCTACCCTGGGCCACACTGGAAGAAGAAGAATTGTCTTGGGCCACACATAAAATACACTAACAGTAGTGATAGCCTATAAGCTAAAACAAACAAACAACAACAACACACACACACACACACACACAAACAAAAAACAACCATGCATAATTTTTGAGATATCTGCCACCACAGATAAACAAAAAAGTCCTTGCATTCAAAGGGCTGGACACAGCTGAAGGAAGGTAGGGAGCCCTGTCGGTGGCTCCCCGACTGGTCCAGTTTAGAAGATAGTCCAGTTCAGACTAGTCCAGTTCAGAAGATAATAAAGATATGAACCATGTAGTGGTTTTGTGAATGGAAATAGGGGCTAGATTTGAGAAGTCTGGGAGAGTGGAGATAGCTTTTTCTATTAGATATCTGTAAAGGTGTGATGGTGGAAAATTTGATTTTGTAAAGAATTATTGGCTCGGCTTGGTAGCTCACGCCTATAATCCCAGCACTTTGGGAGGTTGATGCAGGCAGATCGCTTGAGCTCTGGAGTTCAAGACCAGCCTGGGCAATATGGCGAAATCCCATCTCTACAAAAAACACAAAAATTAGCTGAGCATGGTGGCACGCACTTGTGGTCCCAGCTACCTGGGAGGCTGAGATGGGAGGATAGCTTGAGCCTGGGAGGTGGAGGTTGCAGTGAGCTGAGATCATACCACTTCAGCCTGGGTGACAGAGTGAGACCCTGTCTCAACAAACAAATAAAAAAACAAAACAACAACAACAACAAAAAAAACAAAAACAGGCCAGGCATGATGGCTCATGCCTGTAATCCCAACACTTTAGAAGGCTGAGGCAGGTGGATCACTTGAGGTCAGGAGTTGAAGAACAGCCTGGCCAACATGGTGAAACCCCATCTCTACTAAAAATTACAAAACATTAGCCAGGTGTGTTGGTGTGTGCCTGCAACCCCAGCTACCCAGGAAGCTGAGGCAGGAGAATTGCTTGAATTTGAGAGGTGGAGGTTGCAGTGAGCAGAGATCGGGCCATTGTACTCCAGCCTAGGGTGACAGAGACTCCCTTTCAAAACAAATAAACAAAATAAAACAAAAAACCACAACCAAACAAAATGAAATATTGCACCTGAGTATGGTAATGTAAATTGAAAGCCATATTACTGCCTGCGGGACAGCTTCACCTGCATGGTCCGTGAACACCAAAATATATTCAAAACTGAAATGACATCGGTTCACATTTATCCCTCTCCTGCTTCAGTCATGGTGGTAATCTACCTCCATTTGCTCAAGCCGTCTTTAATGCTTCCCTCTTTTTAATCAGTTCCTAAGCACTGTAAATCCTGTCTCCTTACTAGATCTCCAATGCCTCCCCCATCTCTATATCCAGCAGCTGTGCTTTGGCTCTGAGAATTGTGCTCGTTAACACCGACTAGGGAAACAAGCTAGTAACTGAGCTCCCGGCACCGTTCTTCATGCCTCAGATTTACTCTCTTCATTGCTGCCAGGGAGGTCTTCATGAAACGTGTGCCTAATCTTCTCTTTCTTTATCTCAAAACTGGCCAGTGGCTCTCTAGGGGCCCCAGGCTCAGGTACAGATTCCTTCTTTTTCCATGGCTTCACATTCTGTGAGCTGGCCAGGTGGTCTCTCCATCTTCCCTTTCCCCTGTAATTTCTCCTGCCAGGAAGGGGCAAACTCAGAAACCTTCTGGGAGCGGCAGGACCCTGGTAGGGTCTGCGGTGATTGCGGAGCCTAAAGCCATCCATGCAAATTTGTAGCAGCACTCACTCCTCCGGCCTCCTCCGGCTGCCTCCCACACTGCCCACAGCTATTCTCACTGAGAGAACGTTCTCCTCACCTCCTTCACCTGGTAACAGCAGTCTCTTCAAGATTCAGCTCAAATACTGCTTCCCCCGGTAGTCTTCCCTAGGAGACTTACCTATCTTTCCTTATGCTCTCCAAGCATAATGCATCTGCCTCTCTCATGATACTTTTTACCCTTATTGGATTGTTTTTAAATCTTTTTCTTCTCCAAATATTCCAAGCTTCTTGAGGCCGGAAGAAATGATCTTTTTCCTGTGTTTCTCCAGGGCCTAGAGAAAGAGTCAATAAATATTATTTGAATTATAGAAGAAATATGTCAAAGGCAAGAATTTCAGGTGGATTGGTATTGCCTTCCCTTACTATAAAGGAATCATTAATTTTAATTGGGATAATGTCCAAAGAACTCTCAGTTATGAAAGCAAGTTATGTAAGCTGATTTTGTCCATGGTGAATCTTCTGTCGCTAACTGCGTATGGAATGCACGTTCTGGTAAGGATGGCTGGTATCATGTAAATTGAAAAGTAAAGTTGCACAGTTTAAATGCTAAATGCAGGTAATCTAGGCAGACTCAAAGACAGTAGAATGCACAGTTTCTTATTTATGCTGAACTGTCATTCAAGTGAACAATATATACAGTAATCCTTCATTTCTATGTAGTTAAAAGTTTCTAGTAACCTTAATCTTCTGAAGTATAGCCAAAATCCTTGAAATAGAAACTTTCTCTATGGGGTCTTTCTCTGCTTGGTCTTGTCTTAATCTCTTTTTGCCTGTTGTAGTCCTGGCCCACTAAATGGATGGGTCATACATAGAAATAGAAAAAAAGAGTTCCTATTTCTCCACAGCCTCTCCAGCACATGTTGTTTCCTGACTTTTTAATGATTGCCATTCTAACTGGTGTGAGATGGTATCTCATTGTGGTTTTGATTTGCATTTCTCTGATGGCCAGTGATGATGAGCATTTTTTCATGTGTCTGTTGGCTGTATGAATGTCTTCTTTTGAGAAATGTCTGTTCATATCCTTTGCCCACTTTTTGATGGGGTTGTTTGTTTTTTTCTTGTAAATTTGTTTGAGTTCTTTGTAGGTTCTGGATATTAGCCCTTTGTCAGATGAGTAGATTGCAAAAATTTTCTCCCATTCTGTAGGCTGCCTGTTCACTCTGATGGTAGTTTCTTTTGCTATGCAGAAGCTCTTTAGTTTAATGAGATCCCATTTGTCAATTTTGGCTTTTGCTGCCGTTGCTTTTGGTGTTTTAGACATGAAGTCTTTGCCCATGCCTATGTCCTGAATGGTACTACCTAGGTTTTCCTCTAGGATTTTTATGGTATTAGGTCTAACATTTAAGTCTCTAATCCATCTTGAATTAATAGGAACACTTTTACACTGTTGGTGGGATTGTAAACTAGTTCAACCATTATGGAAAACAGTATGGCGATTCCTCAAGGATCTAGAACTAGATGTACCATATGACCCAGCCATCCCATTACTGGGTATATACCCAAAGGATTATAAATTATGCTGCTATAAAGACACATGCACACGTATGTTTATTGCGGCACTATTCACAATAGCAAAGACTTGGAATCAACCCAAATGTCCATCAGTGACAGATTGGATTAAGAAAATGTGGCACATATACACCATGGAATACTATGCAGCCATAAAAAAGGATGAGTTTGAGTCCTTTGTAGGGACTTGGATGCAGCTGGAATCCATCATTCTTAGCAAACTATCACAAGAACAGAAAACCAAACACCGCATGTTCTCACTCATAGGTGGGAACTGAACAATGAGATCACTCGGACTCAGGAAGGGGAACATCACACACCAGGGCCTATCATGGGGAGGGGGGAGGGGGGAGGGATTGCATTGGGAGTTATACCTGATGTAAATGACGAGTTGATGGGTGCAGCACAGCAACATGGCACAAGTATACATATGTAACAAACCTGCACATTATGCACATGTACCCTACAACTTAAAGTACAATAATAATAAATAAATTTAAAAAAAATAAAAAAATAAAAAAAAAAAAGAAATAGAAAAAAAGAGGGTTTCGTACCATCATGTAAAAGGTACTTATCTATTTTAGGTAAAATACAAGCAATAGCACTTAGGTCACTTTCATAGACACAGATTAAAAATTAAAAATTCCATATAGAGAGCTGATACAGCATTAAAAAGTGATAACCAGAGGATGTAGAGACAAAAGCAGTTTATGGGATTGTAGCACAATGCAATAAGTGATATTTGCAATGAATGTGACTTATAAAGAAGAGATAAAATTGTATTCACATGTATGCTATTTGCCAAAACTGGAAAATAGACACTTATAATATAATTTCGTCCTGATAATTAAAACATGGCTAGTTCTGGGCTTTAAGCTGGTGTGCTTCAGTTGGCAGGAAATTGTACCTATTTAAACACTTAATTGCCTGAAAATGCCAGATGGATAAGTTATTGCAATCAGAAGAAAATATCAAAGATAAAACCCAAATCATGAAATTACGATATAGAAAGCTCATTGATTGATTTATTCATCCAGTAAGCACTTAGTAAGCATTATCTTATGTGTGGACTTGCCAGATAAACCACAGAAATCAAGTAGAGGAAAACCTTTAAATAGCTTTCTAACTGTAGACTGCTAAAATATGAACCCCGACTTCCTTCATACAGCTCTGTTTTAGGGAGGAGGTGTTTATTTAACATAATTTTACTTAATTTAACTTAATTTTAAAGACATTTTCTAAAACATCTTAATTAATAAAAAAGACCCCAAAATCTTGTTCAAAATTTTGTTTGTATGGTGAGCTTTGAGTTTGGAGTGCTCTGTAGAGCCTAAGAAGAGTAAAGTGGCAACTGTCTAAGTTGCCAGGGTCCACCTTTGAGGCCAGGGCCCAGGTAGGTGGGAAAAATTCCCAAGGAAGGTGCGTGGGTGGGTGTGTTAGTCCATTTTCACACTGCTGATAAAGACATAGGCTGGGCACGGTGGGTCACATCTGTAATCCTAGCACTTTGGGAAGCCAAGACGAATGGATCACCTGAGGTCAGGAGTTTGAGACCAGCCTGCCCAATGTGGTGAAATCCCATCTCTACTAAAAATACAAAAAAATTAGCCAGGCCTGGTGGCACGTGCCTGTAATCCCAGCTACCCAGGAGGCTGAGGCAGGAGAATTGCTGGAACCTGGGAGGCAGAGGCCGCAGTGAGCTGAGATCAAGCCACTGCACTCTAGCCTGGGCAACAGAGGAAGACTCTGTCTCCAAAAAAAATAAAAATAAAAATAAAAAAATAAATAAAATAAATAAAAAAAGACATACCTGAGGCTGGGTAATTTATAAAGAAAAAGAGGTTTAATGGACTCACAGTTCCACGTGGCTCAGGAGTCCTCACAATCATGGTGGAAGAGTAAGGGATGTCTTATATGGTAGCAGGCAGAGAGAGAGAATGAGAGCCAAGCAAAAGGGGTTTTCCCTGATAAAACCATCAGATGTCATGCAACTTATTCTCTACCATGAGAACAGTGTGGGGGAAACTGCCCCCATGATTCAATTATCTTCCACCAGGTCCCTCCCACAACATGTGGGAATTATGGGAGCTACAATTCAGGATGAGGTTTGAGTAGTGACACAGCCAAACCGTATCAATGGGTGGATCCCAGGGGCTGGATTAGCCTGGGAGGGGCATGGTTGCAGCAGCAAGTTGTCAAAGCAGAGAGATGAAGATGTAATCAAACATAGCCAAATGTGTTGTTTGGCAGGGTTAAGAAAAGTATATAATATTCGACTGAACATCAACATCAAGGGCTAGGAGAGTCAAGAGCATTCAGACAAGGGGTAGGCAGGGAAATGGCAGGATGGTTCAGGAATTTATTACCACATATTGGATCAGAGTCCATGCTCCACTCTATGCTCTCTGCAAAGGAGAATTACCTGTAAGCTTGGGAGAAAGAGGAAAAGATTCTGTGAGATCACCCATTAACTTTGACTTTCATGTCCTATTTTTGTTTTTGTTCTTGGGTTTAGTATCTTAAATTTCTGGATCAGCTTTCGCAGAAAATGAAGTTGGACCAGATGGCTGCTGAACTTGGTTTTGACATGCGGCTGGATGTGGTTTTAGCTCGAACAGAGCAGCTGGTTCGTCTTGAGAGCAATGCAGTCATTGAGAACAAGACCATTGCCCACAATTTACAGAGAAAGGTAGGGGATATTGAAACTTGCTAGTATTGAGAGAAGAAGTTTCTGAAAAACCCAAACATTGAAAAATAATGTACTGCCACCATATTTACCAGTGTAGCTAGGAAGAATCTTATAAAAATATGTATTTAGAATTGGAGGCTGAATTTCAAGTCTGAAGAATTGATAAGTGTATCTGTCACCTAAGGTCGTGTTTCACTGTGTGTAACCAGTACCCACAATGACAGTGACTTAGGCAAGTAGAAGTTTTTTGTATTTTGTTTTTTTGTTTTGTTTTGTTTTTCTCACACGAATTCCTGGAGACAGGAAGTTTGGGGCTGGTGTGGCAACTCTCCTCTGTAAAGTCTTCAAGGAACCAGGCTCATTTCAGCTGATTCATTTCCCATCCCTAGGGTGATCCTTATTCTCATGGTTCCAAATGGTGCCTGGAACCATTATATCTGTGTTCAAGATAGAATAGAAGAAAAGAGTGAGGAAGAGGGCTGTAAAAGAACAAGCAGAGCCATCTTTTGAAAAAGACACTCAGAATTTGCTACATGAACTTTTGTTTATATCCCATGGCCAGAAAATGTATTGGTGGTCAAACCTAGCTGCAAGGGAGGCTTGCAAATGTAGCCTTAATTCTGGGTAGCCATTTACCTAGCTAGAAAAAATTCACAGTTTCTATTACTTTGGGAGAGGAGGAGAACTGGGAGGACATTTAGCAGCCTCTGCATTTATAAGCTCAGTTGTGCTAGAAATTCTAGTAGAGAGAGAAGGGCTTACTTTTCTTCACTCAAACGAAGAGTTAGAAACAGTTTAGACTAAATCAATGAATGAATGGATGAAAGGGATAAAATATAATTATTAGTTACATAATTATTGGTATTGGGGAAAAATACGAAAACACAGATGTATTCTTATAATAGTTCTTAGGAGAAAAATGCTATGATACAATTCCAGTGTAGATGCTGTATAATGAGTCACATCTGGGTTCCCAATTTGGTTCCATCAAGCTGTGTGACCTTGAACAAATTATATACCTCTCTGTCTCTGTTTCCTTGTATTTAAGATGGGGATGCTATATACCCCAAGGAGTTGCTAGTTTTTAATAAATAACATTTTCAAACCCTTGGCTCACAGAAGTTGCTGTGTTCATGTTTGGCTTCTCCACTACCATAGCTTAAGAAATATTTTATAAAAGATAGCATACAAACTCTATTACCATTAGAGACATTAAATTAGCTACCATTCTTTCCAAAGTTCTGCTCAGATCATTGATGCTTTTTCTCAATATCCAACACTATTACTTCTTAATAATTATATAATTATTAAACTTACCAGTTTATAGAATTTACCAGTGTAAAATTGCAATGGAGTGGAACTTTTATTTCTTTTCTTTTCTTTTTTTTTTTGTTTTGAGACAGAGTTTCACTCTTGTCACCCAGGCTGGAGTGCAATGGCATGATCTTGGCCCACTGCAACTTCTGCCTCCCAGGTTCAGGTGATTCTCCTTCCTCAGCCTCCTGAGTAGCTGGGTTTACAGGCATCTGCAACCATGCCTGGCTAATTTTTGTATTCTTAATAGAGACGAGGTTTCACTATGTTGGCCAGGCTGGTCTCAAACTCCTGACCTCAGGTCACTCGACTTCCTTGGCCTCCCAGACTGCTGAGATTACAGGCATGAGCCACCATGTCTGACCTGGAGTGGAATTTGACATGAAGAAGCTTAAGAAAGGGAATTTGATGAGAGAAATATTAAAAAGGCCTTGTTCAAAAGTGATCTAGATATGGAGACAGCTGTCACTGTTAGGCAGGATACTCAAAGCAGCATTTCAGTAAGTCTTTCCACCTTTTACCACTTTACAAGTGCAGAGTAGATAATTAGGGGAAATTTGATGGTCTTCAGCTTGAACACTTGATAATACATGATTCTGATTCTGATGTTTGTAGCACATGACAGAGGTTTCTGTACTTAATATTCCATCCACTAATTGTGACATGTGGAGCCCAGGAAGATTCTTCCCCTCTAGAGTCCATAGTCATTTTCTTAAATATCACTCTGATTTCCTTTTTTGAGTTTGATTACCAATGATAAATGATGTTTGAGAACCTGTCCTCTGCTTAGTTTGTGGACCTTATAGTCTGGGCATATAATAAAGACCAAGAAGCCTTCTTACAGTCTCTTTTATTTCTAAGATTTTATATGTATAAGCAAAGCTTTAAAGCAAAGCTTACTTAAAAGTCTTCTTGGTATATCTCACTTTAAAAATATATCAACTCTCAGCCAGGTGTGGTGGTTTACACCTGTAATCCCAGCACTTTTGGAGACTGAGGCAGGTGGACCTCTTGAACCTAGGAGTTCAAGATCAGCCTGGGCAACATGGTGAAACCCTGTCTTTACAAAAAATACAAAAATCAGCTGGGTGTGGTGGCATACACCTGTAGTCCCAGCTACTTGGGAGGTGGAGAGGTGGAAGGATTGCTTGAGCCTGGGAGAGGGAGGCTGCAGTGAACCGTGATCATGCCACTACACCCCAGCCTGCACAATAGAATGAGACCCTGTCTCAAAAAAAAAAAAAGTTGATATATATCCACTCCCATGTTGGGGACCACCTATTCCAGTTCTAAGGGATTGAAATGAGCCGGTCTAGGTTGACAGTACTCACTTGCATTGTATCTTATTTCAGAAAACGTCAGTGCAGGTATTGTGGCCATTAGATGTTAGACAGGATTTTGTCTCTCTGTCTTATCATATTCTGCTCTTGATAAACTCATCTGCGGAGTTTTTTAAAAGTAATTTTACACTTTTCTGATGATGCACATAATGTTAGAGAGCATCAGATGTGGAAAGCTGACTCCTCTGCACATTTTCTAGGGCTCCTTTGTCTCAGAGTTTAGGTATGCAATTAATTCTTGGAAAGGGTATGAATAAAAAATGCAATCAGGAAAAGGAATCCAATAACTTTTTTGATGGTTTACACATTAGTCTTATAGAGGTGTAGATAAAGATCAACCCCTCTGGATATTATTATTACTGGGTAACTCATTTATATTTACTACTGTCCAATTATTTTTTAAAAATCCCCATTTGCATCAAACCAGCTAAAGACACAGAAAGAGAGACTGGAAAGCAAAGAACTACACATGAGCCTCCTCCGGCAGAAAATAGCCCAGCTGGAGGAGGAGAAGCAGGCACGCACGGCCTTGGTGGTTGAGAGGGACAACATGCATCTCACTGTCAGGAACCTGCAGAAGAAGGTGGAGAGGCTGCAGAAGGAGCTGAACACATGTCGAGACTTGAACACTGAGCTCAAAGCCAAAGTGGCTGACACCAATGAACTGAAGGCAAGTGCTCGGCTCCATTTTGTTGTTGCTTTTTGCTAGTTACTGTCAATGTTTATGCAAAAGAATAATAGCTTTATCAGGACACACCAGAAAAAGAAAGATGAAAGCTTCCTCTGATTTTCTAGAGTTGTGGGAAAAATGCAAACAAGACACAAATCGGAGTACATATCCATTTAGTGTCTCTTCAATATCTGAAGTGAAGCCATCATCGCTAGGTGAAAAGTCAGCCAAAAAGTGATGATGTTTTCTTTTCTTTTTTGAGGAGAAGTTTTGCTCTTGTTGCCCAGGCTGGAGTGCAATGGCATGATCTTGGCTAACCACAACTTCCTCCTCCTGTGTTCAAGCGATTCTCCTGCCTCAGCCTCCCGAGTAGCCAGGATTACAAGAGTGTGCCACCACGCCTGGCTAATTTTGTATTTTCAGTAGAGATTTGGTTTCTCCATGTTAGTCAGGTTGGTCTCGAACTCCTGATCTCAGGTGATCCACCCACCTTGGCCTCCCAAAGTGCTGGGATTACATGTATGAGCCACTGCGCCTGGCCTTTTAAAAAATGTTTTTGAGACGGAGTCTCACTCTTTTACCCAGGCTAGAGTGCAGTGGCATGATCTCGACTCACTGCAAACTCTGCCTGGGTTCAAGTGATTCTCCTGCTTCAGCCTCCCAAGTAGCTGGGATTACAGGTGTGCACCACCACACCCGGCTAATTTTTTTGTATTTTCAGTAGAGACGGGGTTTCACCATGTTGGCCAGACTGGTCCCCAACTTCTGACCTCAAGTGATCCACCTGCCTCAGCCTTCTGAAGTGCTGGGATTACAAGTGTGAGCCACTGCACCTGGCCAAAAAGTGGTGATGTTTTAAGTCCAGAAAAGAAATACATTTCTCCAAAGTGTTGGTGACTGCTATTAGTGATGATGCAGGGATTAATCACACTGGAATTTGCTTAGGAAGAAATGAGAAAATGCGTACAACTGTTTGCTGAAAAGAGTCAGGCAGGCAAGGGTATTTATGTTGTGCTCTGTAGGATGCATCATTACCAAGTCCAGTGGAGAAGGTCACCAGACTGGGGAGACATAATTCCTATATTCAAGGTGTTCAACTTCTAATGAAGGCAGAGCAGAAAGAAATGGAAACTTACAAGAAATTTAATCAAAAGATCCACATGTCATGCATGTGTGTGCCACTGGCAATAATATGTAACTTAATATGCACACATCATCCTTAGCAGGTGTGCAAATTGCAAGTGCAGTGGACAATGCTCTTTGCAGACAATGCTCTGAAACTGCTTTTTGGAAGGTTTCCGAATCTGGAAACAGACAGGCAGGGAAAAAGAATCTGGAATTAAGGCAGCTCTTGAACATGTGTAGTGGGGACCATGTTTTAGAAAATATTTTCCAGTGTAGTTACCCTTCTGAGTAGTTTTCTTTTCCCCGCTGAAGCCCTTCTGCCGTGGGGACTAGACTGCCAAGTTGAAGTGTACTTCCTTGGTGAAGGGGAGAACGCCCCCCCCCCAGAGAAGGGCACATATCTGAATACAAGGAAGGGGGAAAGAAAGGAAAAGCATCTGAGGTGGTGCCATGGGTAGGGAGAAACTATCAGAGGTAAGTCCCCTCAACAGTCCCTTTACAACTTGAGACTGACCTTTAGCGGGGATTTGGGGTAGGGTGGGATGGCATCAGCTGCTCTAACCCTGGCTGGAAGGGGCTGCAAAAGGTGATGAATCTTGGGGGCCTAGATTGTACCCCGATTCCCTGGAGCCTGGAGTTCCATTTTCACTAGTGAGGGATATGGATGACAGCTGAAATGCAAGCTGGAGAGCTCATTACAGGAGCAGATGGGGGTGTTCCCTTCAACTGAGGGACAAAGTGACCCTCCATCAGAGGCCCTGGGGTAATCACCTAGGCTGTGGCCCAATAGCAGCTACAGCCAAGCCTTGAACTAACCAAGACCAATGATGGGGCCTCGACTGTGGTAAGAGACCCTCACACATTTCACAAGTCAAATAATAGATACAGAAGAGATTCAGGGCAGCATGAGGGCCAGAATCACTTTTCCTAATGTCACAAGGACTTTCCTCCATCCAGTCATCATCTCAGAAAGAAGGAGGGGAGAGAAGAATCCCCTAAAGATGGCATTGCATGAACAAAAACAAATCTTAAACCCAAAGAAATGCGGTTAGCTGCAACTACCATCTGCTGTAACCATTTGGGGTGACGGTAGTGGGGAGTTTGTTTCCTGTATCCAAAGGACTATACAGATTATCCTAAAGTTAATGTGGCTGGGACATTGCACCAGCTGCTCCTGATTGTAGGATATGTGGGTGTTCATCCCTACGCCAGAGGCACTCATCCCCTCTGACGTCCTTGCTTATGAGGATATAGGAGTACTACTTTGTTAGAGAGAATAAAGGGCCTTTGGACACTTCCAAAGGAGGTAGAAAGGAAAAGTTAAAGAAATGGAAACCAGTGGTATGACAGTTAATAGTTGCAGAATGTCGTTGAACAAAATAGGAAAAGGAACCTCACCATTATAGTCAATGTGTGATGCAGACCTTTGAAAAGGAAACAAAATTTTGGGCTTTAGAGAACAATAAGGAGAATTTGCAGACCTGATCTAACACTTTTGAAGAATTTTTTTTTTTTTTTTTTTTTTTTTTTGAGACGGAGTCTCGCTCTGTCTCCCAGGCTGGAGTGCAGTGGCCGGATCTCAGCTCACTGCAAGCTCCGCCTCCCGGGTTCCCGCCATTCTCCTGCCTCAGCCTCCCGAGTAGCTGGGACTACAGGCGCCCGCCACCTCGCCCGGCTAGTTTTTTGTATTTTTTTAGTAGAGACGGGGTTTCACCGTGTTAGCCAGGATGGTCTCGATCTCCCGACCTCGTGATCCGCCCGTCTCGGCCTCCCAAAGTGCTGGGATTACAGGCTTGAGCCACCGCGCCCGGCCTGAAGAATTTCTCTTACCCATAGAGAGGCAGTTGCATGTAGACAAGGATATGGCTAATTCGGAGCTGTACAGTGTTTCACAAACTCAGACTGAAAAACCAAACAGTCTCCAGTCTTTGCCAAGATTTTATAAACGCAGATTACTTCCTAGTACTGTCATGGTATTTGGTACAACATTGCCTCTGATCAAACAACAGTTGTTGGAGTAGAGGATGAGGATGAGTGACAGTCAGTGCAATATAGGTGGATAGGAGGTCTGGTCGGCTGCTGATGACACCTTGACCATGTCCGGGAGTTAGGGAGTGGAAGAAGCTGAGCAGTGGACAGGGGCCAGATCACATGGAGCCTTATGTATCACGCTAAGATGTTTGGACTTATCCTCTGGGTCCTGGGGAGCCATTGGAGGATAAAATTGTCAGGAAAGAGACTGAGAAGAAACAGAGAGAGATAGGGAGAGAGCAGAATGAGGCTGTGGTCAACAGTACCAAGTGCAGCAGTGAGATAATGACTGAAGGAGTAACCACTACACTTGGTTTTGGAAAATCTGTAACTCAAGCATGTATAGATCATGGTGGTAGTGGGTGAGGGTTTTGAGAATAAGCCAAATTTCAGGGATGAAAGACAAATGAAAACAAAGACAGTGTAATACCTTTCTGGGATAGTTGGATGAAAAGGAGAAGAGAGGTGGGAAATAAAGTTGGCTTGCGTATTTACTTGGTTGCTTTATTTTGCATAGACAGATCCACACACTTTTACAGATAAGATATAGGAAATGTGTAGGAGAGACTTGGTTTGACTGACTCAAGAATTACTCAGGCCCTTACACGTTTCAAAGGAATGTTAAGTCTGCCTTCCAGTGGAGAATAGAGCTCTCTCTAATGTGCTAACACAGTAAACGCCAACTTCATGCATTTATGAGATATCAAATACAGAATAGATTTTTATTTTGTATTTGATATGAATCCAAAATATCAGACTTCTGATATCAATGTCCAAGACAGACTACTGATATCAACTCTCCCCCCTTATGCATTGCCTAAGCTAGTCCCTGTATTTCACTATTCATAAAGTAATATTTCTAGACATTAGCAAAAATAGCTTTACTGTATTAATTTCTTAGGGCTACCCAGTTACCACAAACTGGGTGGCTCAATACTCAATCCCGCTAACAGTCCTTGGTTTATAGCTGCATAATTCCAATCTCTGCCGCCCCTTCAAGTGGCCTCCCCATGTGTCTCTCGTTTTCTGTCTCTTATAAGGACATCCATTGTTGGTGTTAGGGCCCATCCTAATTCAAAACGATCTAATCATGAGACTGTTACCTTAATCATTACCTGCAAAGGCCCTTGTCTAAATAAGGTCACATTTTGAAGTTCTAGGTGGACACAGCTTTTGGGAAGGCACTACTCAAACCACTACACTTATTAAATTCACAATTTTACCACTCTTAGAGGGACAATATAAAATAATAATTTGAATTACATTTCTATGGTTTTTTAACAATGAGAAATGTCTACATCCCATAAAGTTTATTTTCTAAAGTGTATAATTGAATGGTTTTTAGTATATTGACAAGGTTGTGCAAACATCACCACTATCTAATTCCAGGACTTTCCATCACTTCTGCCACATCCTTCCCCAAAATCCCACACCCAACCGCAATCATTCTTCATTTACCCTTTCTTCAACTTCTGGTAACCAGTAATCTTTCTGTCTTTATAAATTTGTCCATTCTGTAAATTGTATATAAACGGAATCATGTAATACATGGCCTTTGTCTCTGGCTTTTTGTATTAGTCTGTTTTCCTGCTGCTAATAAAGACATACCTGAGACTGGACAATTTCCAAATGAAAGAGGTGTAACGGACTTACAGTTCCACATGGCTGGGGAGGCCTCATAATCATGGCAGAAAGTGAAAGGCACTTCTTACACGGTGGTGGCAAGAGAGAATGAGAGCCAAGTGACAGGGGTTTTCCCTTATAAAACCATCAGATCTTGTGAGACTTATATACTATCATGAGAAAAGCATGGGGGAAACCACCCCCATGATTCAGTTATCTCCAACTGGGTCCCTCCCACAACATATGGGAATTATGGGAGCTACAATTCAAGATGGGATTTGGGTGGTGACACAGCCAAACCATATCACTTCTTTTACTTAGTATGAGTATACTTAATATTTTCAAGGTTCATCCCATGTTGTACCATGGATCAGTACTTCATTCCTGTATTGGTCAGGGTTCTCCAGAAAAACAGAAGCAATAGGAGGTGTGTGTGTGTGTATGTGTGTTTGTGTGTATGCAGACAGATATATGTAGATATAAATATCTAATATAAATATCTACATCAATCAATCAATCATCTATCTGTCTACATGGAGAGATTTATTTTAAAGAATTGGCTCACACAATTATGGAGACTAGCAGGATGGGCTGACAGACTGGAGACCTAGGTAGAGCTAATGTGGTAGTAAAAATATGAAGGCTGGCAGGTTTTCCTTGTGTTCAGGGAAGCTCATTGTCTCATTCTGCTTATGCCTTCAACTGATTGGATGAAGCTTACCCACATTTTGGAGGGCACTCTGCTTTATGCAAAGTCTATCCATTAAATATTTGACCAAATATCTGGGCATGATTGCCCAGCCAAATTGATACATAAAATTAACCATCATAATTGCTTTTTATGGATGAGGAATATTTCATTGTGTGGATATACCACATTTTGGTTGTCCGTTCAGCATTTGATGAGCATTTAGATTGTTTCCACTTTTGGCTATTCTGAACAAGGCTGCTATGAACATTTGGGTGAAAGCTTTTGTACTTGTTTCTTTCTTTCTTTTTTTTTTTGAGACAGAGTCTCACTCTTTTGCCCAGGCTGGAGTGCAGTGGTGCTATCTCGGCTCACTGCAAGCTCCACCTCCTGGGTTCACGCCATTCTCCTGCCTCAGCCTCCTGAGTAGCTGGGACTACAGGTGCCCACCACCACATCTGGCTAATTTTTTGTATTTTTTGTATTTTTAGTAGAGACGGGGTTTCACCATGTTAGCCAGGATGGTCTCGATCTCCTGACCTTGTGATCTGCCTGCCTCGGCCTCCCAAAGTGCTGGGATAACAGGGGTGACACCGCGCCCGGCCTGTACTCATTTCTATGTCTGTTTCAAAACCATGATTGAAGACCTTGATGCCTAGGTTATACAAATCTTCTGTTTTAAGATCCATGCTGTAAATTTACTCCTGAATTCTAGACCAAGAAAAAGTAGACCTTTCCATATACTATTACATTTTAATTTGGCAGTCAAACATAAGTATTACAGAAATCCTTTTTGCAAGAAAAATGTTTTTTCATGAATTTCTCTACCTGTGTTGAGTTAAAATAATTTTATTATAATATTATTTACATGTGTACAAACTTAAAACTATATAGAAATTTCTTAATCTTATTATATTTCTTAATATTATGAAATCCATACCAGTTTAGAAATCAAAACAAAGGATAAAATAGAATTTAAAAAATTAGGGATATTAATTCTATGTGATAGATTATTTTACTAAAATTACCATTGATATGGTTTGGCTCTGTGTCCCTACCCAAATGTCATCTTGAATTGTAATCCCCATGTGTTGAGGGAGGGAGGTGATTGGATCACAGGAGCGGTTTTCCCCATGTTGTTCTCATGATAGTGAGTGAGTTCTCATGAGATTTGATTGTTTTATAAGTGTTTGACAGTTCCTTCTTCACATGCTGTCACTCTTGCTGCCACTATGTAAGACATGCCTGCTTCCCCTTCCACCATGACTGTAAGTTTCCTGAGGTCTCCTCAGCGATGCAGAACTGTGAGTCAATTACATTTATTTCCATTATAAATTACCCAGTCTCGGGTATTTCTTTTTTCTTTTTCTTTTTTTTAAGATGGAGTTTTGCTGGTATTTCTTTTTTCTTTTTCTTTTTTTTAAGATGGAGTTTTGCTCTGTCGCTCAGGCTGGAGTGCAATGTGCGATCTCGGCTCACTGCAACCTCTGCCTCCCGGGTTCAAGTGATTCTCCTGCCTCAGCCTCCTGAGTAGTTGGGATTACAGGTGTGTGCCATCATGCCTGGCTAATTTTTTGTATTTTTAGTAGAGATGGGGTTTCACCATGTTGGCCAGGCTGGTTGTGAACTCCTGACTTCAGGTGATCCACCCGCCTCGGCCTCCCAAAGTGCTGGGATTACAGGCATGAGCCACTGTGCCCAGTCAGGTATTTCTTTATAGCATGTGAAAATGGGCTAATACATCCATTAATAAGAATGTGTGGTACCAACTGCTCATGATACAAGTTCTTTTGAGTTTGGCATGTCTAAAGTTTATTTTCCCTAAGGGTATAGGAGTTATTGTACCATGTGTTTTAATACTGCAGATACTTGATTTGTGCCTATGACATGACATAGTTTGGCCTTCACTTTGCATGAACACATTTATATGTTAACTCTGCCTTTACCGTTTTCTCTTTAGCCCAGGATAACTACTCATTGGCACAAATATAGCTTTATACACAAATCCAAATGCCAAGTACTGAAATCATGTGGCAGAATGGCAGAGGATGAAGAAAGTGCTTTGCATAATTCACATCATGCTAGGTGCTTTAGGGCCTGTATCAGTTATCATTAGTTTCAGCTCAATATATTGAAACACCCCGTAATATCAGTGGCTTAGAGAGGAGAGGCGTTTACTCCCTTCTCACTGGAAAGAAGCACCCGGCAACCTCAGTTTTCAATCTTCTGCTTCAGTATCCTAGCAATAGCTTTAGTCCTCAATGCCATCTTCTAGGCCAAGCTAGCTGCTGGGGCTCCAGCTTCACTCTAGTCATCAGAAAGGAGGAACGGTGGAAGGACACCTTGTGTGCTGCTTTCCAGGAATGATACAGCACTTCTTATGTCTCCATTGGCCAGAAATGAGGTCCAACTTAGTCCCTGGACCTCATGTAAGTGAAGTCAGTCTGAGAAATGGGTCTTTATTCTGTACAGTAAGAAAGAAAGTAAGAATAGCTATTTGGTGGAGAGCCATCAGCTATCAGCCTATATCATGTGGCCCAACCTTAGTAGGGAGCTGTGGCCAAAGATCAGCAGTCAGACAACCAAAAACTAGTGGAAAGCTCATTCTCTTCATTGCCGTCTTTCAAGGAAACACCAAAAGGGATTAACGTTCTTCAGCCACCTGTGAAGTTCTCTCCAACTTTCTAACTCTCTTTATATCTCCCAGACAAGACAGCCTCTCCCCACATTCCTTCCCCACTCCAGAACTTTCTCCAACCCAATGAGTATAGCCTTCCTTAATTTTTTCCCCCTGAGCTCCCATCTCGTACTCAGCTCTGATGATGTAGATCCACTGGATTTCTGGGACTGCTTTGAGCTCTTCCCACTTCTGAACGTGTACAGCAAGCAGATCTCCAGCAAGAGGCATGCTCCTAGGGGTCAGATGGTGAAGGAATGGAAGGGTGTGTCCTTATTAGGAACTGAGAAAGGTTCCTTGGTTAACGGCTACAAAATTACAGCTGTTCTATAACAGTATAGGATGACTATAGTTAACAATACTTTATTGTGTATCTTCAAATAGCTAGAAAAGAGGATTTTGAATGTTTCCAACACAAAGAAATGGTAAATGTTTGAGGTGATGAATAAAGCTAATTACCCTGATTTTGACACACACTCCTGTGGTAGGTAAGGGGTTGAAGTGCTGAACATCCATCTTTGATTTCTGCTACATTCCTGCTTAGTTACACCTTTTTCTTTCATTTTTAGTTGGCACATAACAACTGTACATATTTTTGGGATACGGAGTGATATTTTGATGCATGTATACGATGTATAATGAAGAAATCAAGGTAATTAGTGTATCCATCGCCTCAAATATTTATCATTTATTTTTGTTGGAAACATTCAAAATATTCTCTTCTAGCTATTTGAAAATGTACAATAAATTGTTAACTAGAATCACCCTATAGTGCTTTAGAATGCTAAAACGTATTCCTTTTATCCAGCTGTAATTCTGTATCCATTAATCAACCTTTCCCTAAACCCTGCCCCACCCTTCCGAGCCTCTAGTAACCACAATTCTACTCTCTGCATCTATGCACTCAACTTTTTTAGCTTTTACATATGAGTGAGAATATGTAGTATTTCTCTTTCTGTGCCTGGCTTATTTCACTTTACATAACATCCTCTAGACTCATCCACGTTGCTGTGAATGACAGGATTTCATGCTTTATTATGGTAGAATAGTATTGATACATAGATTGATGATGCCTCAAGCCTGTGTTTGCCTCAGCTTCCGTAAATGATTGGAGCGTTGCCTGTCCCAAATGGGAAATGTCCCAAAGGGGATATTCTGGCAGTGTGGGAGGCTAGCTAGAGTTCGTGCCTAGGAGATGTATGGAACATACGTCCTACAGTGTGGTCCTGCTGAACAAGATGCCACTCTGTTTTGGCATTTCCTTTGGTCAAGTTAAAGAGCTGTCTCCCCTGTTTGTCTCTGGCTGTCCTCAGATATATTTTTCCCTTCAGCTACTCAAAGTAGATGCTTTCTGTGGGTTGAGGCAGGAACTGGCCTCTTACTAGGGAACTTAAGATGTTGGGGAAGTTGGTTGTTCACCTCGATCTTACTTTTTCCATTGTAGAAACCATGAGTCTGGGAAGGTTTCCTATCCTTGTGGTGCTGGGAAGACTGTGGGGAGAGGCATTGTGGCTATGGAAGTCTGATTTTCTCACTCTCTGCTTAGAGTTTTTTCACTTCTCTCTGGCTCCAGGAACTGTCTCATCCTTATATTTGAGTTCTGGGCTATTGCTGGTGATAATCTTGGTGCTGTATATTTGTTTTTGTTTTTGTGTATGTTGGGGTTTGGGGGAGCAGTGCCACCAGCTTGCTTCTATGCCGCAGTTTTTTTTTTTTTTTTTTTTTTTGAGACAGAGTCTCACTCTGTTGCCCAGGTGGGAGTGCAATGGCGTGATCTCGGCTCACTGCAACCTCTGCCTCCTGGGTTCAAGTGGTTCTCCTGCCTCAGCCTCCCAAGTAGCTGAGATTACAGGCATGTGCCATCACCCGGGGCTAACTTCTGTATTTTTAGTAGAGATGGGGTTTCAGCATTTTGGCCAGCATGGTCTCGAACTCCTGGCCTCAGGTGATCCACTCACCTGTGCTGCCCAAGTTGTTGGGATTACAGGTGTAAGTCACTGCATCTGGCCTATGCCACCATTTTGAAACAAAAAACCTTTTTATCTTTTTGATGTAGGCATTTATTGCTATAAACTTTTCTCTTAGTATTGCTTTTGCTGTATTTCACCGGTTTTAGTATGTTGTGCTTCTATTTTCATTTGTTTCAAGAATTTTTTGGATTTTCTTCTTAATTTCTTCCTTGACCACATTTGTCATTCAGGTGCATGTTGTTTAATTTCCATGTATCTGTAGAATTTCCAAAGTTTCCCTTGTGATTGATTTCTCATTTTAGTCCACTGGTCTTAAAAGACACTTGATGTGATTTCTATTTTTAAAAAATTTGTTGAGACTTGTTTTGTGGTCTAACGTATGGTTTATCCTGGAGAATGTTCCATGTGCTGATGAAAAGAGCATGTATTTTGCAGTAGTTGAATGAAATATTCTGTAAATGTTTATTAGGTCAAATTGTTCCATAGTATAGTTTATGTCCAAGGCTTCTTTGTTGATTTTCTGTCTACAGGATCTGTCCAATACCAAGTGTGAGGTATTGAAGACCTCAACTATTTTTATAATGGAATTTATCTCTCATTATCTCTAACAATATTTGCTTTATGTATCTGGATGTGTTGGATACATATATATTTACAAGTGTTACATCCTCTTGTTGAATTGTTCTTTTTATCCTTATATAATCACCATTTTCATCTTTTGCTTACTTAACATCTAGCTTGTTTTCTGTAAGTATAGCTAGTTCTGCTTGATTTTGGCTTTTGTTTGCCTAAATTATCTTTTTCCATCTCTTCACATTCCGTCTATGTGTGTCTTTACAGGTGAAGTGAATTTCTTATAGGCAGCATATAGTTAAGTTTTTAAAAAAATCCATTTAGCCACTAATTGGAGAGCTTAGACCATTTACATTCAATGTTATTACTGATAAGTAAGAACTTGTTATAACCATTTTGTTGTTTGTTTGCGATGGCATCAGTAGAGCAGGTACTCAAGACAGAAAAATGCCCCCTACTAAGTGGGTCTACAGGGGTTGACCTTGGACATAAATGTATTTTCAGTCTATATTTTTTAATTGAGGAATTTAAACCATTTACATTCAAGGTTGCTATTCGTAAGTGAGGACTTAGGCCTTTCATTTTGGTAATTGTTTTCTGTTTTTTTAATATATAGTTTATTCCTTTTTTCCTCTCTTATTGTTTATCTTTGCAGTTTGCAGTTTGGTGATTTTTGTAGTGATAACATTTGATGCCTTTCTCTTTCCCATTTGTGTATCTGCTTTAATAGTGAGTTTTAACTTTCATGTGTTTTCATTCTGGTAAATATAATCTTTTTGCTTCTAGATGTAGGACTCTTAAACATTTCTTCTTGGACTTGTCTAATGGTGATGAGTTCCCTCAGTTTGCACTTGTCTGGGAAAAACTTGTTTCTCTTTCTTGTTTGAAGCATAACTTTGTTGGCTGTGTATTGTTGATAGGCATTTTTTTTCCTTTTAGCGCTTTGACTCCCATTTTCTCCTAACCTGTAACATTTCTCTTGAGAAATCCACTGTTAATCTGATGGAAATTCACTTCTATGTGACTTTATGCTTTTCTTTTGCTGTTTTTAAAATTCTCTTTTAGTCTTTGACTTTTGACTTTTAGACTTTAATGTGCCTGAAAGAGGACCTTTTTAGGCTGACTCTATTTGGGGATCTTTGAGCTTCCTGTCTCTGTCTGTCCATATCTCTCATAAGATTTGGGACATTTTCAACTAGTATTTCATTAAACAGGACTTTAATGCATTTTCCATCTCTTTTTCTTCTGTAACTTCCAGTAATGCAAGTATTTGTTCACTTAATGGTGCTCCTATGCCACATAGAGTTTCTTCATTATTTTTTCTTTTTTTGGCTGGGTTATTTCAAGAGATGTGTTTTCAGGTTTAGAAATGATTTCTTCTGCATGATCTAGTCTATTGTTGAAGCTCTCAATAGTGTTTTTAATTTTATTTATTGAATTCTTCAGTTCCAAGATTTAACCTTGGTTTTTTTTTTTTTTTAATATATTTATCTCTTTGCTGACTTTCTTATTCAGATCATTGAATTATCTGTGTTCTCTTTTATTTCACTGGGTTTCCTTAAGATCATTATTTGAATTCTTTGTCAAGCATTTCATAGAGGTCCTTTTCTTTGAGATTTGTTACTGAAGTTTTATTGTGTTCCTGTGGAGGTGTACTTGCTTTTTTCATGTGTCTTGTGTCCCTATGTTTATATCTGTACATCTGTTGAAACAAGCACTTCTTCCAATTTTATGAAGCCGCTTTGGTAGGGAAAGACTTTCCTGTAGATACGGCCTATATTGTTGATTGGGTAGAGTGTTTTGGCTTTGGTTCTGGGAGGGTACAGTTGTGTACTCTCTGTATGATTTCTTTAGCTGTAATCAGTGTTAGCAGTATCTGTGACTACTTCAGGGTGTGGTGTTTTGTGGAGGCTGTGGTGTGGCTTTGCTGGGGATGGAGATGCTTGGCAGGCTGGTCCTTGGGCCTCTGGTGACACATGCAGGGATGAGGTGGTCCTACCACTGAAAGTGGGGGCGGATTGCCAGTGGTCATGGCAGAAGGCCATGAGTAGGTGGCTGTCAGGCTCTGGGGAGCATGCACTTTCAGTCTCAGAAAGTGAGTTTGCCTCAGCATAAGTTTCCTCTCTGGAATAATGAGGTCACATGGACTCCGGGCAGCCGCCTATACTGGGCTTGTGTCCTGTAAGGGCTGAGGTCTCCGGTAGCTAAGTTTATAGGTGTCCATGGTGTGCATGTGGACTGCTGGGGATCTCCCACTTCCCTTTTTCCTGCAATGGGAAGTCTCTCTTTGCTCCAAGCTGATCCTGGCTGACTGCTTTGTTTTCCTTTCTATGCTGCCCTCCTGAGATTTTGCATCTCAGAAGGTCTTTGTCACTTCCTTGCTGAATTCCAGTGTTCCTCCCTAGACACTGTTTGATGTGTGGTTATTTGTTGTTTTGATCCTTCTTTGTGGTAGAGATGAGTATTGGTTGCCTTTAGTTAGCCATCTTGATGATGTTTTCTACTTAGTTAAATTTTTGTGTCCTTTTCAAAGAGGGACACAGTATCTATTTGGGCCATCAAAAGACTCTCCCACTTTGCCGTCCTATCCCATTCAGAGAGCCTGTGCTCACTTCCTGGCTCCTACTGGGTGGTGTTTTCAGTGCAGCTTCCTGAAACCTTCCAGCTGGAGAATTTAGATCCTCTCAGGAAGCCAACACATCAAAAATTAAATTTAGTCATCTTCCCTTTCTGGGCCTTTGGCCCTTATAACATGAGATAATTGTTCACCGGATTTTAAAATTCTTTTCTTTAAGGAAGCAGACAATAGATACAGTGTTTATGACAGCGAAGCACACTTGGAACCTTCTCTGCCCTTGCTTGAGTCTGAGCGGCACATCAATCTTGTTTATGACCAGTTCTGTCCCACTGGAAGAGAATTAGGGGCACAGTCTCTCGCTGAACTCTGAGCTGGGTCTGAGGAGTTCCCTTAGGAAGATTAAGAAACCAACTTAGTCCCACTCCACTCTCAGGAATCTGTTGTTGGGTTTGAGGCTTTCTTCACCACTGTTGGCTCCCTGTTCTGCCCTGGTGGCTTGGCTCAGAGCTGCATTACTTGTTCTTGCTTCCTGGGAACAAAGATTCAGGCAGCCCTGAGGATTCTGATAAAGTCTCATATTTTTTAGAGATTCTTGGCAACAAATTCTTCTCATTAGGACTTGATTCATGAGCTTCTAGACCTCCAAGCTGTGTTCCATCACCTTTGGTAGATAGCCCACTGTAAATGTTTTCCCAATCTGAACAGACAGGCTGAATGTATCTGTTCTTTTATAGATACAAGGTTTAAAATTCAACATACCAATCCCAGCAATTTACCATTTGCCACATATTTTCTTTGTAGCAGTGAGATAGTTTGTATGTGAAAGGAATTTCTTTGTTTTAAAGAGAGATCACTTTGTTTTAAAAATTGATATTTACTTAATCAATGTAATGTCCCCATTTTGTAAAATGTTTAATGGTCTACAGAATATATTATTTTGAGCAATATGCTTATGTAACTTATAAATATGTGTGTGTGTGTATATATATATATATTTAAAAAATTCTACTAGTAGCATCCATGATCAATACTTTCCCTTTCCCAACTTCTTGTTTTGAAAATATTCAATTGTTTTTTTTTTTTTTTTTTTTTTTTTTTTTTTTTTTTTTTTTTTTTGAGACGGAGTCTCACGCTGTTGCCCAGGCTGGAGTACAGTGGCGCGATCTCGGCTCACTGCAAGCTCCGCCTCCTGGGTTCACGCCATTCTCCTGCCTCAGCCTCCTGAGTAGCTAGGACTACAGGCGCCCGCCACCGCGCCCGGCTAATTTTTTTGTATTTTTAGTAGAACGGGGTTTCACTGTGGTCTCGATCTCCTGACCTTGTGAAAAGTGCTGGGATTACAGGCTTGAGCCACCGCGCCCGGCCTAATATTCAATTGTTTTGAAAACTTTCTAATCTGTAGAAAATGGCAGGAATAGTATAATGGATAATCTTTTACCCTTCACATAGATTGTTAATATTTTACTGATTACTGTATTTTGCCTGGAGAGAGAGAGATAGATGTTTTATTTTTGCAAAAGCATGTGAGAGTAAGTAGCAAACATCATGACACTTCACCCCCCAAATATTTTCCCACATATCACTTAAGAACAAGGGCATTCTTTTACATGACCACAATACAATCAGCACACGTAGGCATTACCATGGAGACAATGCTCTGATGTATTGGTATTTACTATGCAGTTCGTAATCAAATAAATGTTTTGATAACTTGGGATCCATAAATGGTCTGCAAGGTCGGCCCCTGTAGACCTGCACTTAGTGGGTGCTATTTCCCTGTCTCAGGTGTCTGCTCTACTGGTGATATGTTTCATTGGCTCTGTTGCTCACTTAGAATTTTTTCTCCCAGCTGTTGACATTTTATTTTCTGCATAGTTCTGAAGCTGCAGCAGTTGTTCTTATGCCTTCTTGATTGTAAGTTTCATAGAAGCTGCCAATTTCCAAGGGATTTAATCTCCTTTGGATGGAGCCAGGTCAATAGCTACAAACCTGTCTGAGAATGTCTGCCATCGACCTCCTCTCTGTCTAGAAAGATGTCTTAGTCTCTCAGCGCTTTGGGAGGTTGAGGCGGCCAGATCACAAGGTCAGGAGATTGAGAACATCTTGGCCAACATGGTGAAACCCCGTCTTTACTAAAAATACAAAAATTAGCTGGGAGTGGTGGCGGGCGCCTGTAGTGCCAGCTACTCTGGAGGCTGAGTCAGGAGAATCTCTTGAACCCAGTAGGCAGAGGTTGCAGTGAGCTGAGACTGCACCACTGCACTCCAGTCTGGGTGACAAGAGTGAAACCCCATCTGAAAAAAAAAAAAAGAAAGAAAGTTATCTTAGTCTATTAAGGCTGCTGTAACAAAATACCATAAACAGGGTGGCTTATACACAACAGAAATTTCTTACAGTTCTAGAGGCTGGGAAGCTAAAAATCAAGGTGCCAGCAGATTTGATGTCTGGGGAGAGCATGCTTCCTTGTTCATAGGTGATGCCTTCTTGTTGTGTCTTTACATGGTGGAAGGGGTGAGGCAGCTCTCTGGGGCCTCTTCTATAAGAGCACTAATCCCATTCGTGATGGCTCTGTCTTCATAACCTGCTCACCTTCCCATGTTGTTATTAAGAAGATATTAAGTTGATATTAAGAAGAGGTCCCACTTCTTAATATCATCACTGTGGTGGTTAGAATTTCAACATATGAATTTAGGAGGACGCAAACATTCAGACTATAGCAAAAGAAGTTTTGTGCCTTAAGAAGTTCTATGGGTTATAATAGGTCAAAACTGTTTTTTTTTTTTTTTTTTTTTTTTTTTTTTTTTTGAGATGGAGTGTCACTCTGTCACCCAGGCTGGAGTGCAATGGTGTGGTCTCTGCTCACTGCAACCTCCGCCTCCTGGGTTCAAGTGATTCTCCTGCCTCAGCCTCCAGAGTAGCTGGGATTACAGGTGCCCGCCACCACGCCCGGCTAATTTTTGCATTTTTAGTAGAGACGGGGTTTCACTATCTTGGCCAGGCTGGTCTCGAACCCCTGACCTCGTGATCCACCCGCCTCGGCCTCCCAAATTGCTGGGATTAGAGGTGTGAGCCACTGCGCCTGGCCAAAACTGGTTTCTGGTTTATGAGTTCAGCAGGTATTTGACTCAAGATTCCTCAATTTAGTGATGTCACACAAAATGGTATAAATAAATCTGATTTTTTTTTCCATCTGGATATCCATATCCCAAGCAGTCACATCTCCTCTAGATCATGTCCTAATCTTAGAACAGTTGTTCCCATTTCTCAGACTTTCTAGTGGGATAGTGAGAGCCTTCAGAGTATAGAACAGGCTCACTTGTGCCATGATTCAGATACTCAGCCACAGTGAAGATGCACTCGAAGCCCAACCCTAGGGAGAGATTTCAATCTGTGACAGTAGTCTCCAAATGTCATCAATGTAAGTCACAGTCATCTCAAAGCCTTTTAGCAATACATAATCAGGAGTTGAGCAACTAAATGACAGTTGTTAGTTTTATTATCATCAGTAAAAAAACACAAAGAGATTTCATTCATCAGGGGCAGCAACATTCTCATTCCCCTTTCTCTCTCATTACCTTGCTGCACAACACCAATGCCTTCTCACAGTTTCCTCTTGCATGATTCTAGGTTTCTTCAAGAAGGCTTTCCCGCAGCCTAGTTAGCACAGAATTCTTCATCTTTCTCCCTACTTCTCTCTCAGCTCTTTACCATGTAGGTCAATTTAGCCTCCCTGGCTTGCTGCCTTCCTGACAATCTCCCCCTTTATCCAAATTCTACCCTAGAAGCAATTAGATAAAAGTAGATGCGCCGGGCCTGGTGGCTCACGCCTGTAATCCCAGCACTTTGGGAGGCCGAGGTGGGTGGATCCTGAGGTCAGGAGATCGAGGCCATCCTGGCGAACACGGTAAAACCCCGTCTCTACTGAAAATACAAAAATTAGCCGGACGTGGTGGTGGGCGCCTGTAGTCCTAGCTTCTAGGGAGGCTGAGGCAGGAGAATGGCGTTAACCCGGGAGGTGGCAGAGCTTGCAGTGAGCGGAGATCATGGCACTGCACTCTAGCCTGGGCGACAGAGGGAGACTCCATCTCAAAAAAAAAAAAAAAGTAGAGGCATCAATAAAACATCTTTTCTTCTTAGGAAAGAAGGGTTGGGAGGGAAGGAAGAAGACAGCAAATACTTAATATTTGGTATCTTTTATTCTGTTACTTTCTTACTTTTTTTTTTTTTAATGATTTAACCACGAAACGAAAACATGAAATAATGCTTTTTCTTTGAGAATATACCTGAACATTTTATCTCAATTGTCAGGAAGCGCAGAACTAAATTCAGAGCTGTACTGGTCTTTGTTTGCTCTTTGTCTATTCATTCCTTACTGATATGTTTATTTATTTATTTCAAGTTAGTTTATTTTGATCCTTTTAAAGAGCTTCCTTGTAAATGCACTTTCAAATAACAGCTTTATCAAGATACAGTTGACATATCATAAAATTCCCTTTTTAAAAGTGTACAATTTAGGCCGGGTGCAGTGGCTCACACCTGTATTCCCAACAGTTTGGGAGGCTAAGGTGAGAGGATCACTTGAGGCCAGGGGTTCAAGACCAGCCTGGCCAGCATGGCAAAATCATGTCTCTACTAAAAATACAAAAATTAGCTGGGCATGGTAGTGCACACCTGTAATCCCAGTTGCTGGGGAAGCTGTGGCACAAGAATTGCTCAAAACCAGAAAGCAGAGGCTGCAGTGAGCTGAGATTGTGCCACTGCACTCTAGCCTGGGTGACAGAGCAAGTCTCTGTCTCAAAAACATGTACAATTTAGTGATTTTTAGTATATGTACATATAGCAAATGGCACCACTATCATGTTTCAGAACATTTTCATCACCTCCAAGAGAAACCCTGTACCCATAAATGGTTGCTCCCCATTCTGCCCTCCCACTAGCCCCTGGCCTTTTCTGGATCTTTCATGTAAATGAGATAATAGAATATGTGTTCTTTTTTCCAATTGGCTTCTTTCCCTTAGCATGATGTTTTCAAGGTTTACCCACGTGTTAGCATGTCACAGTACTCTATTCTTTTTTACTGCTGAATGATAGTCCATTGTATGGCTATACTACATTTTGTTCTTCCATTCACCAGCTGATGGCATTTGGGTTGTTTCTACTTTTTGGTGATTATGAATAATGCTTCTATGAACATTTGTGTACAGTTTGTGTGTGGGCATAAATTTTCAGTTCTCTTGCCCATATGCCTAGAAATGGAATTGCTGGGTCATGCGGTAATTCTATGTTTAATATTTTAAAAACTGGCAAACTATTTTCCACAGTAGCCACACCATTTTACATTCCCACCAGTAGTGTATGAGAGTTCTAGTTTCCTCACATCCTTGTTAACACTTGTGATTGTCTGTCTTTTTTATTTTAGCCAACCTAGTGGATACTAAATTGTAGCTCATTTGTATTGTTTTTAATGATTAGTCAAAACAATTTGTGTCTGTGTGAAGTTGCTTCAAATTCTTTTTTTATTGTGCTAAAATAAAAATAACATAATATATATCACTTTAACATTACTAAGTATACAATTCAGTGGTGTTTCAAGTACTTTTACAATATTGTACAACCATTATCACTATCCACTTCCAGAACTCTTTCCATAGTCTCAAACTGAAACTTTGTGCCCATCAGACAATAGCTCTCATTTCGCCTCTTCCCCAGTCCCTGGTGACTTCTATCTTACATACAATTTCTATGAATTAGCCTATTCTCTGTACTTCATATAAGTGGAATTATACAATATTAGCCCTTTCGTGTCTGGCTTATTTCACTTAGCGTGTTTTCAAGGCTCATCCATGTTGTTATGTGTCAGAATTTCATTCTTTTTTTTTTTTTTTTGAGACCGAGTCTCACTCTGTTGCCCAGGCTGGAGTGCAATTGCACAATCTTAACTCACTGCAACCTCCGCCTCCTGGGTTCAAGCAATTCTCCTGCTTCAACCTCCTGAGTAGCTGGGATTACAGGTGCCTGCCACCATGCCTGGCTAACTTTTGTGTGTGTGTGTGTGTGTGTGTGTGTGTGTGTTGTGTGTTTTTTTTTTTAGCAGAGACGGGGTTTCACCATATTGGCCAGGCTGATCTTGAACTCCTGACCTCAGGTAACCTGGCTGCCTCGGCCTCCCAAAGTGCTGGTATAACAGGCATGAGCCACCACGCCTGGCCTTAAATTCTTTTTGTAAGCAACTCTGGCCTAATCTTAAATAATAAGCTAACACAGAGAATGTGCCTCACCCTCCAGCATACTGTGTGTTTTGGCTTGAAGATCTTTGGACAGCTTCTCAGAGGAAGACACCAGTCCTCCCCACAGTTGCAGCTGTTCACCTCCCAGACTCACTGGTAAAGTTAGAAATGCTTCTGAAAAACTGCCCATCTATATTTTCCTCACAGCAGTTGTGAAGACTTCCTGAGGTGGATTTGAGGTGGGGCTCTCACGGGATAGAGCATTAGAAGAGGGGACATTTCGCTCTCCCTGATGTTTATATACCAGCAATGTCCCGTTGGTCGGGGCAGAAAGTTGAAGCTGCTTTTGCTTATGGAGCTCATAGAATGTGTGTGCACATACCAGCAGGCTTAATTTTAAAATCTGACCCCAGAATTATGCTGTCTACAGTTTTATCTCATTGATTTTTCAAATAAGTGTACTCTAATATGTTGGTTTTAGCTGTAACTGTCTTAAGACATGTTTGTCCAGCACATAGGCTTAGCAAAATCTGTAACTGTTTGAGATGAACTCCATTCTTTATTCATAAAAAAGGTATGAAGCGAATTCCATTGACTTCTGATATGTCATGTTTATACAGTTTTCCTAAATAAATACAAAAGGAGTTATCAGCATTCTCTTGACTTCCTAGATTAAAACTTTGGAACAGACTAAAGCCATTGAAGATCTAAACAAATCCAGAGACCAGCTGGAGAAGATGAAGGAGGAAGCTGAGAAAAAGCTCATGTCTGTCAAGTCAGAACTGGATACCACAGAACATGAGGCTAAGGAGAATAAAGAAAGGGCCAGAAACATGATAGAAGTGGTAACCAGTGAAATGAAGACACTAAGAAAATCTTTGGAAGAAGCAGAAAAGAGAGAAAAGCAGGTGGGTCTAAATCTGGTGATGAAACCTTGTTTAGGAAATGACAGGACAATTCAAGAGCTGGATATTAATAATTATTCATGCATTTCTTTTTTAAAAACTATGGACTGTTTCATGAATTTGTATTTCATCATTTCATGAGGGCTGTGCTAATCTTCTCTGTATTGTTCCAATGTTAACACATGTGCTCCCGAAGCGAGAGCTAGTCACATATTTATTCAAAAGCAATTTACAAAGCTTCCTATATCTTTTCAACATATCCACCTGCCCCTCCAGCATCTTTTGGCATTCAAGTAACCATTATGATTCACCCCGCTAAGAAAAATTGTTCACATTTTCATGGCACAAATTGTAGGAAAGGAAAAGACATTCTTAGTCAAGCAGCGGAAGGGTTTCGGTGAAAAAACAGATTCTGGTTCTGGGGAGGTTTCTGTTATGTTAGGTGATCACCTCTGAAGTTTGCATCATCACAGAGCTCTTAACGTTAACCAGGGCTTCGGCCTCAGGAGGCAAGCCTTATCTGTAGCAGAGATCAGTCGCAGGAAACAGCCACAAATCTCACACAGTGGCACCCAGACTTGATGGCCGACCAGGCACAGATGTAAGCCATAAAAAAGTACTCATTTGCTTGCTGGCTACAAGGAGGAGCATTTTATCTAGTGAGTCCATCAGGAGGTCAGGCATAAAGAAACATGTACCGGGCAGCTTGACCTCCATTGCTTTTGGCTTTTGTCTGTTTCTCCTTTTGAAGCTCAAAAGGGCATAGAGTGGACTCTGATCCTAGGTTTCTTCCCCCCGCTTTGGCTGCCTCTGTTTTGGTTCATGTGTCAGGCAGAGATGGGGAAAGCCAGACGACACAATGAGTGTTCTCAGAAAGGAAACTTCTTCGGAATGAAAAGCTTTGGCTGCATTGGAAAGGGTGGAAGTCTGAGAGAAACTTTTTCATCAGGGAGACTAGGTTGGTAGCTTAGTCCTTTCAGGCTGCTGTAACAAAGTACTATCTACTGGGTAGGTTATAAATAACAGAAATCTCTTTCTCACAGTTCTGGAGGCTGAGAAGTCCAAGGTCAAGGTGTCTGGTGAGCACAGCTTCCTGGTTCAGAGTCAGCCCCTTCTTGCTGTGTCCTCACGTGGTGGAAGGAGCAAGGCAGCTCTCCGGGGCCTCTTTTATAAGGGCACTAATCTTATTCATGAGGGCTCCACCTTCATGATCTAATCACCCACCAAAGGCCCCACCTCCTAATATCTTCACATTGGTCATTAGATTTCAACATAAGAATTTTGAGGTGTCATAAAATTCAAACTGTAACAACTAAAACCATTCCCAAATTGGACTCTGCAAGGGAAGGAGGTGACAGAGTAAATGAGCCTGGGATGGGACTGTTTGGGTGGCATTCTCTTGGATGTAACTGTACTCAGGTTGGATCATCCCTTTTCTAACATGGAGGGTGCCTTTAATGAGGTGTTGGCCAGATGCCCTGATTTATCTGCTTTTGCATTAACCTGGAACCACAGAAACCAGCCTATGAGAATTTGAAGGGGTATGAGGCATATTTCAACCATTGTCCCCAGCCCCCTACTTTTCTTTCAATGGAGAAATAGAAGTCCCAGAGTAGTCCCATGGAATATGGCTTGTGAAATGGCAATCTGTGTGATGTGACTTGATAGTAATTTAGAAGTCCTCCTGTTTTCATTAACTTATACTTTCTTGCTATTTGTTCTTTTTTTTTTTTTTTTTAGTGTAAGAGGTTATCAGCCAGCTAAAATCCCAAAGCATGTTTACCATCCATTGACACAACCCCACCAACATTTGTTTAGTCCTTCCTAGTATGCAGAGCACACACAGTCACCATTTCATGTTATCTGAATTTCAGAACAGCCCTCCGAGGTAGGTGTATGGTTAATCCCAACCTGAAGATGAGAAAATGAAGACTTAGTGAGGTCTGGGTCTCATTCATGGTTACTTAACTTGGATTCTTGACTTAGTAGCCAATACCACATCAGTTGGCTCATCAGAAAAGTGATTGTGAAATCTCTGAAGGTTGGCAGCTGTGGGACTTATCTGGAATCTGGTATTTTATAAGTGAGAGAACTAGGAAGAGGGTAGATAATTTCCCTCCCTCATGCAAACCTGGGTTTTCTACAGGTGTTTTGTTTGTTGCATTTGGTTCAGCAGTAGTTGATACATTTTGTTCTCCCAGTTAATGAGTTTCTGTTTGATATTGCAGCTGGCAGACTTCAGGGAGGTGGTGTCCCAGATGCTAGGCTTGAACCTGACCAGCCTTGCTCTTCCTGATTACGAAATCGTCAAGTGTCTTGAAAGACTGATCCATTCACATCAGCACCACTTTTTTACCTGTGTCTGCCTCAAAGATGTGACTGCTGGGCAAGATAGGCACCCACAAGGCCGTTTACAACTTCTTCATTGAACACTGTGTCTCTTGAGAGAGGTGGCCATAAGATGTGGGACACAATTCCCAATTTCGCAGATTCCTCATGTCTTTGAGATTTGATCAGTTTGTGAATATTTTATGCTTTGATGATATAGTGAGAATGCATCACTTGCAAGAACAATCTCAAAAGTGTCAGCTTTAGATAAACGCTCAGCGTTAAAAACGCCTATGATTTCATTTACTAGCATTTTAGGATCCAGAAGAATTCCACCAGATTGCATGAGTTAGATTGGGAAATGGGAGTGGGAGATTAACATTGGGGGGTATCTATTTTAAGTCAGGGGCTTTACTGGCCAATTTAGTTCTCATAATAACCATGTAGAGAAGCTGTGACATTTTTATTTTACAACCTTTCTGGGGCTCAGACATGGAGTTACCTATCCAAGGTTGAGGTTGGGTAGTGGTGGAACCAGGATGGCAACTCATTGGCCCGGCCTCAAAGACCATGCCTCTTCTCCTGCTACACAGACTCGGCTTTTCCTGAATCTCTATGATGCTGGTGGGAATTGCTTGCATATAGGGAGAAAAATACCCCTGCCATCAAGAGTTAATATCTAGGCTGGGCACGGTGGTTCACGCCTGTAATCCCAGCACTTTGGGAGGCCAAGGAGGGCATATCATTTGAGGTCAGAAGTTTGAGACCAGCCTGGCCAAGATGGTAAGACCCTGTTTCTACTAAAAATACAAAAAATTAGTCAGGTGTGGTGGTGCGCGCCTGTAATCCAAGCTACTCAGCAGGAAAAGCACTTGAACCCAGGAGACGGAGGCTGCAGTGAGCCAAGATTGTGCCATTGCACTCCAGCCTGGGCAACAGAGTGAGACTACATCTCAAAAAAAAAAAAAAAAAAAAAAAAGGGTTAATGTGCATAAATGACAGATTTACAGGTGTAAACTATGTGATTTCTTCAAAAAAGCAAAAGCAATATACCTAATTCATTTGGATCAAACTTACATAGGTCTCAGGTCCTGTAAGAAACTTGCCTGTTCTAACTGTTGCTGCCAGATTACATCTGGTGGTAATTGTTAATGTTTCAGCAGGGCCGATCTCAGTCCTTTAAAGTGGAAAGCTTTATTGTGAGCCCAACCTTATAAGATGAAGAAATCCTATACAGTCTTATTCACCAATATATCCAATACACCCACAGCAATGGTACCTTTTTAAGATCAGGATTTTATTATGAATTCCCGTCACTTTCTGTTTTCCATTTAAATTTCTATTTTACAAGTTTTTCAGGGAATCATATTCTTCACTGAGAAAAATGTGTTACTCTTTTGGACAATTTATCTTATTTCTATCATATAAAATGTATTTTTTTTTTATTGACCTTAAAAGAAGCTCTAGCATGAAATTAAAGGAAAGGGGAAAAAATAGATCTGGTGCACCCAAACATTAGGAGAAAATGAAAAATATACAGCCAACCGTTTGTGAGTCATCAAAAAGTCAAAGTCAGCCTGGTCAACATGGCAAAACCCCATCTCTACAAAAAATACAAAAATAAGCTCGGTATAGTGGCGTGTGCCTGTAATGCCAGCTACTCAAGAGGCCGGGACATGAGAATTGCTTGAACCCAGAAGGCGGAGGTTTCAATGAGCCGAGATCGTGCCACTGCACTCCAGCCTGGGCAAGAGAGAGAGAGAGAGACCTTCTCTCAAAAAACAAAACAAAAAAAGTCAAAGTCATAATAAGCAAATTATTGGCTTCTTTCTTCTAGACTAAAAGAAATTAAAGAGTTGAAACAATCAATTGCAAGGGCTGAAACTAGATTGGATCTTGGTTTGAATTTTAAAAGAGCATAAAATATTCTTGCAATAATTGTAAAAATTTGAATGCGGACTCAGTCCTAGATTGTATTAAAATATTTTTAATTTTTTAAGCTTGACAAATGCACTGATTGTTATACTTTAAATAACCAAAAATCTGAGAATCCACAGTGCTACAGAAAATAAGTGATAAAATGGGAAAAAATAGTGAAGAACTTCTTTTAGGAAAACTGCCAATAAATGTAGAATGGATGATTCAAAAAAAAAAAAAAAAGATAAAAGAAAGAAAAGGAAAAATCTAAAAGAAAGAAATGAATTTGACACCTACTGGTTGGATGACAGACCACATAGAGGGATAGTGACCAGGCTTTGCTTGTGGAGCGGACATCCCTGCCCGGCTTTCTCCTTTATGTGCACGGACAGTATGAGTAGCATTTTGCATGTGAGTAAACATATCTGCGCAGCCCTGACTGAGGTCGCTAGGCTGGCCAGAGGCAGGACAGGCAGTTTTCCCCACCAACCCCTTTTCACATGCTCCAAAGATGTAGTCGTGGCTGCTATTTTGGATCCAAAATCACCTTGAGTGGAGGAAGTGACTTCACTGGGTCTCTGGAGGCTCTCAGAGCTTGAGTGGCTCTGCTCCACCCTGAATCATGCACCCATAAATGCAGTTATGGGTGGATGTGGGTGTATGAGAGTGGAGATTGTTTTTGTCCTTTCCCTTTGTTTTCATTTTCCAAATATAATCTTTAATAAATTTGATTTTCTTGGGAAATTTATTTTCTACACTATTCAAAGATATTTTAAATAATATTTTCAAAACATGAAATATATTTTTTTCATTTTTGATTTAGTATCATTAATCATATATCAGGATTTATGTAAGAGACTAAAAATGATCCATAGTGGTTAGTACTGTACTTTCTGTTTATTACATGAAATTACATTCCATTTGTCCAAATACATGTTTATATAATATTTCCACTGTGTAACTCTAGTGATCTTTAAGTGATCTACAGTGATCTTTAAGATACATAGAAATATGAAATATGTTTGTATATGATCTTTAGGGACTTCTAGTGAAAAGGGTATATGAAATGGGAAAAATAAATTCTGTACATGTATACAGTTCATATACACATTGCTTTTCATTTGGACAAATTGAAAATCTTTTAATAAAGCCATTTGCTTCTTTGTTAAAATGCCAATTGGTTGTTGGGTTTCCCTTTGTGGCAATCATTCCAGAGTTGGCAGGCCAGCTTTGAATTTTTAGGTTAGATTTTGTTCTTCTATAATATCCATGTATATTTTATGTTGTCCAATAAAATACACTAGTTTGATATGCTTTTTACATAAGGCTTTAAAATATTTAATACTAACTCTTCTATCAAATACACTTGAGTGACAGTGATATTTGCTACTGAGGTGATTATTCTGGTCACTGTCTGTGACATGTAAATAGATGCATAAAACTATCTCAATTAGGGAAAACAATTTAAGCTTGACCCATCTGAAATCTCCAGTTTTACCTTATCACCAAAATACCTTATGGTCTATTTTACAGATGAACAGCAATTGATTCAAGGCTCAGGGGTGGCAGGCTGGAGCTGTTAAAGAAGTCTACTTTACTGATACTGTGATAATACTTACGACTCAGAATTGGAGTCTCATTTTCACTGGGGAAGCATTTCATGGCTATGCAGCCTTTGGCTTGGAAAGTCTCACCCAGTTGATGCAGTAGTGATTTTATCCACATTATTGGACATATGCAGTAGTGATTTTATCCACTTCACTTCGCCTCTCAT
Source organism: Macaca thibetana thibetana (assembly GCF_024542745.1). Classification (NCBI taxonomy): domain Eukaryota; kingdom Metazoa; phylum Chordata; class Mammalia; order Primates; family Cercopithecidae; genus Macaca; species Macaca thibetana. Next base: position 112,609,863 of record NC_065581.1, on the reverse strand, counting down.
TAGCAAGTGGGGTCTGTATGCTTCTCTTTCCGCTATGTGCTTCCATACCGTATTCCTCTGCCTTTGTATAAAAGCATGGTTCATTTGAGGCTCCTGCTAGCTGACAGACAGATAACTTTCTTCTAGACCTCTTTGGGGTTACCTACTAAAAACCTATCTATTCTCCCTGCTTAAGACTTTTGCAAGTGGTTCATAAGTGTCTTCACTACTCCCACTGGGTGCTGCCTTCATCTTGGGTAGCTTTAATGCCTGTAAGGCCAACTCATGCAGCATCATATCTTTTCATTTTATTTTTTTTGAGACCGAGTCTCAGTCTGTCACCAGACTGGAGTGCAGTGGCGTGATCTCGGCTCACTGCAACCTCCTCCTCCTGGGTTCAATTGATTCTCCTGCCTCAGCCTCCCCAGCAGCTGGGACTGTAGGCACGTGCCACCATGCCTGGCTAATTTTTGTATTTTTAGTAGAGATGGAGTTTTGCCATGTTGGCCAGGATGGTCTCGATCTCTTGACTTTGTGATTCACCTGCCTTGGCCTCCCAAAGTGCTGGAATTACAGACATGAGCCACCATACCCGGCCTATGTCTTTAGTTCCTTGGCCTTCTCAGTGCTTATACTTTTATCTCCTTTTGTTTCAGTCACTCACATCCTAGATTGCAGCTTATAGTAATCCAATTTAGATTACCTTAAACTGAAAGGAGAATTTTGGGGGCTTGCTTGAAAGATTCAGGGATAGACTAACTTCAGCTTGGTTAGATCCAGGGATTCAGAATTGGTGTCTGGATTCTTTCTGCTTCTATCCATCTCTCATGTTGATTTGATTTTGCTTGTCTTTGCATGTTGGACTTTTTCCTTCCACATATAGGTTCCTCTATGCTACCAGAAGAGATAATCACAAGCAGTTGCATGATTTTTACAACTGATGTGGTCACGTGGCTCACGCCTGTAATCTCAGCACTTTGGAAGGCTGAGAAGGGTGGAATGCTTGAGCTCAGGAGTTCGAGACCATTCTGGGCAAAAATCAGAACAAAACAAACAAACAAACAAAACTGAAAACACCCCTCACGAGCCGAGAAAAAGAGATACCCCTTGTCTCCAAGTGTCCATGCAAAAAATATTACTGGAGAGCCTGATCATCTCTTCCAGGTCATATACCTATCCTTGAACCAATCACTGTAGCCAGGTGGATGAACTCACTCACCAGCCTGCATCCCATGCCAACCACTGTTAGTGAGGTTGGGGTCGGGTGACGCTCTAGGATTACCTGTTCAACCAGGACCACATATAATGACAGAGGGAAAGTTCCCCAAAGGAAGGGCAGCTGGTCAGACACACGCGCACGCACACACATACACACACACTTCTGTGACACGTGGCCTGTCAGGACTGTCTAATACCTAGAACTTATGCACCTCTGAAATCATAATTAAAAAGCTCCACAACCTCTTATCCCAAACCTTTATCTCTTACTCCCAAATAGCTGTGCTTTGTGCCTTTGAGCCATTGAGCCATTGCGTTTCCCTGGTCCTCCTATTTTCTCCCTCCCAGTCTTGCCCATCCTCATTCCATCTGGAGCCAGCCTAGATATTAACGTTCATTTCTTCAATCATTCTCTTCCTAACACCTTTAACTCCCTGTTCCCTTGCCCTTCTGTCCTCGACTTTGAATTACTCCCAACTGCCAATGTTTCTGTTGCTTTTCCTGCGCCACTGAATGAAGCTGGAGAAAATCACATGAAATCACAGCTAAGTGGCATCCCAAATTTCATGGTTTTTGATCTCATCTGAGCCTCCTGTTGTAACTGGTAAAGCTGCACTGTTTTCCCTGTTACATGTCTCTGTCATTTTCCAAAATGATTTTTGCAAATATGCCTTTTTCCTTTGAGGCTCTTATCCTATGCCTTCCCTCTTCACCCTCAGCAGACAATCTCATCTCCTATTTCACCCAGCAAATAGAAGCCATTATAGGAAACATCTTCAATATCACATCCTAATACAGCCTTACATGTGTCCACACCCCCCTTACCTCCTTGCTCTCCCTGTCTCAGCTATTTTCTCTACCTGGGCACTTGCATCGTCAGCAACTTAGCCCCATCAATTGTTTCCTCTCTTTCGAGTGTTGTCAACCTCATCTTCATAAATGACTTATTTCCATCAGCATTTAAATATGTTCAAATCTCTCTCATCTTAAAGACATCCCTCTCTCTACTCCACAGCAACTTCTCCTCCGAGCCCTACCTCCATCTTCTTCTCCCCACTTGAGCCCCTTGGAAGTGTCCTATATATGCTGTCTTTCTGGTCTTACCTTTTACTCATGCCATCATCTGTTCAACCTGGCTTTTGTCTTCGTTCCTCCAGTGTTCTCATTTTTGTGAGCAAATCTTTGTTACTTTTAAAGTGCTTATCTTCAAAGACATGGTATCAACCCAAATGCCCATCAGTGAAAAACTGGATAAATAAAGAAAATGTGGTACATATACACCATGGAATACTATGCAGCCATAAAAAGGAGTGAGATCATGTCCTTTGCAGGGACACGGGTGGAGCTGGAAGCTGTCGTCCTCAGCAAACTAACACAGAAACAGAAAACTAAACACTCATGTTGTCACTTATAAATGGAAGCTGAGTGATAACACAAGAGACTCAGTTTGAAGGCACAAGAGGGTTTTCTCTGATATCCTAAGGCTGGGGTAGGTAACCCAACTGGGGGTTTCCATGGCATCTTGTGTGTAGCTAGACCAACACTCATTTACAACAACTTCTCATAGTAGCATCTCGTTTGTGGACAAAGAAACCTTGAGACTTGGAGAAATGAAGGTTACAGCTATCTAAGCTAAAATAGAAATCTACGCTGTGTTACTTCAACGTTCACATGATTCACACCGAGCCGTGCTGCCTCCCGTAGGCTTGTTCATCATATGTCTAGTGCTTGGCCCATAGTTGGTGAGCATTTGGTGAATGTCTGACTGAATCAATCAGTTGATGGAATGGGGTTTGAATTGGTGGATTGGATCCTCCTCTCTTTATGGACCAGAACTTTTAACCATTATCTGTATAGAGATTTGAATGGATTCTCGATGCATAATTTATGTAATTATAAAGGGGGCAGGTGACTAATAATGATAATAGCTTACAGATGTATTATAACTCTTACTACAATGTTTTCACATACATTATTTTTTTGATCTCCACAATGATTCTGATAGGGCAGGCATGGTTACTCCTATGAAATAAAGAAAGAAAAAGAGAGAGAGAGAGAGAGAAAGAGAGAGAGAGAGAGAGAGAGAATGAATTAGCTGAACTGAGAATAGGCTCCAGGTTTCCTAACTCCTGGTCCCATGAACTTTCCATTTCACAAAGCTATTTTCCCTGCAATCCCTTGGTTAATCTTGTGGTTAATTCTTGACCTAGCAGAAAGTAGGGAAGAGGTAGTATAAAAAAATGCCACTACTCAAGTGGTAATGACCAATAAATATAAACGGAGAGATTGCATCCACTGTTGATCTGGAAATTGAAAATAGGGACAAAGCCTGGACTCATGCTCTCTGGCTCCAGACTCACTACATTTTATTAGAAAATCACGCGTAGCTGGACTATTGCTAAGTGGAAGAGGGGTTTTGTTGTTGCTATCATGCTGAAAGTCATTTACATACTCAGAATACACCTTTCCAGTTTTCCTGTAGGACTGTGAATGTCTTCCCAAGGCATTTAGGAAGCTATAAGCACATGATAAAGAGGAATGCTTGTCTGGGCTCAGCAGCAGATGCCGTGGTGTACCCTAGTCCTTCTGTGGGACTGAAGCACTTGTTCTCCAGCTGCCCAGAGCAAATGGCTCTGACAAACCACACCTGGGTCCCTTCCAAGGTCTTGCCCTTGGATGAAGGGCGCTATCTCATCCTGGGTCGCAGACCCTTTCCAAGGGCAACTCTCATCCAGTGGCTAGCCAGTGAAGGGGTACACAGACCTGGCCCTTTTCCCTCCATGCAGGACCACTCTGAAGGGTCATCTCAGCTTCCTAACCCCTCCTTTCTCATAAGATTGGTGCAGGCCTCTGTTGCAACTGCATGTCAGGGCAGCCACTCCGTCTACCCATCCTGCTCTTACTTTCTTGCAGGTTTAGCTCCTGAGTGTGCAATTCAACTACACTTCTGCATCCAAATTTCCATCTCAGAGTCTTCCAGAAGACCTACAACAGATTCATTCCTTCTCCCTGCAACTGGTGATTTCCATCAGCATTTAAATATGTTCAAATCTCTCTCATCTTAAAGACATCCCTCTCTCTACTCCACAGCAACTTCTCAGCCATTTTTGTGACTTCCGTCATATGGTTTTATCAATCTGTCAGTCATAAGTATTTTTTGATCACTTGGTGCTAGAGGAGTCACAAAAACCAAACACAACAAAACAAACCCCAAAATATCTGTGTTCAGTTTTCAGCTTCTTTTTAGAATTATCCAATAGAAATGTATAACTGAGCTCAAGTATAATGTTGAGTACCAGAAAAATATTCAGTTTTTTCTTTCCTGTTAATTGCAACAGGGTACGGTACCAGAATAGGTGCTACTCCTAGTAGCTTAAGCAATAAGGGATTTATTTATTTTTATTTTTAATTTTTTTTGAGACGGAGTTTCGCTCTTGTTGCCCAGGCTGGAGTGCAATGGCACGATCGCGGTTCACTGCAGCCTCCACCTTCTGGGTTCAAGTGATTCTCCTGCCTCAGCCTCCCAAGTAGCTGTGATTACTGGCATACACCACTATGCCTGGATAATTTTGTACTTTTAGTAGAGACAGGGTTTCACCATGTTAGTCAGGCTGGTCTCAATCTGCTGACCTCGGATGACCCACCTGCCTCAGCCTCCCAAAGTGCCAGGATTACAGGCATGAGCCATTTCACCTGGCCTAAGAAGGGATTTATTATAGGGTACTAGGTGGCTTACAGAATCATGTGAGGGCTGAAGAAATGAACTTGAGATTGATTTCCATAGAAATTCCCAAAGGCCCACCACAGAACTAAACCACCAAGACAGCTGCTGCTGCTATGTCTAGGTAGATGCAGAATTACATTGATATGACCCTAATCCTGAAGCCACCACTTTCAGGGTGCCTTCCCTCCTACTGCTAATTCTAGAACCCTACTGCACCTGCTGCTATCTGGACCATAAAATGTGTGCCTTTTACACTGCCTCTCAGGAATCATAAACCTAGTGACCATATTCTGCATCCTCTGCTAATGATGCCACAGAAGATCAAGAGCATCCATCAGAAATAGCTGTGGCAGTAGAGGTGTGACCACTGCCAGCATCCACGTCTCACACTTAGGCATCGAATGGCTAAATCCAAATCACATCTGGAATCCTTTCTCAAGGGATTCCTGGAATCTTAACATTCAGCTTCCCAATGATGGAGGTACAGAAAGGCATGCTGCAAGAGTGTTTTCCAAACGTTCTGACATATTCTACTGTAGAATTCATTTTCCTCACACATCCATACAGTCACATACACGTCTACCTGAAACAAAAGATTCACAAGACAGTGTGAGACTCCCTGATGGTTTTGATTCTAGTCTATGCTGAGGAGTGCTATGCTATTCTATGCTATTTCACTCCTTTAAGAAATGCTGGTCTTGACCCACTAAGTTGGTTTCATGATGGACTAATGGATGATAACTGGCAGTTTGGTAAAACACTTCACGACAAGAAGGGAGAAATGGATGTTGAGTGCCAATCCACAATATCGACAATACTATTTCATACTGTTCCTTCCCCTGTCCTGAATTGACAGAAAGAATTCAAGGCTGCTCGCAGAAGGGACTTAGTGATACGATAAACTGCATAGTGAACTGAGGATCAGAAGTGGCTTCTAGTCCATGGAGCAGCAGTTTATTTATTTGTAAATGAGAGCATTGTGAATAGTTCTGTGTTGTAATGACCGGATTGACACCTACCTAGCAGGAAAACTGAGGGAAAGGGTGACCAGTCTGTACCTTGTACCTTTTACTAGAGGATGGATTAAGCCCACGATGGCGTTTTGATGGCAAATGTACTATGGTGTGCCTTTAGAAGCAACTGTTGTACTCCTGAAAAATATCAGTTGGCTTTAGTCCAGTTCCTGGTTTTGCATGTAGGTGTAAAACTAATGATTCATTCTGAGAGCATGGGGGTATATATTGAATGTGAAAAGCATGACTTGTTCACCTGCCCTGTGTCTGAAAAACAATTGTTAATTACACTGTTAACATTTGTTAAGAATTTAATTTCTTCATATAGAGCTTTTAGATAAAAGCTTATGTTTACCAATGATTGGGGCCTTCAATGAGAACTTTTTTCCTAATGCAGTGCTGGTTGGAAGGTAATTGGTTTTAACAAAAGAAAAGCCCATCAGGCAGGCAGAACAAAGGAACGTTTAACAAATGTCTCATCTGTGCCAAATGGTACACCAAGCATTTCCATACACAATCACTCGTGTAATCCTTACAATAGTTCTTAATGAAGAAATTTTGATTTTCCTTTTTGCGGATGAGGGGGAAAGGCTTAAAGAGATTAAAAGGGATTCACCCAAGGTCATTAAACTAGAAAGTGAAAGCATAGAATTCACATTCAATTTTGGATGACTCACAGCTCCTAATTTTCCTACTGTTCCGGGATGTCTCTGTTGCTTTCATTATTTGTTCAAGGAGAATATAAGTGAAAGCAAAATCCCTCAACACAAACTTTATTAGCAAGACGGTAATTTTTATCTTTTGGAGAAAGGAGACCTAATGGGTCCTTCAGCTGCCCATTTCATCTCTTCCTTAGCCATATTTTCCTCTTTTTAGGACCCTGATATCTAAAAGCAATAGAGAATCGAACAGCTGATTTGTGGGCATTATTTTGGTTTCATATCTGTTATGGTTTTCTTTTGGTTGTGATTGTGTTTAAGGAAACTGGAAGAATTTGTGTTAAGGGTAGAATATGTTTCCCCAAAGTTCAGATGTTGAAGTCCTAACCTGGATGCGATGGTATTGGAAGGTGGGGCCTTTTGAAGGTAATTAGGTTTAGAGGAAGTCGTTAGGAAGGAGCCCACATGATGGAATTAGTGCCCTTATAAGAAGAGGAAGAGACCGGAGAGCTTGCGCTCTCTCTACTGTGAGGAGACAACAAGAAGGCGTCTATGTCTCTGCACACCAGGAAGAGAGAGTACCAGAACCCAACCACGCTGGCACCTTGATTTCCGACTTCCAGCCTCCAAAACAGTAAGAAGAAAATTTCTGTTGTTTAAACCACTCTTTCTATAGTATTTTGTTATGGCAGCCTGAGCTAGGACAGTAACATAAAACACTTCCCTAAACACCTCTGTAAACTTAACCCAATGGACTGTCATGTTTGTCGCACTTTGATTGTGTATGGTTGTAGCAATGTGAAAAATGCCAAACTTGCAAAATATGTGAAAAAGATCTGCAAAACGTTCACGCCTCTTTAAACACTTGACTCTTTTTTTTTTTTTTTTTTTTTTGAGACAGAGTCTCTCTCTGTCACCCAGGCTGGAGTGCAGTGGCCAGATCTCAGCTCACTACAAGCTCTGCCTCCCAGGTTTACGCCATTCTCCTGCCTCAGCCTCCCAAATAGCTGGGACTACAGGCGCCCGCCACCTCGCCCGGCTAGTTTTTTGTATTTTTAGTAGAGACGGGGTTTCACCGTGTTAGCCAGGCTGGTCTCGATCTCCTGACCTCGTGATCCGCCTGTCTCGGCCTCCCAAAGTGCTGGGATTACAGGCTTGAGCCACCGTGCCCGGCCTAAACACTTGACTCTTAATACTTGTTTTTGAATTTTTTCTCTTTTAGCAAAAATACACAAAATTAAGTAAAATATTAGGACTAAAAGGAACCCAATTCACTGTGATTCTTTACCCATGCAATCTGGTTACCCTCAGTGCAGAGGTTGAGCTGACATTTGTACCTACTGACAGGATGTAATTTGTGACTTTGGGGAACATGGTTGCATACTTTTGAGAATCACTTTTTTTAAGGCTAAGTAGCTTATTGAAAATCTTGTTGTTTTTTTGATGATTTCTTATATGTAAGCCAGTGTATAGTCTGCATGGTTGTGCTGACAGTCCTTAAAGCTGGCAATGGTGTCCTTCACAGAGATGGTAGAATCCTCTATGTGCTTCTTTCAGGGTGTGTGATGAGTTACAAGAAAGTGGCAGAGTTTCCAAAGCAGTGCTGCAAACCACTTCGTCATAATCTTCATGATAATAGTTAACATTTATTTATGCACCAGGGACTGTGTTGAGCACTTTGTAAGCTTTAGGTAATTTAATCTTCCCCTAACCATAATCTTAATGATAATAGTTACCATTTATTTATGCACCAGAGGCTGTGTTGAGCACACTGTAAGCTCTATGTAATTGAATCTTCCGCCAACTCACCACTGGCTGGTCTGACCCTGCTGTGCTCTCTCTCCCGTGCTATTCTGCCTCTTCTTTGGAGGGGCCCATTGTCAGGCCTGAAACTGGGTATCTGACCAGGTTGTGCCCTGTCCTACATGGGAGTGGGAACTGCTGTGTACCTAGGTGTCCGCCACTGACTCAGAAGTCCAGGTGAGTTGGCCGAGGAGGAAAGACATCTGCCAAAGCAGATAGCTTTGTGTTTGTGGGAGCTCAGTCCGACTTCCTGGTTTGGGGATCAAGCTGATTGGCTTCAATGGAATGTTAAAGCTGAATTTTTAAAGCCATGCCACTTTCACTACAGTGGGGATCTCTATGCCATTCTGCTTAGGAGTCTGATAACATGGGTATTAAGGGCATGGAATTTCTAGGTGTACTCACTGGTCTGTAATCTGAACCCCACTTTGGCTGTTTACTTCTACCCCTGGGCTTTGGTTCTCTCATCTAGAAAATGAAGGTTAACAATGGTCCTAATCTCCTATAGTTGGTCGGAGGGGTAAGTAAATCATAGATATGAAGTTTCATCCTGTGCCCAGCATATTATCATATCAATATGTGTAAGTTATTATTAATATTAATATGAGGCCCTTAATAGGTCCAATCATCCGGTGTTCATATTTAATGGTTTTACTTCTAGACTAAATCACTGTAATCAAATACTTATCTTTTCCTCCCTCTGGGATGGTCTTCAGTGAGTCATACCTTCCCGTATTGATGACCTTTTGCAATCCTTCCCTGACCCACACCGACTCTGGGCTTGGCCAAGTGACTGGCCTTGGGCAATGGGACATTGGCAAATGTGCTGTAGGCAGAGGCTTGGTAAGCCCTTGCACACTGGGGCTTGCCCTGTGGAATGCAGATGCCATGCAAGAAGAGAAGAGCGGGCTAGTCTTCTTGGAGAGAGATCCTAAGACCACATGCAGAAAGAGGCTGGTCATCCCAGCATCCCATTGGAGCCCATCCCTGAGCCAATTTTTCAGCTGAATGCAACCGCATAAGGGACTCCAGTTACGAACAGAACTGCCTGGTCAACCCACAGGATCATGACAAACAATGCATTATTGTTGTTTTAAGCCACTGACTTTTTGGGGTGGTTTGCTATGTAGCAATAGATGGCTGAAACACCCTCCATAAAATAGTGTGAGACATAACTTTATACCAAAATAAAAAGAAAGCATGGATGCTATCATCCCAATGGCAAATGAACAGTTGTGGGAAAACAGAGCTTTTCAAAAGCTCAGAGTAGCACATGTGCATCAGAGGCCCATGCGTTGTTGCCAGGAAGTCCGTCAGAAGAAACCTAGGGAGTTTTCAGGAGTCCTGGCTGGTGGGAAAGCCAGCACTGTGGCTGTTGGCCTGTGGAAATGTGAAGAAAGACAGAAAAAGAAAGAAAGAAAGAAAGAAAGAAAGAAAGAAAGAAAGAAAGAAAGAAAGAAAGAAAGAAAGAAAGAAAGAAAGAAAGAAAAGAAAAGAAGAAAAGGAAAGAAGGAAAGAAGGAAAGGAAGAAAGGAAGAAAGAGAAAGAAAGAAAGAAAAAGAAAGAAAGAAAAAGAAAGAAAGAAAGAAAGAGACAGAAAGAACCCACAGGCACTCCAACCGCTTCACCACAATAATTGCAACTCTTACTTCTATTTGCCAGCAAAACTAGTGTTTACAAGAGAAAAACAAGACAAATTATATTTTTAGCAATAAATGTTTTATTTGGAAAATGTCAGTGCCAGTTGCACCCTAATGGTGTTTTTTTTCCAAAACATGTGGTTAGTAAGAAGAGTGGAGTAGGGATTCAGGTTATTTTAAGAGAGCTCTGAGGAGCTTGACTAGACACTATTAAACCGGATTGTATTTGAAGGGATGTGGGCCTGTTTGCACTGTAGCTGCTGAATACATGTGACATGAAGCATCTTCTTGCTTTGTGGGATGGCTTTGGTACATGCACCAGCACTGCTGTGTCCCACTGACTCAACTTCCCTTTCCTGAATCGCTTTTGGTTCATTGCATTAGATGAAATGAATTGAGTAGTTTGGACATTGGAGAGGATTATAAATCTTCAAGGAAAAATACATTTAATACATGATTAGAGGATAGAATAGATTAAAAAATCAATTTGGAATGAGCAGTTTTAAAAAAATAAACTTTATAGCTTGGAGCAGATTTTGGTTCAGAGCAAAACCGAGTGAAATACAGAGATCTCCCTCACACTCCCTCCCTCCACGTATGCACAGCCTCTCCTATCAAAACCCTGCACCAGAGTGGCACATTTGTGACAACTGATGGACCTACAGTGACACACCGAAGTGCGTAGCTTACATTAGGGTTCACTTGTAATGTTGGACATTCTGTGAGTTTTGGCAAATGTATCATAACATGTATCCACCATTATAGTATCACACAGAGTAGTGTCACTGCCCTAAAAATTCTTTGTGCTCTGCCTCATCATCCTTCTCCCCCTTCTACCCCTGGCAACCAGTGATCCTTTTACTCTCCACAGTTTTGCCTTTTAAAGAACGTCATGTAGTTGGAATCCCACAGTATGTGGCTTTTTCACATTGACTTCTTTCCCTTAGCAAGACGCATTTAAGGTTCCTCCATGTCTTTTCATGGCTTGGATGCTCATTTCTTTTTAAGACTGAATCGTATTCAATTGTCTGGATGCACCGCCATTTATTTATCCGTTTACCCACGTAGGACATGGAGGAACCTACGTGGTGCTTCCAAAATTAGGCAATTACAAATAAAACTGCTTTAAACATTTTTGTTCCTTTTTTTGTGTGGACATAATTTTCAATTCATGTGGGTAAATACAGAAGCATGACTACTGGATCGTATGGTAAGAGTGTATTTAGTTTTGTAAGAAACTGCCGAACAGTCTCCTAAAGGGACATTTCCGCCAGCAATGAATGAGAGTTCTTGTTGCTCCACATCCTTGCCAGCATTTGGTGTTGCTTTCGACTTTGATCATTCTAATAGGTATGTATTTGTATCTCATTATTGCTTTAATTTTCAATTTCCTAATGACATATGACGTTGAGCATCTTTCTATATGCTTAACTGCCATCTGTATATCTTCTGTGGCAAAGTGTCTGTTCAGATCTTTTGCTCATTTTAAAATTAGATTGTTCATTTTCTTATTGTTGACTTTTAAGAGTTCTTTGTATATTTTGGATAGTGGTCCATTATCAGATATGCCTTCTGCAAATATTTCCTCCTAGAACAGTTTTTTAGGTAATAATGTTTGAGAGATTTAAATTAATCTTAGCATTGTGTAAATAAAAAACAAATTTAAAAAATAAACAGAAATATATTAGCTACCATGATCAAATGTTTGAGAAAGAATTATTAAATTATCGATGCTTTAATAAATCTGTTTTTTATGTGAGGGAGAGAATATAACAAAATTTCTTTGTGAGTTGCAAAATTGTAGTTAAGAAAATTACCAAAGAATACATAATCTAAATAAAGGCTGAGAAATAGGGAAAGTCTGTAGAGAAGGGAACCTGTTGATGGATTCCCATTGTTGTCCTTCTGTCTTACTGTATTATGGTTATTTGTGTATCTGTTCCCTTACTAGCCTGTGAGTTCCTAAGATATAGTGTCTTCCTAATATTTGAAACTTGGCTGCACCTGGGATGAGACATAGTAGACCCTCAACAAATGTTTCTTGAATGAATAAATATATGAATGGCTGCATACCAATTTAAAAATATTCTCAAATTTCTATGCAATTGGATTTGTCGGACACAATCTTAAGTGTTGTTAGATGACCAGCTCGTGGCACTAACACATTTGGGGCCATATTACGTAGCAGTCAATAGCTTGGGCTTTGAAATCAGAGAGATTTAGCCCTAAGTTCTGGTTCACCATTGTCAAGCTGTGTGATCTTGGGCAAAGTAGCTTTCTAAATCTCCTGTTTATCAGCAGTAAAATGGGAGCAAAAATAATGCCTGTCTCATGGGGTACAGTAGTTGTAAGGGTTAAAAAAATACAAGTGAAAACTGCTTGGCTGTGGTAAGGGTTCAACAAATGTTTGCCAGTATTACATCAAACAAATGCACAAACGATAAAGTCGTGTTTGCATAAACCAAGGGAGGAATGCCAGTTCTCCCTGGCAGAGACGGACTGACCCTTGGAATCAAGAGGCACTGTTAGAGTAAGACTATGGTGCTAAGAAACAGGAGTGAGCTATGCCTTGGTCCAGGTGCACTGGGCTACTGTATCTTTCTGCTGATATTCTCTCTCTGTACTGTGGTTGGCCTTTGGCCAAGGAGACTTGCACTTAAGGGTTCCTGGTGGGACAGGCATATTTTGAGCATACCCAGGGTAGGGTGGGTAAAGGAACAAGACTATGGGTTGGCTTCAATCCCAGATGGCCACCTGTAGGAGTGACCACTATTCCTTATAGACCCTACACCAGGCTTCAGTGGAAGCTAAATCACCAACTCCTGGCATTTGAATTGATTCAAATCAGTGATCCATCTCTTAGTTTGCTCTTAGTTTGCTAGCTATAGCCATAAAACCCACACACTAAGAAAACATTGTTGCTTACATGATTCAGTCCTGCTCCAAGTTTGCTCTATGGTCTAATATGGAAGAGAGTGCTAAGGCTGACAAGATGTTAACTATGAGTTATTAATGTTTTCAGGGGAAGTCAAAACATGGACTCTTGCTGCTATTAGGAATTGATGTGCACCTCATAATATTAAAAGCCTTCACTAAAGAGATATCAGGAGCAGATGGATTGTGAAGGCAGATAAATAAACTATCTCATCTTCAGTAAATGCGACCCATGAAAGTGAGGCTGCTTGAGTAGAAAAGAATTGTCATATGGCCTAGATGAGGTTTTGTTCTAGGCATGGTCTTCTCATAATGTTTTATCTAATTATGAGTCTCAAGGACAGAGACATCTACCACATTCAAAGAATGACAGCTCGGTTCTCACAACTCCTCATGACCAGTCATTTCCTTTTGTAAAACTTGCTTGGAAAACACAGCAAATTCTTCTATCTGATGCTTAGTCTGGGTGACACTGACAGCAAATTACAAACCATAGTGTAATGTGTACTTTGATACATCTGGACAAATACTGAAAAAAAAAAATATATATATATATATTTATTTTATATATATATATGGTTTCTCATCGATCTATCTATCTATATCTGTCATCTATTTATCTGTCTATCTTCACTGAGCCCTCTCTTATTATTGAAAGTTTATTGGAAGTAGGTGCTCTATGTATTCTTTAAAAAAATTTTTTTTTTTTTTTTTTTTTTGAGATGGAGTTTTGCTCTTGTTGCCCAGGCTGGAGTGCGATGGTGTAATCTCAACTCACTGCAACCTCCGCCTCCTGGGTTCAAGCGATTCGCCTGCCTCAGCCTCCTGAGTAGCTGGGACTACAGGTGCCCACCACCACGCCCAGCTAATTTTTGTATTTTTAGTAGAGACGGGGTTTCACCATGTTGTCCAGGCTGGTCTCTAACTCCTGACCTCGGGTGATCCACTCGCCTGGGCCTCCCAAAGTGCTGGGATTACAAGCATTAGCCACTGTGCCTGGCCTATGTATTCTTTTCTGATAACTGAGCAGGTATTTTCTGTTGAATTAGTAGAATAAGAACCCCCAGATAATACAATTTCTTTGCAACCTTCATCTTTGAAGGAGTTTATAGATTGTGCATACATAAGATGTGCACTATTTGTGAACCCTCAAATATTTATTACCCAATAGACCATAGGGAGGAAGAAGAGAGTTACTACCACTTCAACTTAAAACACACATGCACACACATGTACACACACACACACTTCATGGAAAAGATATATGAATAGGTTCTTCTTGTGAATATTAACAAAAAATGAGGTAAAGTGAAATCACTAGCCTTATTCAATTTTCCATCCATGTGAGAAAATTAGTTTCTCTACTAACAATTGATATCAAACATCAACAGTTAAATGTTTCACTCAGGCTGCTGTGGAGCCCTGGAGCTGAAGTCTCTTGTCAGAGGAGTCCTATGTCTTGCAGGAATGGATCCATGTGAACAGCCTTGCTGTGCTTAGTCATTGGCTTGAAGCAGCCCCTGGGCAGCATGGCCTTGGGGTGAACACAGGAGTGCTTTCGATGGTCAGGGTGTCTGTCTATTATACTCCTACAGCAAAAGATCTGAGTGGTGTATTCTCTCTCTCTCTCTGTTTCTCTCTGTCTCTCTGTCTCTCTCTCTCTCTTCCTTCCTTCCTTCCTTCCTTCCTTCCTTCCTTCCTTCCTTCCTTCCTTCCTTCCTTCCTTCCTTCCTTCCTTCCTTCCTTCTTCCTTTCTTTTCTTTTCTTTTCTTTTTTTCTGAGACAGAGTCTTGCTCTATCGCCCAGGCTGGAGTACAGTGGCATAATCTTGGCTCACTGCAATCTCCACCTCCCAGGTTCAAGCGATTCTCCTGCCTCAGGCTCTCGAGTAGCTGGGATTACAGGCGAGCGCCACCACACCTGGCTAATTTTTGTATTTTTAGTAGAGACAGGGTTTCACCATGTTAGCCAGGCTGGTCTTGAACTCCCGACCTCATGATCCACCCGCCTTGGCCTCCCAAAGTGCTCGGATTACAGGCATGAGCCACCGTGTCCGGCTTGAGTGGTGCATTTTTATGGCCACCACTTGTATTCATTGATCATTGTATTTCTTCTGTAGTACAGGAGTTGGCAAACTTCTGTAAACTAACAGATAGTTATTATTTTAGGCTTTACAGGTCTGTCACAACTACTCAATTCTGCCCTTGTAGCAGTAAAGCAGCCATAGAGTATATGCAGATGACTGAGAGTGTGTTCCAATCTTCACAAAAGCAGGCAATAGCCAACTATGCTGTTGTTTCCTGACCCCAGGACTAGGAGATGCCTGTTTATAGCACCTGTCTCTTGAGAATTGGTTGTAGAATTTACCTACAAAATTATGTGGACCCTGTGCTTTTTTTTTTAGGAGCTAGACTTTGACTAATGTTCTAACTTATTCTGTGGTTAACTGGTATATTTAAGTTTATTTATTCTTGTGCTAATATTGAAATTCATATTGTTTTTAGAAATTCAACCATATTATGTAGATTTTATGTTTCTTGCTACCAATTTTTACCTGGTCTACCCTTATTTTCAAAATCTCTGTATTTTTCACCTTTTTAAATCATACATTTTAAATGTTGATGGTTTATTTTGGATGATGTATGTAATTTTTTAAAAAGCCTCTATTACAAATAAACATAAATAAAACAAATATATAGAACTCAAGGTTATATCAATTCGTATGTCTAAATCTTGATGTTCTGTGAATGAGGAAAAGCAATGCCAGCTATGATGACATGTGATCAGTTTACAATAGTTAGTCATATTTGTGAATATTTTTCTTTTTAAAAGCCATACATAAATAAGTCATTTACTGAGTCAAAATATCCTTCTGCCATCTGGATTCATGTTTGTTGTTGTTTAGATTACTGGGGTTGCTAATAGTGGCTAAGCACCTAGATTCCAGAGCTAGAGGGCTTGTATGTCAATCTTAAATCCTACACACACTAGCATTGTAAACTAGAGTAAATTAACTAACTGCTCTGCCCCATGTCCTTATTCGGAAAATGGAGCCAATAATAGTACCTACTGTGCAATATTATGACAATTAAATGAGTTAATTTAAGTGAAGAACTTACAATAGTGTCTAGTGCACATAAGTGCTACCAATTGTTAGTGTAAGTATTCTTAGTGTCACTTGCTTATGTGCTTGATTTGTTCTATAGCTCTGGTTGTAAAGGTTTTACTCTTTGTGCTTTGGTTTCCTTGAGTCTGTCTGATGAATTTTATATAATCACTTTACTTTTTGTAAGATTCTTTTGTGAAGTTCAGAAAATGATGGTTCTTGACTGTGTCAACACCAGAGATTACTGTGATATCTGTTGCTTCACCCTCAGAATCTTGGGAGAAGCAGGCTGAACAATGAGGGAATCATCCATGACACCCACTGTCCCAGTGACCATCTTTGGCTCCATCTCTTTGTGTCCTTTTACAATCATCAAGACATTGTGATCTTGATTTCAATTCTTGTGGATACATATCCTGAAGTGGGAAGGCTGGGTTACAGGGTAGTAAGGGATATCTGCACTTCCATGTTTATAGCAGCACTATTCACAGTGGCCAAGATATGAAATGTGGTATATACATACAATGGAGTATTATGCAGCCTTGAAAAAGAAAGGAATTCTGCAATATGGCATGACGTTGATGGACCTTTAGGACATTATGCTAAATGAAATAAGCCAGTCAAAGAAAGACAAATACTGCATGATTCCACTTACATAAGATACCTGAAATAGTCACATTCATAGAATCAAAGAGAGAAATGGTGGTTTCCAGGGGCTGGAGGCAAAGGGAAACAGGGAGTTACTAAGAAATGGGCATAATGTTCCAGTTAAACAAGATGAATAAACTCAGAGGTTTGGTATACAACATTCTACTTAGAGGTGACAATGTACGGTGCACTTAAAACTTTATTAAGTGGATAGATCTCATGTTAAATGTTCTTACTACGTTAAGAGAAAACAAACAAACAAAAGATACCGTAGTGTTGGAGAATTCTCACAATGGCTGAATTGGTCTCCGCCGAGCCTGGTGGCAAAAGCAGACAGGGGAGGCTCCTCTCTCAGATCAGTTTTGTAGAGTTGAGGGAGGGGCATCTCGAATGAACATAATACTTGGGGAGAGTGTTGTAGTTAGTGGATGGAAAACAAAAGCAAGTCGTCAAGAGTGCCTCCTGCTATGTTTATGCCTATTTTACTGTCCTTTTCGAAGAAAAGCTTCAAGTTTAATTGATCAACAATTTTTGAATTTTTCTTTAGTTGTGTTTTCAAATTTATTGGTTTCTGCATTTCTATTTATTCGTTCCTTTGTTACACTTTTTGGGGGAGGCTTATTTTGTGGTTCTTTAATTTCTTGAGTTGAAAGTTTATCTCATTTATTTATAGTCTTTGTGGTTTTTCATGAATATATTTAAGGCTCTGAATTTTTTCTCTGGATACTGCTTTAGTGGTGTTGCACTAGTTTTTTTTTAAACCCCCTTGTTTTTGGTTTATCAACAGCCTTTTCAACATAATTCAATGCTTATAACACTGTCTACATATTGTTTTTAAAATGGTTTTGAAGATTAGTTTTTTAAAAACTAATTTCTTTTTTTGTTTGTTTATTTTTGAGACAGGGTCTTGCTCCGTTGCCCAGGCTGGAGTGCAGTGGTGTGATCATGGCTCACTGCAGCCTTGATTCCCTGGCCTCAGGTGATTCTCCCATCTCAGCCTCCAGAGTAGCTGGGACTACAGAAATGTGCCACTTTGCCTGGCTAATTTTTATATTTTTTTGTATTTTTGTTGTTACTGTTGTTGTAGAGATGAGGTTTCACCATGTTGCCCATGCTGATCTTGAACTCCTGTGCTTAAGCCATCCTCCCAAAGTGCTGGTATTATAGGTGTCAGCTACCATACCTGGCTGAAAACTAATTTAAAACAACATCATTATGGAGATACAATTTACACTGCTTACAACTCATTAATTAAAAGTGTGCATTTTCATGTTCTTAAAAGTATATTAAAAAAGTTTGTAACCATCAACACAATTTCATTTTAGAATGCTTTTGTCCTCTCTAAAAGAAACCCATCCTTTTCCTCCCACAACTTTCCCTACCTTTATGTATTTGCCTATTCTAGAATTTTTGTATAAATGGAATCATACAATATGTCACCTTTTGTGACTGGCTGCTTTCACTTAGCATAATTTTTTGAAGTTCATCCATATTGTAGTGCTTCAGTCCTTGTTATGGGGGAATAAAATTCCATTGTATGGATATACTATATTTAAAAAAATCTATTTGTTATCGGTAAACATTAGAGCTGTTTCTACTTTTTGGTTATTATGAGTAATGCTGCTAAAAACATTGTATACAAGTTCTTGTGTGAATGTATGCTTTTATTTATCTTGTTTATATACCTAGGAGTGGAATTGTTAGGTCACATAGTAATGCTATGTTTACCTTTTGAGACATTACAAAACTTTTTTCCAAAGCAGCTGCACCATTATAAATTCCCACCAGCAATGCATGAGGATTCATTTTCTCCACATCGCTGTCAACATTTCTTACTGTCTGGAGCCAGCCTAGTGGGTGTAAAGTGGTATTTCACTGTAGTTCTGATTTGCATGTCTCTAATGACTAATAATGTTGAGTGTACTTTCATGTGCTCACTGGCCATTTGTACATCTTCTTTGGAAATATATCTGTTCACCCCTTTTGCCCATTTTAAATGTTGTATTATTTTTCTTTTTATTATAGCATTGTAAGAGCTCTTTATATCTTCTAGATGCAAATCTTTTATCAGATATATGTTTTGCAAATATTTTCTACGGTTCTGTGTGTTATCTTTCATTTTTTAAATAATATTTTGTGAAGCCAGAAGTTTTAATTTTGATGAAGTCTAAATTATCATTATTCTTTGTTTTGTTGTTTGTACTTTTGGTGTCATAGCTAAGAAACAATTGCCTAATCCAATGTCATGAAGATTTATGTCCCTTTCTCCCTTCCTTCCTTCAATTCTCTTTCTTTCTTTCTTTCTTTCTTTCTTTCTTTCTTTCTTTCTTTCTTTCTTTCTTTTTCTTTCTTTCTTTCTTTCTTTCTTTCTTTTTTTCTTTCTTTTCTTTCTTCTTTCTTTCTTTCCTTCCTTCCTTCCTTCCTTCCCTCCCTCCCTCCCTCCCTCCCTCCCTCCTTCCTTCCTTCCTTCCTTCCTTCCTTCCTTCCTTCCTTCCTTCCTTCCTTCCTTCCTTCTTTCCTCTTTCTTTTTCTTCTTTCCTTTTTCTTTCTTTCTCTTTCTTTCTTTTGCTTTCTTTTTCTTTCATCTCTCTTTTTCTTTCTCTCTCACTTTCTTTCTTCTTTCTCTCTCTCTCTTTCTTTCTTCTACCTCTCTCTCTCTCTTTTTAGTTAAGGTCTTATTTTGTTGCCCAGGTGGGTCATAAACTCCTGGGCTCAAGTGATCCTTTCATCTCAGCCTCCTGAGTAGCTGGGACTACAGGCATATGACACTGTGCCTGGATTAAGACTTTTATAATTTTAGCTTTTGCACTTAGGTCTTTGATCTGTTTTGAGTTAACATTTGTATAGTGTGAGGTCCAACTTCTTTCTTTTGCATGTGGCTATCCAGTTGCTCCAGCACCATTTGTTGAAAAGACTCTCTTTTTCTCCATTGAATTTTCTTGTTGCCCTTGTCAATATCATTTGACTATAAATTCCTGAGTTTATTTCTGAATTCTCAATTCCATTCCATTGATCTAAGTTTATCCTTATTCTAGTAGTCACCATTGTTTTGATCTTCTTTCTGTGTCTCAGACTTTCCCCCTGTAGAACATCTCCAGTAATGTTTTACGTAAGTTTGTGATTAGTGATGCTATAGTGTGATAATGTGTTTATTTGCTTTTACACTTTGGCTGAGCTTAGAAATATTTGTATTTTGACCTTTGATATGGTTTGGATGTTTGTCCCCTCCAAATCTCATGTTGAAATGTAATCACTAATGTTAGAGGGTGGGCCTAATGGGAGGTATTTGGGTCATGGGGCCGGATCCCTCATGGCGTTGTGCTGTCCTTGCAATAGTGAATGAGTTCTCATGAGATCTGGTTGTTTAAAAGTGAGTGGTACCTCCTTCCTCTCTCTCTTGCTCCTGCTCTTGCCAAGTGATGTGCCTGCTTCTGCTTCACCTTCCATGATGAGTAAAAGCTCCCTGAGGCCTCACCAGAAACTTAGCAGATGCAGGTGCCATGATTCCTATATAGCCTGCAGAACTGTAAGCCAATTAAACTTCTTTTCTTGATAAATTACCCAGCCTCAGATATGTTTTATAGCAATGGAAGAATGGCCTAATACAACCTTTCAGATGTCTGTTTCACTGTCATCTTTGCTTCAGAATTACTGAAGAAAAGTCTGATGATCTCATTCTGTTTTCTTAGTTGATCATCGGTTTTTATTTTATCTCTTTCTCTGCAAGACTTTCAGATTTTCTCTTTATATTTAGTGTTCTGAAATTTTTACATTGCTATTTTGTGTGATTCGTTTTTTATTCATATTTTTGCTTTCAGTCTGAGGATTTTTGTTTGTTCTGGAGTATTTCTTTATTATTGCCTTGAGTACTGCCTTTCTTCCATTCTATTCTTTCCTCCAGGCACTCATATTTTCAAATATTAGAATTTTTGGATCTGGTCTAAAAAGGAAATAAAAAAAATCAATAACCACACTAGAATAGAAGGGGTACCCTTGACAGTCCAAGAAATAAGAGAAAGCCCTGACATGCCAAGCAGATGTTACGAGATAAACTTGTAAGAGAGAAATACTGCAGCTGGGCGCAGTGACTCATGCCTGTAATCCTAGCACTGTGGGAGGCCAAGGTGGGTGGATCACTTGAGGTCAGGAGTTCGAGACCAGCCTGCCAACATGGTGAAACCCTGTTTCTACTAAAAATACAAAAATTCACCAGGCCTGGTGGTGGGCACCTGTAATCCCAGCTACTTGGGAGGCTGAGGCAGCAGAATCGCTTGAACCTGGGAGGCAGAGATTGCCGTGAGCTGAGATCATGCCACTGCACTCCAGCCTGGGTGACAGTGAGAGATTCCATTTCAAAAAAATAATGACACAAGAAAGATGACAGAAATGATGGGAAGTAGAGACACAACTCAAATTCTAGGTTCCAGATCTTGATATCTTCCCGCTATCTTACTGCTCTGTGTCATGTTAGCTTAGAGTTACTCAACCTCTTTGATCTTTGGATTCATGATCTAAAAATGGAGGGTTGCGGGGGCGTGGTTAAGTGATCATTTCGAATGTGTCTTCAAACTCAACATGTTATGAGCCTTCCTTGAATTTCATCTTCATTTATAGATTAAATGTTTTGATAAATTCACTATGGGCTCTTAATTACATTATTAAAATTGTGGTGACAACCAGCTATTATTTTATAGTAGAACATAAATATCACTTTTCATTGCCATTCTTTACTAAAGGATACTTTTTTCCCCCTCTTTTCTTTTTCCATAGGTTATTAGGGTACAGGTAGTGTTTGGTTAAATGAGTAAGTTCCTTAGTGGTGATTTGTGAGATTTTGGTGCACCCATCACCCGAGCAGTATACACTGTACCCTATTTGTAGTCTTTTATTCCTTGCCCTCTCCCACCCTTCCCTCCAAATCCCCAACTCCTTTGTATCACTCTTATGCCTTTGCATCCTCATAGCTTAGCTGCCATACATCAGTAGGAACATATGTTTGGTTTTCTATTCTTGACTTACTTCACTTAGAATAATAGTCTCCAAGCTCATCCAGGTCACTGCGAGTGCCGTTACTTCTTTTTTATTTTTTATGGTTGAGTAGTAATCCCTCATATATATATACTACAGAATCTTTATCCACTTATTGATTGATGGGCATTTGGGTTGGTTCCACGATTTTGCAATTGCAAATTGTGCTGCTATAAACATGTGTGTGCAAGTATCTTTTTTGTGTAATGACTTCTTTTTCTCTGGGTAGATACAGATTGCTGGATCAAATGGTAGTTCTACTTTTAGTTCTTTAAGGACTCTCCACACTGTTTTCCATAGTGGTTGTACTATTTTACATTCCCACCAGCAATGTAGAACTGTTCCCTGATCACCACATCCATGTCAACATCTACTGTGTTTTGATTTTTTGATTATGGCCATTTTTGCAGGAGTAAGGTGGTATGGCATTGTGGTTGTGATTTTCATTACCCTGATCATTAGTGATGTTGAGATTTTTTTTTTTTTTTGTATGTTTGTTGGTCATTTGTGTATCTTCTTTTAAGAATTGTCTATTCATGTCCTTAGCCCACTTTCTGATGGGATTTTTTTTATTGTTGATTTGTTTGAATTAATTATGTATTTTGGATATTAGTCTTTTGTCAGATGTATAGATTGTGAGGATTTTCTCCCACTCTGTGGGTTGTCTGTTTACTCTGCTGACTGTTCTTTTCTCAGTGCAAAAGCTCTTTAGTTTAATTAGGTCCCAGCTATTTATCTTTGTTTTCATTGCATTTGTTTTTGAGTTCTTGGTCATGAAATCCTTGCCTAAGCCAATGTCTAGAGGGTTTTTCCATGGAAAATGTTATCCTCCAGAATTTTCAGAGTTTCAGGTCTGAAAGTCCTTAATCCGTCTTGAGTTGATTTTTGTATAAGGTGAGAAATGAGGATCCAGTTTCATTCTCCTACATGGGGCTAGCCAATTATCCCAGCACCATTTGTTGAAAAGGGTGTCCTTTCCCCTCTTTATGTTTTCGTTTGCTTTGTTGAAGATCAGTTGACTGTAAGTATTTGGGTTTGTTTCTGGCTTTTCTATTCTATTCCATTCGTCTATGTGCCTATTTTTATACCAGTACCATGCTGTTTTGGTGACTATGGCCTGGTAATACAGTGTGAAATCTGGTAGTGTGATGCCTCCAGATTTGTTCTTTTTGCTTAGTCTTGATTTGGCTATGCAGGCTTTTTTTTGGGGGTTCCATAATAATTTTAGAATTATTTCCTTCAAGTTCTGTGAAGAATGATGGTGGTACTTTAATGGGGATTGCATTGAATTTGTAGATTGCTTTTGGCAGTATGGTCATTTTCACAATATTGAATCTACCCATGCATGAGCATGGTATGTGTTTCCATTTGTGTCATCTATGGTTTCTTTCAGCAGTGTTTTGTAGTTTTCCTTGTAGAGATTCTTTCACCTCCTTAGTTAGGTATATTCCTAAGTATTTTATTTTATCTTTTGCAACTTTTGTAAAAGAGGTTGAATTCTTGATTTGATTCTCAGCTTGGTCACTGTTGGTGTATAGAAGAGCTACTGATTTGTTTACATTAATCTTGTATCCGAAACTTTGGTAAATTCTTTTATCCGTTCTAGGAGCTTTCTGGAGGAGTTGTTAGGGTTTTTGAGGTAAACAATCATATTGTCAGTAAACAGTGACAATTTCACTTCCGCTTTATCAATTTGGATGCCCTTTATTTCTTTCTCTTGTCTGTTTGCTCTGGCTAGGATTTCCACTACTATGCTGAAGAGGAGTGGTGAGAATGGCCATCCTTGTCTTGTTTCAGTTCTCAGAGGGAATCCTTTCAACTTTTCCCCATTCAGTATTATGTTGGCTGTGGGTTTGTCATAGATGGCTTTTATTGTATTGAGATATGTCTCTTGTATGATGATTTTACTGAGAGTTTTAATCATAAAAGGATACTGGATTTTGTCAAATGTTTTTTCTGCATCTGTTGAGATGATCATATGATTTTTGTTTTTAATTCTGTTTATGTTGTGTATCACATTTATTGACTCGTGTATGTTAAACCATCCCTGCATCCCTGGTATGAAACCCACTTGATCATGGTGAATTATCTTTCTGATATGTTGTTGAATTCAGTTAGCTAGTATTTTGTTAAGGATTTTAGCATCTATGTTCATCAGGGATATTGGTCTGTAGTTTTCTGGTTATGTCCTTTCCTGGTTTTGGTATTAAAGTGATGCTGGCTTCATAGAATGAATTAGGGATGGTTCTTTTTTCTCTATCTTGTGGAATAGTGTCAATAGGATTGCTACCAATTTTTCTTTGAATGTCTGGTAGAATTCTGCTGTGAATCTGTCTGGTCCTGGACTTGATTTTGTTGGTAATTTTTAAATTCCCATTTCAATCTCACTGCTTGTTATTGGTCTGTTCGGGGTACCTAATTCTTCCTGATTTAAGCTAGGAGGGTTGTATCTTTCCAGGAATTTATCCATCTCTTCTAGGTTTTCTACTTTATGTGCATAAAGGTGTTCATAGTAGCCTTGAATGATCTTTTGTATTTCTGTGGTGTCAGTTGTAATATCTCCCATTTCATTTCTTATTGAGGTTGTTTGGATTTTCTCTCTTCTTTTCTTGGTTAATCTTGCTAAGCGTCTATCAATTTTATTTACCTTTTCAAGGAGTCAGCTTTTTGTTTCACTTATCTTTTGTATTTTTTTTTTTGTTGTTGTTTCAATTTCATTTAGTTCTGCTCTAATCTTTGTTATTTCCTTTCTTCTGCTGGGGTTGGGTTCGGTTTGTTCTTGTTTCTCTAGTTCCTTGAAGTGTGACCTTAGAATGTCAGTTTGTGTTCTTTCAGTCTTTTTGATGTGGATGTTTAAGGATATGAACTTTCCTCTTAGCACCGCCTTTGCTGTATCCCAGAGGTTTTGATAGGTTGTGTCACTATTGTCATTCTGTTCAAATAATTTTTTAATTTCCATCTTGATTTCGTTTTTGACCCAGTGATCATTCAGGAGCAGGTTATTTAATTTCCATGTCTTTGCATGGTTTTAAAGGTTCCTTTAGAGTCGATTTCCAGTTTTATTCCACTCTGGCCTGACAGAGTGCTTGATATAATTTCAATTTTGTTAAATTTATTGAGGCTTGTTTTGTGACATATCATGTGGTCTATCTTGAAGAAAGTTCCATGCACTGTTGAATAGAATGTGTATTTTGTGGTTGTTGGATGGAATGTTCTGTATATATCCGTTAAGTTCATTTGTTCCAAGGTATAGTTTAAATCCATTGCTTCTTTGTTGACTTTCCATCTTCATGACCTGTCTGGTGCTGTCAGTGGAATATTGCAGCCCTCCACTATTATTGTGTTGCTATATATCTCATTTCTTAGGTCTATTAGTAATTGTTATATACATTTGGGAGCTCCAGTGTTAGATGCATATATGTTTAAGATTGTGATATTTTCCTGACGGACAAGGTCTTTTACCATTATATAATGTCCCTCTTTGTCTTTTTTAACTGTTGTTGCTTTAAAGTTTGTTTTGTCTGATATAAAAATAACTACCCCAGCTCACTTTTGGTGTCCATTTGCATGAAATGCCTTTTTCCACCCCTTACTTTAAGTTTATGTGAGTCCTTATGCATTAGGTGATTCTCTTGAAGGTAACAGTTGGTTGGTGAATTCCTATCCATTCTGCAGTTCTGTATCTTTTAAGTGGAGCATTTAGGCCATTTACATTCAATGTTAGTATTGAAATGTGAGGTACCATTGCATTGATCATGCTATTTGTTGACTGTGTACCTTGGTTTTTGTTTTTGCTTTTAAAATTGTATTTTTATTTCATAGGTCCTGTGTTATGCTTTAAAGAGTTTCTGTTTTGATGTGTTTCCAGTAATTGTTTCAAGATTTAGAGCTCCTTTTAGTAGTTTTTGTAGTGGTGGCTTGGTAGTGGCAAATTCTCTCATCATTTTTTTGTTTGAGAAAGACTGTATCTTTCCTTCATATATGATGCCTGATTTCACTAGATACAAAATTCTTGACTGATAATTGTTTTGTTTGAGGAAGCTAAAGATAGGGCCCCAAATCCCTTCTAGTTTGTAAGATTTCTGCTGAGAGAGATATCTGCTGTTAATCTGATAGGTTTTCCTGTATAGATTACCTGGTGCTTTTGTTTCACAGCTCCTAAGATTCTTTCCTTTGTCTTAACTTTAGATAACCTGATGACAATGTGTGCCTAGGTGATGATCTTTTTGCAATGAATTTCCCAGTTGTTCTTTGTGCTTCTTGTATTTGAATGTCTAGGTCTGTAGCAAGGCTGGGGAAGTTTTCCTCGATTATTCCCCCAAATATGTTTTCCCAACTTTTAGAATTCTCTTCTTCTTAGGTTTGGTCATTCAACATAATCTCAGACTTATTGGAGGCTTTGTTAATATTTTCTTATTCTCTTTCCTTTGTCTTTGTTGGATTGGGTTAATTTGAAGACCTTGTCTTTGAGCTCTGAATTTCTTTCTTCTACTTGTTCAATTCTATTGCTGAGACTTTCCAGAGCATTTTACATTTCTATAAGTGTATCCAATGTTTCCTGCAGTTTTGATTGTTTTTTCTTTATGCTATCCGTTTCCTTGACTATTTCTCTCTTCACTTCTTCTATTGTTTCTCGGATTTCCTTGCACTGGGGTTTCCCTTTCTCTGGTGCCTCCGATTAGCTCAATAACTAGCCTTCTGAATTCTTTTTTCAGGTAAATCGGGGATTTCTTCTCAGTTTGGATCCATTGCTGGTGAGCTGGTATGATTTTTTTGGAGGTGTTAAAGAGACTTGTTTTGTTGTATTACCAGGTTTGGTTTTCTGGTTCCTTCTCATTTGGATTGACTCTGCCAGAGGGAAGGTCTATGGCTGAAGGCTGTTGTTCATATTCTTTTGTCCCACGAGGTGTTCCCTTGATGCAGTACTTTTTCCCTTTTCCTATGGATGTGGCTTCCTAAGAGCCGAGCTGTAGTAATTGTTATCTCTCTTCTCGGTCTAGCCACCCAGCAAGTCCATCAGGCTCTGAGCTGGTACTGGGGGTTGTTGGCACAGAGTCCTGTGATATGAACTGTCTGTGTGTCTCTCAGCTGTGGATACTTGCACCTGTTATGGGGGAGGTGTCAGGGGGGTGAAATGGACCCCTGGTTCTTACCTTTGGTGGTTTAATGCTCTATTTTTGTGCTGCTTGGCCTTCTGCAGGGAGGTGGCACTTTCCAGACAGCATCGACTATGGTAGTGTGGAGAGGGACTGGCAGTGGGTGGGGTCCTAGAGCTTCCAAGAATATATGCCCTTTGTCTTCAGCTACCAGGGCGGGTAGGGAAGGACCATCAGGTGGGGGCAGGGCTAGGCCTGTCTGAGCTCAGACTCTCCTTGGGCAGGTCTTGCTGTGGCTGCTGTGAGGGGATGGGAGTGAGGTTCCCAGGTCAATGGAGTTGTGTACCTAGGAGGATCATGGCTGCCTCTGTGGAGTCATGCAGGTTGTTAGGCAAGTGGGAGAAAGACGACAGTCACCAGCCTCACCCAGGTCCTATGCAATCCAAAGGGCTGGTCTCACGCTCACCACTAACAACTCTGAGTCTGTTTCCAGGCAGGGGGCAAGCACGGCTGAGAACTTGCCCCAGTCTACCCACCTCCCAGTGGCACAAGAAAAGGGCTTTAGTTCTTCCCCAGCCTGTGGAGTCTGCACACAGGATTCACACCCTCCCCCATGTTATGGCCAGGAGGCTTCTCGACCGGATCAAATTGTTACAAAGTTCAGCTGGAGACTTCCTTCTTCCTGTGGCGTTTCCCCCGTGCCTCTGGCCACCCTCCTGAAGGAACCTTGTGATGCCAGGCAGGAGTGACCTGCTTGGGGACCCAGCGAGCTCCCCGGGCCTTTCCTGCTGCTTCCTCTATCCCTGTATTTTGCTTGTCTCTCTAAATTGACTCAGCTCCAGATAAGGTCAGAACCTTCTCCTGCAAACTAGTACTTCAGTTTCCCCAGGGCGGGTGTGTGTTGGAGGGCAGAGGATCTCCCTTTCCCAATTCCGCAGTTTGGACACTCACAGAATTTGGGGTGTCTCCTGGGTCCTGCAGGAGCAGTCCGCTTCCTTCAGAGGGTCTATGGGTCCTCCTGGGATTCCTGATTTATTCCTGCCATTGTTCCGGAGCTGAAATTCACAGTGTGAGCCTCTGCACGCTGCTCTGCCTGTCCGAGTTGAAGCTGCAATCTAGTTTTGCCTCTCATTGGTGATGATGATCTATGATCTCTACAAGGATACATTTGCTAGAAATATTCGTTCTCTCTGACTGGGCGCGGTGGCTCACGCCTGTAATCCCAGCACTTTGGAAGGCCGAGGAGAGTGGATCATGAGGTCAGGAGATCCAGACCATCCTGGCTAACACGGTGAAACCCCGTCTCTACTAAAAATACAAAAAATTAGCCGGGAGTGGTGGCGGGCACCTGTAGTCCCAGTTACTTGGGAGGCTGAGGCAGGAGAATGGCGTGAACCCGGGAGGCGGAGCTTGCAGTGAGCTGAGATGGCGCCACTGCACTCCAGCCTGGGCGACAGAGCGAGACTCCATCTCAAAATAAATAAATAAATAGAAATAAAAGAAATATTTGTTCTCCGTACCTCAAACGGGATATAACTGAAATACAAAAAAAACCCCCAAATATGGGGAGGTAATTTCTTTGTTTTTTGAGACAGGGTCTTGTTCTGTTGCCCAGGCTGAGTGCAGTGGGACAATCACAGCTCACTGCGGCCTTGACCTCCTGGGCTCAAATGATCCTACCCCCTTAGATTCCCAGCTGGGACTACAGGTGCGCACCACCACTACAGGTGTGCACCACCACACCAGCTAATGTTTAAAATTGTTTTTAATAGTGAGAGGGTTTCACAATTTTGCCAGGCTGGTCTCGAACTCCTGGGCTCAAGCAATCTGCCCACCTTGGCCTCCCAAAGTGCTGGGATTATAGGCATGAACCACTGCACCAGAACCTTGGAGAGGTAATTTTTTACAAGGCCATATTTTCTCTAACAGAAGAGCACTAAGAAGTCAGATTTCATCCTGGCACATTACTGTCACACCAGCAAATGACTGTGCTGATTAGAAAGCTTGTGTAGCTCAGAAGTATCATATAATATGCAGTCTCCATTGAGCAACATTGCAGCTTATGTTCATTAGGTAAAGCCACAGTAATCTGAAAATATTTTATGTATAGCTGCCATTATTTTATGACTAAACAAGGAGATGATTTTAGTATTGATTACTTTCATGCACATATTTTAAAAACTGCTAATTTTTTATGTTGGAAACACTCCAATTCTTTTCTGATCTGGCTATTTTGTATTATACATTTGATTGTATTCCAAAAATATGTAAAACTATTGTGTATCAATAAAACATCCTAACTTTTTTGCAGACATAGTGAAAGGTTTGTTCAGGTTATAGTACGAGTTGCAGTCATCCTGCTTTTTTGGCATGGGAGGGAGATGTTTCTAAACTGGACAGTTGTAGTGTCACCTACCAACGTTCTAAAAAATGTGAACCAGGCAGAGAGAATTACAGAGGCTGGGTGGAAACTTTGGTTCTGGGCCTGACTCTGCCCCTAACTTGGCGTGATGGTTCAGTTTCTTCCTACTACATCAGGAAAAATAATACTTGCTTTATGTCATGTGTCTGCTGTGATGATAACAAAGATAATGTATATGAGACAATTTAAAACTTAAAGCATTTTAAGTTCTTTTGTCTTTATGGGAGAGGGAGGACCATCATTTCTTTCTCCTTTTTCTTTTTCTTCTTCTCCTCCCCCTTTCCTCCTCTTTTTGTCATTCCTTCTTTTTCTCCTTCTCTTTCTCCTCCTCCCTCTCCTCCTTCTTCTTCCTCCTCCATCCTTCTCCTTCTTCTCCCTTCTTCCCTTCTCCTTCTTCTTCCTTCTTTTCTCCTTCTCCTTCATTCTCCTTCTCCTCCTCCTTCATCCATGCCTTCTTCTTCTTCCTTTTTTTTTTTTTGAGATGGAATCTTGCTCTGTTACCCAGGCTGGAGTGCAGTGGCATGATCTTGGCTCACTGCAGCCTCCACCTCCCAGATTCAAGTGATTCTCATGCCTCAGCCTCCCTCGTAGCTGAGATTACAGGTGTGCACCACCACACCTGGCTAATTTTTGTGTATATATATATATGTGTGTGTGTGTATATATATACGTGTGTGTGTGTGTATGTATATATATATATATATATATATTTTTTTTTTTTTTTTTGAGACGCTGTTTCACTCTTGTCACCCACGCTGGAGTGCAGTGGTGCAATCTTGGCTCAATGCAACCTCCACCTCCCAGATTCAAGCAATTCCCCCGCCTCAGCCTCCTGAGTAGCTGGGATTACAGGCGTGCACCACCATGCCTGGATAATTTTGTATTTTTAGTAGAGAAGGCTTTCACCATGTTGGCCAGGCTGGTCTTGAACTCCTGACTTCAAGTGATCCACCCGACTCGGCCTCCCAAAGTACTGGGATTACAGGTGTGAGCCACCACACCCAGTTCTTTTCTTCCTCTTCTTCTTCCTCCTTCTCCTCCTCTTCTTCTTCTTGTTCATCTTCGTCTTCATCTTCTTCTTCTTCTTCCTTCTTTTCTCTGTCTCCTTCCCTTCTTTCTTTCCTCCTTATCCTTCTTCTGTCTGATGCATAGCCAAGGGTTTGATAACTGTCTGCTCTGTGCTGACAGTCTCAGGAGCAGTAAAGAAACTCCTATTTTGTACTCCAAATAATCCACAAGATAATTGGAGCACCTTGAAGGAGGAAAGAGAAGTTCAAAGAGATCAGGTAAGTTGTACAAGCTCTGAATCCCAGCACACAGTGAAGATGGGCTTCCAGTCTGGTCTCTCTGATTCCAAAGTCTATAGTCTCACCTGTGATTAGCTTTCCTGATTTGTTATAAAAAAAAAAAAAAAAAAAAAAAAAGCTTCATTTGCTTAGGTAAAATTCTAGGGAATTTTCAGCAGAAATTTTCAGTGTTGATAGAGAATTTTCTTGAGGCAAAACTGATAATCATAAAGCTTGTCTGGCTACCAAAATTGATCTGGTAGTCAAAACTTCTTGGTAAAGTTATCATTATAGAGACCCAAGAGAAACAAATAAGAAGAATCTGCTACTATATTTTGGCGGAGTTGAGAAATTTTTTAATTTGAGCTTTCACGCTAAGAGATAAGACTCTGTGACCAATTAGTGTGTTTTGTGTTGCTATAAAGGAATGCCTGAGGCTGGGTAGTTTATAAAGAAAAGAGGAGTATTTGGCTCAGAGTTCTGAGGGCTGTACAAGCATGGCGCCAGCATCTGCTTGGCTTCTGGGGAGACTTCAGGAAGGCTTTGCTCATGGCAGAGGCGAAGATGGAGCAGGTATGTCACATGAGAGGGAGCAAGAGAGAGGGGAGGAGGTGCCGGGCTCCTTTAAGCAACCAGCTCTTGCATGAACTAATAGAGTGAGAACTGAATCATTACCATGAGGAGGACACCAACCCTTTCATGAGAGATCCGCCCCCATGACCCAAACACCTCCCACCAGGCCCACCTCCAACACTAGGAACGACATGTCAACATGAGATTTGGAGGGGACATGTGTTCCAACTATTCACCCATTTTCCCTACTTGAAGGGAGTTCACAGTAGGACAAGTTCACTTAAATCTTTGTTTTGGAATTGGGATGGATAAGACATCATTTATTCAGTTATAGTTTTTAGTTTCTGGCTTTGGTTAACTCAAACAAAAAGGGAATATTTCAGACTGGTGCTTAGTAAATCATAGAATGACAAACAATTGGAAGATCAGGTTAAAATGAACTTGGAGGACATTAAGTGAAATAAGCCAGGCACAGAAAGACAAATACTGCAAATTCTCACTTACACGTGGAATCTAAAAAAGTTGAACTTACAGAAGCAGAGAGTGGAACGGTGGTCACCAGAGGCTGGGGAAGGAGAAGTTGAGGAGATATCTCGTTGGTCAAAGCACACAAAATTTCAGTTAGGCAGGAGGAAGAAGTTCAAGAGATCTATTGTACAACATGGTGACTATAGTTAATAACCTTGTGACTGTATTGAATTCTTGAAAATTGCTGAGAGTAGATTTTAAGTGTTCTCACTTAAAAAAATCAGTATGTGAGATAATGCATATGTTAGTTAGCTCTATTTAGCCATTCCACAACGTATATGTAGTCCAAAATCATGTTGTACCTGATACATAAATACATTTTTATTTGTCAATTAAAAATACCATGGAATTGGGGCAACAAAAGCTATCTGCCCAGGTGGGAACAAATCGCCTCCCAGCATCTTTCCTTCATTGCATCTCTTATCAAGATAGAAAGTCCCTGGAGAGAGGGTCTGTTTGGACCAGCTTGAGTCTGGTCCCTATACCTTGGCTATGAGAGGAGTATCCTTGCTGAAGTCGTCTGCGATAGACCCTGTGGATGCATTTGGCTTGGAAATACGAATCCCCTCAAGTCTCTGTTCACAGTGGGACAATTTTTATTCTCTTCCTCTCCAGAAGGAATCAAGTGGTGTCATAAAGGAGAAATGTGTGGTAAGCAGAACTCTCTCCTCTCCTCAAAGAAAGTCTGTTACCATGTATACTTTTAAACATTTTATTTTAAAATAAAATTAGACTCACAAGAAGTTACAAAAACGATAGAGAATTGCCCTGTAACTTTTACCCAGCTCCCTGTAATGATACCATCTTATGTAACTCTAGTACATTATTAAAATAAGGACACTGATATTGGTAAAATACTATTAACAGAACCACACACTTTTGGCTTTTTATTTTATTATTTTTTTTATGTTTTGAGACAGAATCTTGCTCTGTCACCCAAGTTGGAGTGCAGTCCCGCCATTTCAACCTCTACCTCCTGGGTTCAAGCAATTCTCCTGTCTCAGCTTCCCATGTAGCTGGGATTACAGGCGCCCACCACCACGCCTGGCTGATTTCTGTATTTTTAGTAGAGATGGGGCTTCACCATGTTGGCCAGGCTGGTCTCAAACTCCTGACCTCAAGTGATCCACCCACCTCTGCCTCCCAAAGTGCTAGGATTACAGGTGTGAGCCACCATGCCCGGCCTGGTTTTGGCATTTTTAAATACATGCTCTATAATATTGATTTTTGTGTGAACATGTGTTTGTGTATATTTATAATGAGAACTCAAGTCATATTGTAATCCTATTTTGTAAACTAACTTTTTTTCCTTTATCAGTATATCAAGATTATTTTCCGACATCATTTGACATTTTTTTCTACAGTGTAATTTAATGGCTACATTTTTTTTCCTATCCTATGAATATATCAAACTATTTCTTGAAAACCCTACTCAGGAATTTAAAAAAATAAAAATGATGTTTTAATATTATAAAGATCCAGTGAGGTATATTCTTATATATACACATTTTTAAGGTTTGAGTTCTTACAAGATGCTGAACTAGCTGAGACTACTGGTTCTCACCTGTCACATCTGGAAAAATTATAGAAGGAAAACATCAAGATTTGGAAAAATCTGCGAGAATTGTTTTGCATTAGTGTGTAGGTGTGTGTGTTGGGGTGGTGGCTGCAGCTTGGGGCAGAGGCCTCAGATGTGGCTGTGGAGTGATTGAATAGAGTTTTTGGAGTTTGGCTTTTGTCCCAGGACATTTGGTGTCTGTCCCCAGAGCTGCAGCCCAGAAGGTTGTCCTCAGAGGCAAAGTCCAGGCAGTGAGGAGCTGTCTGCCAGTAGGCAGTTGAAGAAAAAAAAAAATGAGCTGGGGGAAAAAAAAAAAATCTTCCACTAATGCTGCCAGGCTGCAGGGAGCTGGAAATGAAGCACCAACAGGAGTGGGTATTTAATGGGGAAGGGAATGATCAACTGCAATTTTTTTAGTACCCAAGACTTTCCACCTTCACACACACACGAGATGCTTTGAAATAAAGATAGTCAAATGACTTAGTAAAGTTCGTTGACATAAAAATATGGGAAATACCAAAGAATATAGAAAGGAAAACTTCATTAATATTATTCAAACTTAAAATTCTAGATTGTATCAACAGTAAGGGGGTTGATAAAAACATGGGAGAAGGCCAAGGGATGTGAGATCGGGCTCAATTCTTGACTTGCTGGGGGAAGGTATCAACACAGAACTTTTAAGAATTAGAAGGCATTAAAAAGAAATAGAAATCCTGAATCAAATTGAAACAGTAAAATAAAATAGTAGAAAGATGTGTAAATGTATCACTATCACAATAACTATAAATAGGTTAAATTTGCCAGTTGAAAGAAAGGAACTATTAAATGAGATTTAAAAAATTTGGATATATGCTTTTCGTGTGAACATACCTAAAGCATATACACGTAACCAGAAAATTAAAAGATGGAAAAATCTGCAGAGAGTGACAAAGGAAAGCTGGTGCATTTGTATTAGTATCAGATAAAGCTCATGTTTAGATAAAAAACATTATAGTAATAGAGGAAGTCATAAGGTTAAAGTTTCAATTCACCAAGAAATATCCATTCTAAACATGTATACATACCCAATTAAGCTGCCTCAAAATATATATGACAAAAATTTAGAGAATTGTAGAGTCAGATATAAGGATTGAAAAGGAAGAAATGAAACTAATTATTTTCAGATGATATATACATTTACATAAAAAACTCCAAAGAATCTTCAGATAAATTATTAGAAATTGTAGGAGAGCTCAGCAAGAAGGCAGGATATAAAATTAATATACAAAAGTCAATGTCATTTCACTATACCAGAAAAAAGACAATAACATTAGAAAATAAATCTAACATAAGATGTAGAAAAACTTATTAGAGGAAAAATTTTCTTGAGAAATATTAAAGAAGATCTAAATAAGTAGAATTACATCATATTCATGCATAAGAAGGCAACATTTTGAAGATTTCTTGTTATATATAGGCCTAGGAATAATATAGTTTTAAGTTATGTTATTTTGAACTGTAGATGAAAGAAAGCTCTTTTTTTTCCTTTGAGTATTTTAAGATTTTGAATAAAGTCATAGTGCTCTAGGAAGGTTGTAATATTTTATACTTCGCCAGCAGTGTTTGAGAATGCTTACTTCCTACATTATAACCACCATAAATATTTAAAACCTGATAGCACACAGTTTTAAAAATTTGAAATTCTCCAATTAACAATGACCTTTAAAAATTATGTTTACTGGTCTCCATTATTTTGTCCTTTGTAAATTTTTATTAGTTTTTCTGTTCACATGTTCCATTTTTAAAATAGACTTTTAAGAGCTGTTTGTATTAAGAATATTAAGGCTTTGTCCCTATAATTAGTATTTTTCAGAATATCCTTTCTAGGTACAGTTTTTCAGTTCTAGTGCACAGAATGGAAACTTGTTACCTGCTATACCACATTTTCACTAGGATGTGATGTATTTATCACAAACAACAGTATTGGTCAACATTTTCCCTCGCTGTGAAGTGCACATTTGACATCCTTTAGAAAAATTACTGACGGTTTTGAGACGATTGTTTTGTGCTTTCTTTCAGTCAACGTAATTTTCCCGAAAGCAGAGATGACTCTTCCAGACATGCTAACAATGCCTGAACAAACTGTGTAAGCTTAGTCCAAAAAAAATATTTGATTAATAGATTTTATTTTGGTAGATTCTAAGGTTCTAAGCAGTCAGAGAAATAATCGCAGAGCCTCAAATATCTCCAAAATCTGATACCAATCCCTTTGATTGTGAATTATATTCTGTAGCTACCAAAGAAGGTAAGTTTTAATTTTTTCTACTCTATTAACTTTCCCTTGGGCAACTGAATATTAAGATGACTATGTAAGGAGGTTATCAGACCAAGGCCTCACACATCAGGATAAAAGCACATGCCATAGAAAGAACATTTGTGTCTCACAAGGTGATACCAAGGCAAGGCTATGGGATATATATGGGCACAATGTTGATATCTTCAAAGACTTGATACATAGTCTGGAGGTTTTCAGAGATTTTAATTTATAATGACAATCTTTCAAATTAGGAGAATTTTTGGACTGTAAAGTTAGCCAAACAAGTCTTCAATGATAAAAAACGTCTATATCTTACACAGGGGGAATACATTTTTTGTTCGTTTTAATTTTTTCTCTGTCTATTCATACAGGGGCATCACATGTCTTTATCATTAAAAACTCTGATTTAGATAGACAGTTGTAGAGAAATTTAATGTGTGGGAATTTAAAGTTGTTTTATAAAGATGTAGCAAAATATAAATTTAAGACCCACAGCACCAATGATAAAGGGAAATTAATTAAACTAGACAACTTTTATGGGTACTACCCATTAAAATTAAAATTTTAGTCATTGTAAATTATATTACATTGTAACAGTTTTCAATCTGTTGTCAAGTTAAATATTTTGGGTGACAATTGTATTTCACAGTTGTTCACACTTTGCATAATTTTCTAAGGAAAATGAGTCCCTTGGGGAGAAAATTGTTCTAAAATTTTATTGTTGGATAATGTTGCTGCACTAACATGATTTGCTGAAGTGGATCTACCATGTGTGTTTAGGTTTTTGTTCTTTACGAAATGTGTTGGGTGAAATTTTCCATAACACTGGTGAACTTTTCATGCTAATTTTCCAGTCCGTCAGTTTAAATATTATGCATTTTTTCCTGCGAATCTATCTTGAATCTGAAAAGGCCCCAGAAGGAATTAGCATGAGTCCAGAGTAGATGGACTGCAAATATTACTCATATTTCAACATGTATCCAGCTTTCAGAAATAGCTTACTGAAATCAAGGTTGAACCACATGAAATTTTGGGGTTTTTTTGGATGTAAAAAAGGTTAAATATTGACATTTTCATATCATCCAATCTAATATCTTCCTCTAGTGAGGTTCTGGCAAAAAAAAAAAAAAAAAAAAAAAAAAAAAGTATGATGACCCGAGTTGTTCACTCTTTTAAGCTTTATATTTCAAAATATTTTTAAAATTTAAAGCCATATAAGTGCATCCCAAAAAACATGGGAAAATTTTGTAGGCTACTTTTGTTTACTGATTTTTCTTCTATAGATTTATTTTTATGCTATGCCTGACTCTCCAATTAGATTTTAGTCATCCAGGAAAGTACAATTGCTTGTACTTCCAAGCAATTCTCCCATCACCTGGACATTAACTGCAGCCCACACTGCAGTGTCTTGACTGCAGTAGGCACTCAGTAAATATTTATTGATGGTCCTGATTATGGGATGATGAAATATGCTAAAGGTAACTTAAACTTTTGTCAATAAAACTGAGTTTCAGGTTAGTTTGACCTTTTCCGTATCTCTAAATATTTTCTTTCATGTCATTTTTGTGAAATAGCTCACAAAAGTACTTATTGATTCTGAAATCCTTTTCCCCTCTGGTATTCCTGAGCTATTCTCACTCACACACAGCACACCAGTGCCATCGTTTGCTGTTTTGGTTAAAATCATTCTCATTAATATTCCTCATTCAGTAAAAATAGTTGATTCTCAGTTATAAATATACACTTCATATTGGCATCCAACTGTTATGTGGGATGGAAAACAAAATGATGATATTGACTCCATAAGATAAACAGCAGTCTTTAGAATAGAGTTTGGTGCGTAACTGTTCTAAATGTATCCAAGTTATCTCATTTAATCCTCCCACACACCTGTGGGAAGAGAGTATTTGTCTTGCTTTACAGATAAGGAAGCTGAGGCTTAGAAGATTCATATGTCTAACTAAGATCACAGAGCTGGTAAATCAGCCAAGTTTGAGTCTAAATCCAGGTTTTAAATATCATATTACATGTAGGCATAGATAAGCAAGAACAGGTTTTCCTGAAGATGGCCGGGCTAAGGCTTAGAAGAAGGAAGCTCAAGGAGACTAAACCAAGATATGCTAAGGCAAGTTTTTTTGTTTGCTTGTTTGTTTTTGAGACCGAGTTTCGATCTTGTTGCCCAGGCTGGAGTGCAGTAGCATGATGTTGGCTCACCACAACCTCCGCCTCCTGGGTTCAAGTGATTCTCCTGCCTCAGCCTCCCGAGTAGCTGGGATTACAGGCATGCACCACCATGCCCAGCTAATTTTGTATTTTTAGTAGAAACGGTGTTTCGCTATGTTGGCCAGGCTGGTGTTGAACTCCTGACCTCAGCTGATCCGCCCACCTCAGCCTCCCAAAGTGCTGGGATTACAGGCATGAGCCACTGAGCCTGGCCTGCTAAGGTAAGTATTGACCATTAGAGGAGATGACTAGTCCCAGTGACAGGTCTTTCCTACTGGGAGTCAGCCAAGAGCTCCCCACTTTTCTGGTTCCGTTGTTCCTCCTGCAAAGTTCCATTCATAAAGTGGTTTCCCATTTGATTGTCCAATGATGCAAATCTCCAGTCCTTTATAGCATTGAGTTTCTCATGGCCTTTTACCGTTGAGTTTCTCATGGCTAATGAATGCTAATGAATTGGTGTTCCCATTTATCTATAGGATTCCATGAGTCAGCCTCTAAAAGAAGTTTCCACTCCCTCACTGTGGGTACCGTCTGGGAATTAGACCCTTAATAGGAGTAATTCACCAAGCAATGTCTTCTGTAATAACACTCCAGTCTCACTGAGAGTTTTCTATTCAAAACAACAATCTAAAGGTCTACAGTGTGACTTTCAACTAAACTGAAAAAAGAATAGAAAATGAATGTATGTGATGTACACATTCATTCAACTTCTTATCCCTAAAATTCATAGCAGATTATGACTGATCATTAAAGCCAAATTAAGGAGGCAAAAGGTATAAAACAAAAGGAACTATCAGGCATAATAGTCTTTAAAGTAAAACATTACTACTGACAGTTGCTTGTGTGAAAGATATCTTTATTTAATATGGTAAAAAGAACACAGGAATTGCTGGCACTTACTGTATGTCCATTTTATGTCCATCTTAAAATAGATATGCTGGTATAGTCATCAGATTAGCACTTTAGAATTCAATAGTTTCAGAGAAATCAGAATGGACATTCTTTACATGTGCTCATCTGGCAGGAGAATTGAACAAATCCTTTCTATAGGAAAACGTAAAATTCCTAATAACTCCACAGGACTGTATGACTTGGGCTGGCAACTTCAGTGAATACAGCAGAGTTTGGGCAATGGGAAAGGGTACAATTGTGTTCCTAAACTTTTAACTTTGCGAGGCAGTGACTTTATTTCTTCTTCATGATTTTGCAGTGAGTTCAGTACAGCGGTTAGTTTCAGTACAGTTCAGTGGCTAAGCTTTTGAGAGGTAGAGTTCTATGTTCTCACTCAACTTCTACCACTTGTTAGAAAGTGACTCTTGTCAAACTATTGGCCCTTTCAAACCTCAGTTTCCCCATCTGCAAAACTTTATTCATGTTGTGAGGGTTAAATGAAAAATATGTAAAACTCATCAAAATTTTAAGCACAAAATACCAAGTCTCAGCACAATACGTATAGTAGGAGTCCAGCCATTAAAATTCGAAACAGGCAGAAGCAAAAATATTTTGTTTAGAAGTACTTGCATTTTCTAGATCTTTGGTTGGGTGGACAACATATATGTGTTCTTCTTCTTATTTTTTTTTTAAAGCATACATATATGTTATGTAGACTCTTCAGTATGTATATTTAACTCACAATAAATATTTATAAATACAAAGAAAGATATGACATACATATGCATACACAGTGGTAAGCCCCAATACACTGCCTCATTTCTAAATGACTCTAACATTTGTAGGACAGTGGTTTTAAACCTTTGGCCCTCATTAGATACTCTGGGGAGCTTGAAAATATATGCTGATGCTTGGGCTCCACCTCCACACATTCTGATTTAATTGATTAGGGGTTCGGCTCAGGCATCAGTATTTTTAAATAAAAGCTTCCCAGATGATTCTAATGTGAACTTAAAATTGACCAATACTGGGATGACTTTAAAAGAGCGAGTGCAATAGTCACTAAACAAAATAGGAGGCGATGTGTCTCAAAAACGGTAAAATTGTTTTAAAAATTTTAATACAATTAAAAAAATGTAATACAATTGTTTAGAAAATTCTTACAATTTTGTGTTTTGAAAGCACCATGTGGATATCATGGGGAAAACCAGAACTTTGTTAGGTTTGCAGTTTGGTATCGTCTCCATTTTGCAGTATTTTATTCAGGAGATGCAGGTGGGAAGTGGACAATTGCCTATAAGGCCATGCTTTGCACTGGGGTGTCCAGATAAGAGGCAAGTGGAGGGTAGAGTTTAGCCTGCATTCTATTCCCCAAGGTACATCTCCTGGTGAGGGGTGGCTTCTAATCAGAGGAAGAAGTCCTATGTCCTGTTTCCTAATGCACACACAGGTTCCACAAGCCCTCACTTTGTTCCCAAGAGCATAGCTTTTATTTTGGTGCTTAAGACTGCTGAATGTCACAAAATGATTATTCCCAGCACAAACAAATATTCACAATAGTTATGTGCACAACCTATTTGAGCAGTGATATGTTTTGGCTCTATGGCCTGTTTGGGCACTGATACGATTTGGCTCTGTGTCCCTACCCAAATCTTATCTCAGATTGTAATCCCCATGTGTCCAGGGAGGGACCTGATGGGAAGGGTTTGGATCATGGGCGTGGTTTCCCCAATGCTGTTCTCGTGATACTGAGTGAGTTCTCACGAGAGCTGATGGTTTAAAAGTCTTTGGCAGTTCCCCTTTCTCTCCCTCTCTCTCTCCTGCTGCTGTATAAGACATGCCTTGTTTCCCCTTTGCCTTCTGCCATGATTAAGTTTCCTGAGGCCTTCCCAGCCATGTGGAAGTATGGGTCAATTAAACCTCTTCTTTATAAATTACCAAGTATCAGGCGCCAAAACCAATGAGAAGGGATGCTGGCCAGTGGCACACAGCAGGGTCCTGGTGTCTCCCCCACCATTCAGCCACCACTCGGCCAGATGTGAATGTATTAACTATTGCTGGAGTGAGGTGAAAGGAGGCAGTCCTGCAGAGGGGCCACCGCCACTGGGATGACACAGGAGGGCACTCAAGAGACTCAACTTAGTGACTCTATCAACTGGTGAAAATATTTAGATATTTTCACAATCAATATGGCCTTGCTGGTATAAACCGGGTGATTATATACTCTCTTGCCACCTATCACAGAAGTCGAAGTTTCATCATTTCTTTTCCTGTATTTGGTTTATGTGCAACGATATAGATTTATTTTCCAGTTCCGGAAAATAATCATGGTTAATACTGACCAAGAACTGATCATTTCCTTTTCTCTTTATACCAACCCTTGGGGTAGTACCATTATTAAATGGGGAGGAAACAGAGGTTAAATAACATGCCTCCAATCAGTAGTGGGGAAATGAAAGAATCAGGATACAAAGCCAGGTCTGTCTGGGTCTTGGGCCCAGCTCAACATCTGTGCTCTACTGCCTGGGACTCCTGCTGCCAATTCTTTCTACCTCGTCATCCCTCTACCCTGCACCAGCAAATCCACACGGTGAGATGAAGAGAAGAGAGGCCCACAGGCGAGAAAGTGGCAGCAGCAACAGAAGATGTACCATGAGGAAGTTCTGGGAGGTTCTGCCCCTCTTTCTGAGAATGGGGGAGAGACAGAGCTGAGTTACAACTGCACTGCTTCTTAGCTTCTTAGTTTCTCTTCAGAATTAGTGGCAAAGAAGAGTTTTAGAAGACTTTAGCATGTATTAAACGAAGAATTTTGTTTACAAAAAAATTGTGGATCATTCCCATGCTCGTCTGGAAAACTCTTGTTAAACTTTTGTGCAGCTAGTAAATTAAGTCACTGTTTATTCTATGTAGTGGAAAGCATGCTTAAACTCTAACTCAGGAGACCTGATTCTAGGAATAGTTAAGCCCGAGTTCACTGTAAGCTACTTAAGTTATCTGTGTCATTATTCTAGTCTATTACGTGGAGGGCTTGGGCTGGTTTCTTGGTAAGGTGGGATTTGGCTAAATGCTCTTGGATACATTGCTCGCCTCTTTGAACCTCAGCTTTCTTTTTGGTGATTATTTAA
The DNA here is from genome assembly GCF_024542745.1 of Macaca thibetana thibetana. Lineage (NCBI taxonomy): Eukaryota > Metazoa > Chordata > Mammalia > Primates > Cercopithecidae > Macaca > Macaca thibetana. Next base: position 112,568,113 of record NC_065581.1, on the reverse strand, counting down.
TTGCATGTGAAAACAAAAATAGGGCATTTCATATAATGCCTGGAATGGCACTGAGATTTTCTCCACTACAGTAAGGAGATGGTTTAGAAATTAGCTAATTTATTAATTAATGGCCTATAGATCTTCATGTAGGTTGGTACTTCAAAGTCCCGTTCATATTGATCATGTTCATATTTATCTATTCATCACTTTTATTTCACAATCTCTTTTTCTGCTGAGATCAACTGAGATTTCTAGAAAGTAGTCCTATTGTCAGCACTTTGCCCAGTGCATTTAATAAGAACTTGACTAGCATTGACTCAAACAGTTCTCTCAGAAGCGCTGGCACCTTTTGTTTCAATTTTTTTAACCATTAACTGCCCATAATAATTGAAGCATGAATGCACTTTCTTTGGATTATGAAACAAATCAATCACAGACATGGGAATTAGGTGTGTTCTCTTGCTTCGTTCAATTCCATGCATTTTTTGGTTTGAGCTTTCACTGTGTCCCCAGAACTGTGGTTGGTGCCTAACAGTGGCCCCACAAAGTACAGCTTTATATTCAAGGAGATGACAATCTTGTTGGAGGAAAAACCTTACACACAGAACAAATAGGGAACAATGCAAGGGAAACACACATCGCAAGTTTTGGTTGTCCCTATTTTATGGCTGCGCTATGAAACAAAGCACCTGCTGTTCCTGAGAGGGAAGGGATAGGATAATAATTACACAAAGGCGAAATGAGTTAATCCGAAAGGGAACATTGAGCATGTCATTTTTCTATTGAAGTGCTATTATTCGGTATCGGCTTCCTTTGGTGGTGGTGGTTTTTGATTCCCTCTGCCCCGGACCTTGTTGTTTAAAGATATTCTTTCTATGAGGGATCTTGGATGCATTTTAGCAGCATTTCCACTGCCCTTTGTTATATAGACTTTGATGCCATTCCAGGTACATCACATTCTTGCTAGGTGAGTAAAGGTAAGCATACTTAGAAGTCAAAACGAAAAGACTGAAGTGGTGACTTAGACTTGAGAAATTATAGATTCCATGGAGAAAACTGTATTTAAATCACAAGACATGCTGAAAACTCACATTACCACCTGTTGGAAGTGAACTCTGCTTTTACAGGTTACTAGGAGAAGGTCAGCCTTCTGTAAAAGCAAATAAACAAGGATACCATTACCATAGTTTCAAGTAATACAAATTAAGAACTGAACATTGATACTGACATGATTTCTAGTTTATTATCTGTGACAGAACCCAGTAGCTTATTGAAAAACTATCACGAAAGAAATAACTAAGAAATAACTATTTAAAATAAATCAGGATATAATGAGGATGAAGCTTTAGATAACACAAAAAGGCAATTTCTATTTAGACTGAAAAATAGCAGGCACAGATATATCTTTGACAGAGTGACCTGCCAGAGTCCCTACTTTCCAGCCCATCTGATAAAGGTCAATGATTGAACACCCAAACACGTTGATACACACAGCACCTGCCTGATGAAAACAGTTAGCAGTGTGTTTCTCAACCCGGAGTGCACTGTTTTCTTAAAGTTTTAAAAACAATAATCTAAATTTCCCTATTCCATGAGTAAAGTTTTGCTTTTTTCTTTTTCACACTAAACAGCGATCCATGTTTTAGCTGAAAGTCAATTGAGAAAAATGTATTGTGTCTGTGTTTTTCTTGCTTTCTTTTAAACACCTCTAAAAGAACTTTTTCCGCTTCCTGAATTGAGAACGAGGTAGGAATGAAAGACTGAAATGGTAACTCTCATCATCATTTTATTATTATGACAAGTTTGGGTTTATGAAGTAAGTATTTTCCCAATTACTGCCTCCAAATGTTAAATAGGTAGATAACATGCCAACTTTAACTGCAGTCCTTTAACTGTAATCCTTAAAATGTTTTTTGTAGTATTACTATCAGTATCCTGAACAGAAATAGCAGTGATAAAAATCAAATCAAGGTTTGTGAACACCAAAATTCCATTTGCCTGTGTGTGGAGGGTCGTTTAGGATTAGTAGAATTAATATTCTTTGCAAACGGCTGCACCTAGCATGTTCGCCTTCAAGCCCTGGGACTGCTCTAATTTTCCTGGCTTGAGAGACTTCCATTAAACAAGAAAATGAGGTGGGAAAGATCAGAGAATTTACAGGGTAACGGGGAATTGGACCCGAACCTGAGCTTCATGCAGTCCGCAGATTTTTTAAGTGGTTTGTTTTTTAGAAGTGTTTGTCACGACCTCTAAATCATTGTTAATTTCATCGTTAAACTGGCCTTAGAGAGATTTTGTTTTAAAGAGACAATGCAGTTAGAGGACTGTGATCTCTGAACTCAGAAGCCCAGAACTCCGGAGCTGGAAGCCACCAGACCCCAGCAAGAGAAGCTCTTGTCAATCTGGAGCCGCACATTTTGACCGTGTGTGCACAGCCTCCCATCTGGGCAAGCCCTTTTCTCTCCACCACTCCACTCCACAGCTTCTGTTTCTTTCTCTGTTTCTTTTTTTTTTTCGCTGAATTCATCATCCCGCCTTTCCCATGCCAAGATTTAAAAGGTTTCAAATACTTCAAAAATAAATGATTTCTAAATCACCTCAAGATGACTTACATATAATGTTTTATTACATTTTCCCAAAGCAGAATGGCATATTAGGAAATGATTTTATTTTCATCTACATTTTCTCTTAGGAATATAGAGACATTATCTCAAATTATTACTTCAAAGAGACAGAGACAAGAATTTTGCACGATTCTAGTTCTCAAATCATTTTAGGTATTTTATTTCATTTTGCCTAAATCTCTTAGACAGTTATTTCCTCCTATCACTTAAAAATTACATTTTACTTGGGCAGGGCCTAAAGAATGACATTGAAAAACTAAGAAATTATTGGGAAAAAAATTCCCTTAGCACAACTATCATGATCAGAAGAAATTGGCTAATTTCAGTGTCTTTTCTTTGGGCTCTTCATAGAAAATTGTTGAAATGTGTCTTCCATAAGTAACTGGCATTCTGAAATTGATTTAAAGCTATAGAGGGGAATTGAAAAAATTAAATCTTAGGATTGGAGATATTTTAAAAAACTCAACAAGTTCCATGCCCAGAGGAGTCCAGACACTGACCCTCTTTTTCAGCTATTAGAGGTGAGGGAGAAAAAGTTGTGTGGTTGGTGTGGAGAGAGAGACACACACACTTCCTTTAGCCATCATCCTACTAAGGCCTTTACAGCACATTTTCTTGTTAATAATCCCAACTATTTCTATAGGGAAAAGTGCATGTTCCTGTTCTCTGGTAGAAGGGCCACCCAAGGAAATTAGGTTCCTGGTGAATAAGAATGACAGAAGTACCCACAGCTCCTGGGCCACTGGTCTCCTCCATCCAGCCTCCACTGACCTTGCTGGGTCCACTGCAGTTTTCTTGACTTAACTCTATGAGCTCTCTGTTCCTTCAAAGTACTGGAGCTTCTGGCCTTAGTATATCTGTTTCTGCAGCCAGAGCACCTTCACTGAGAAGCTGACCTCTACTTGGTTGTGTTCTTTTTTTTTTTTTTTTTTTGAGACGGAGTCTTGCTCTGTCGCCCAGGCTGGAGTGCAGTGGCCAGATCTCAGCTCACTGCAAGCTCCGCCTCCCGGGTTTAGGCCATTCTCCTCCCTCAGCCTCCTGAGTAGCTGGGACTACAGGCAACCGTCACCTCGCCCGGCTAGTTTTTTGTATTTTTTAGTAGAGACGGTGTTTCACCGGGTGAGCCAGGATGGTCTTGATCTCCTGACCTTGTGATCCACCCGTCTCGGCCTCCCAAAGTGCTGGGATTACAGGCTTGAGCCACCACGCCCGGCCTATTTGGCTGTGTTCTTACTCACCCTATTGGTACCTCTTCCCCCTCCCCCTCCCCTTCCTTTCCCCCTCCCCCGCCCCGAACATATAGCTGGCAGCAAGTGTTGCAGAATGAATGAAGGCAAGCATGAATGCGCATGTTGGAGGATGAAGGTTCTGGTTTTACTCTCAGTGCACCAAAACCCAGCAGAGTTAAATAGTGGAAGGGTTCTTAAGCGCTCAAGTGAGTAGATGGAGGTCATAAGGCAAGCTGAGTGGGAAGGGCTAGAAGGAGAAGAAAGGAGAAAGGGAAGGCAGGAGAGGAGAGAGGTGGGGAAAATGGAAGGGTAGTTGGAATGTCATAGAAAATTAGAGTTAGAAGAGGAGAGTTAGTAGAAAACAGACCTAGAGTCAAAAACAGAGTGAGAGAGACAGAAATTCATAGATTTTCTGTCTGGCCCAGATCTCATTAGATAACTAGAGCCTTCCTTCTTCCTTTGGGTTGAATGGTCTTTACTCATTCTTTATGTAGACCATCTTTTACTTCCACATGCAGTTTGTGTTTTCCCATAGACACCAATACTTTACATATCAGAACACTTGTCATTTTATTAAAAATTGTTTTTTATTAGTTTCTTTTCCCACTAGACAGTCAACATCATGGATGCAGGACTGTAGGGTCTATCTTTTTCATCACAGTAGCCCTCTCACCTAGCACAGTGAAAGTTGCCAATAATACATTGCTAAATATTTGTTGAAAGCCTAAAGCTCTGGGCAAATAATTTCAATTTTCCAGATTTCAGGATCCCCATTTGTGAGGGAGCTGGGCTATTTGATACCTAAGACTCCCCTCCAGCACTGGTCTTAATTTTGTATCTACATGGCTTCCTGTCTGATGCCAGGAACTTAAGATTTAACTCAAGAAGACAGGAATGCTGCCTGTAAAGACCCTGAAGATCTTGTAATCCAAACTGTGACTGCCTGGAGACTGTTTATACAGGATCTTGAATTGGGCTAGGAGAGTGCAATGGACGGCAGTCCCAGTCCTCATTTGCAGGGAGAGGAAAGCAGCAACATCATTTCTATGGAAAGAAGGAGTTGCCCATAAATCTACTGTGGACATCAAAATATGCTGATGAGCCATTGCAAGTTCATTTCAAAGGGATTTCAGATACAAGCCTGCTCCTTCAGAGTGAGGAGGAAGAATCATTCAGGAAAGAGAGAAATTATGTGCATTTCATATATTGCTGCATGTACATCTTAATCAGTCAGCAAATATTAAGTGCATTCTTGGGCAAAATGCCAAAGGGATGAAGAGAAAAATCAGACTTCAAGGATCATATAATCTGATTGTGGAAGAAAGGCATATTCATCATGAAAATGTAGCAAAGACGTTAAGTGAGTGTCTTAGTCTGTTCTGTGCTGCTAGTAAAATTACCTGAAACTGGGTAATTTACAAAACAATTTATTTCTCATGGTTCTGGTGACTGGGAAGTCCAAGATCAAGACACCAGCAATTTGGTTGTCAGATGAAACTTCAGTTTCTGCTTCATGCATGGTGCCTCCAGAGGAGAGGAACACTGTGTCCTCCTACGGCAGAAGGTAGAAGGGCAAAAGAGGAAAAACTCTCCTTTTTTTTTTTGAGACAGAGTCTCGCTCTGTCTCCCAGGCTGGAGTGCAGTGGCACAATCTTGGCTCACTGCAAGCTCCAGTCTCCTGGGTTCATGCCATTCTCCTGCCTCAGTCTCCTAAGTAGCTGGGACTACAGGCACCCGCCACCATGCCCAGCTAATTTTTTTGTATTTTTTAGTACAGACGGGGTTTCACCGTGTTAGCCAGGATAGTCTCGGTCTCCTGACCTGGTGATCCACCCGCCTCGGCCTCCCAAAGTGCTGGGATTATAGGCATGAGTCACCACGCCCGGCCGGAAAAACTCTATTTATCAATTCCCTTTATAAGGGCACCTAATTTCATTCATGAAGGAAGGGCCCTCATGCCTAATCACCTCTTGAAGCCCTGCCTCTTAGTACTATCTCACTGGCAACTCCTGAGTTTTGGAGGGTACACATTCAAACCATAGCAGTGGGATAAGCCAGACACTCAGGTTTCCTATGGGTCCTCCCCATTTAGTTTTCCTAGTTAAAGATTTAAAAGAACAGAAATACTACTTTCTGCTGCATCATTAGAGAAAGGGTATTTGAACTTGGCCTTTGAACATGGCAGTATTTGGCCACTTAGAGATTGGGGATGGCATTCCAGGTGGAGAGAAGAGCAAGGAGAATGGAGAACACTTGACATTTATGAGAATAGTGAGGGTTCATGTCAGGTTACATGAAGCTGACTCATGACAAATTAATTTGGAAAGGCAGGTTGTGACCAGGCTAAAGGCACCTGGACTTTGCTCTAGAGGAAATGTGAAACCATTGCAGATTTCTGAGCAGGCTGCTGGCCAGAGCTGGGCTTCAGGGCGATTCACAACAGTGGTAGGGAAGCTCTTTGGGAGCTGGGAATCCAGGGGAGAACACAGCAAGTGAGAAAGCAGCTGCATTGAGGCCCAGGCTGGGGTTGCTGGTTTCTGGAAAGGGGATAGTGTTGGGGGAGTGTGGAGAGGGGTTAAATGTGAGCTTCTGAGGAAGTACAGGAGGGGTGAATTTCACCATGGAGAAGGCATTCAATAACAAGTCTATAGAGAAGTTGAGGAAGGTGCAGAAGTAAAGGACAATCATGTACTCAAGAAACTTGCTCAAGAAACCTGAGGAGGCAAAAGCCTGATTCCAAAGTGTGAGGGCAACAGCACGCCCCGGGGAGGTGGGGTATCAAGTCCAAACCAAAGGGGAAGGGCAGGGACTCAGGTGCTGGAGTGTTTCAATGTGGATCTTGGGGTCGGCACTTGCTTGCTGGGTGACCTTGGACAAGTTACTATGTGGCCTTAGTTTCTGTAAAATGGAGATCATGATGATAACCACTTGGTAGGGCTGTTGGAAGGATGGAAGGAGTTCAGAAACAGAAAGCTGCCAGCACAGAGCCTGGCCTGTAATAAGCAGTCTATGTGTTTGCTATCACGAGGGTACTTTTTAAGAACTTTAGTGCAGATGAGTATAAATGAGATGTGGAGTGAGTAGCAGAATCAACGCAAGGTTGTTCTTGTAATGGATGAGAGATCGTAAAACATATTTGCATTGGGGAGAAGGCCAGATGGGAGAGGGAAGAAATGGAAGACACAGAAGATTTGTTGGAGGCAAATTTAGATCCAGGACAAAAGTGGGGGAAACTCAGTACTGGAGGGAGGAAAAATGGCCTCACTTTGCACTTGGAATAGCATCTACTTTCTTTACCTTGTCCTCTAAAGCCCTCCAGGGCCAGCCTATGGCCTGTTTCTTCTGCCGTAACTCCTCCATTCTCCCCCACTGCCGTTTGCACATCTTGCATTTTCTCAGAGCTGTTAAGATGGTCGTGTGGCTGGCCTTCCTCTAACTAGCCCGTCTTCCTGCAGAGCCCTTCCCTCAGCTTCTTACTTGGCTGAATCTGTTGTCTTACCCAGCTCTCACTTTAAATTCCGAAGTCCTTCCCTAACCATCCGGTCCAAAGTAGCCATTCAACATTCATTACAATACCTGTTTTTCCATCATTACATTGCATTGGTCATCACTTGGTGAATTCTTGTTCATTTATTTAATTGTGTGCTGCCTGTCTCTCTTCACCAGCATATAACCTTCATTACAGCAGAGACCTTTTGCCTGGTCATCACAGTATCCTTGGCTCCTGGAACATGGTAGAGGCCCAGTTAAATGTTTGTTGAATAAATAAATGAATACATCTTTCTGTAATATGTGAGAAAAGTGGGAGGCAAGTCTAGGTGAAGAAGGCACTTAAAAAAATTTTTTTTTGAGACAGAGTCTTGCTCTGTCACCCAGACTGGAGTGCAGTGGCGCGATCTCGGCTCACTGAAGTCTCCACCTCCCGGATTCAAGTGATTCTCATGTCTCAGTCTCCTGAGTAGCTGGGATTACAGGCATGCACCATCACACCTGGCTAAGTTTTTTTTTTTTTTTTAGATGGAGTTTCACTCTTGTTGCCCAGGCTGGAGCGCAGTCGTGCTATCTCTACTCACCTGCAATATCCGCTGCCCAGGTTCAAGCAATTCTCCTGCCTCAGCCCCCCGAGTAGCTGGGATTACAGGCATGCACCACCATACCTGGCTAATTTTGTAGTTTTAATAGAGATGGGGTCTCACCATGTTGGCCAGGCTGGCCTCGAACTCCCGGCCTCAAGTGATCTGCCTGCCTCAGCCTCCAAAAGTGCTGGGATTATAGGCATGAGCCACTGAATCTGGCCAGAAGAGAGATTTTGAAGTGGAAAGGAGTTAGAGGAAATTGAGTCATACTTAATTTTATCGAAAAATCGTGAAGTAAAATAATATGTAGAAAGTCAGGGGGTGAACTTCTGGGTGTATGTATTCAATGGAAATAAAATCAGTGTCAAAGAGATCTCTGCACCCCCATGTTCACTGTAGCATTATGCACAATAGTCAAGATACGGAATCGACCTGAGTGTCTATCAACAGATGAATGGATAAAGCAAATGTGGTATGTCTACACTGTGGAATACTATTTAGCCTTAAACAAGAAGAAAATGCTATCATTTGTGACAACGTAGATGAACCTGGAGGACATTGTGTTAAGTGAAATGAGCCAGGCACAGAAAGACAAATCGTGCATGATCTCACTTATATGTGGAATCCAAAAAAGTTGAACTCATAGACACAGAGAGGAGAATGGTGGGTTGCTGGGGAGGAAATGGAATGGGGCAGAAAGAGGAGATATTCGTCAAAGGGCACAAGGTTTTAGTTAGATAGGAGGAGTAAGTTCTGGAGACCTATTGTGCAGCGTGGTGACTGTAGTTAATAATGACGTATGGTATACCTAAAAACTGCTGAGAGAGTAGAACTTAAAAGTTCTTTTTAAAATTTTTATTTTAGGCTGGGTGTGGTGGTTCATGCCTATAATCCCAGCACTTTGGGGGCCGAGGTGGGCAGATCACCTGAGATCAGAAGTTCAAGATCAGCCTGGCCAACACAGTGAAACCTTGTCTCTACTAAAAATACAAAAATTAGCCAGGCATGGTGGTGGGTGCCTGTAATCCCAGCTACATAGGAGGCTGAGACAGGAGAATTGCTTGAACCCAGGAGGTGGAGGTTGCAGTGAGCCTAGATTGTGGCACTGCACTCCAGCCTGGGTGACAGAGTGAGACTCTCAAAAATAAAAATTATTTTAATTTTTATAAATAAAGACAGGTTCTCCCTATGTTGCCCAGGCTGGTCTCAGACTCCTGGGCTCAAGCGATCCTCCCGCCTTGGCCTCCCAAAGCACTGGGATTGCAGGCGTGAGCCACTGCACCTGGACAACTTCAAAGTTCTTACCACAAAAAAATGATAAGTATGTGAGGTGGTAGATATGTTAATTAGCTTGATTTAATCATTTCACATTGTGTGTATGTATCAAAATGCCACCTTGTACCCAAAAATAGATGCAGTTTTTATTTATCAATTAGAAAAAAGAGAGGGGACTATAGGCATGCACCACCATGCCAGGCTAATTTTTTTGTATTTGTATTTATTTATTTATTTTTTTGAGACAGAGTCTTGCTCTGTTGCCCAGGCTGGAGTGCAGTGGCACCATCTTGGTTCACTGTAGCCTCTGCCTTCCAGGTTCCAGCGATTCTCCTGCCTCAGACTCCTGGGTAGCTGGGATTACAGGCACACGCCACCATGCCCAGCTAATTTTTGTATTGTTAGCAGAGTCTGGGTTTCGCCATGTTGGCCAAGCTGGTCTCAAACTCTTCACCTCAGGTGATTTGCCTGCCTTGGCCTCCCAAAGTGCTGGGATAACAGGTGTGAGCCACTACGCCTGGCCGTTTTTTTGTATTTTTAATAGAGACGAGGTTTCACTATGCTGGCCAGCCTGGTCTCGAACTCCTGACCTCAGGTGATCCACCCGCCTTGGCCTTCCAAAGTGCTGGGATTACAGGCGTGAGCTGCCATGCCCAGCCCTAAACCTTTTAAAAAAATATGTTTTAACATTCTTTGTGCTCAAATTCATGATCAAATTTTTTTTTTTTTTTTTTTTTTTTTTGAGACAGAGTCTCGCTCTTTTGCCCAGGCTGGAGTCCACTGGCGCGATCTCGGCTCACTGCAAGCTCCGCCTCCCGGGTTCATGCCATTCTCCTGCCTCAGCCTCCTGAGTAGCTGGGACTACAAGCGCCCGCCACCACGCCCGGCTAATTTTTTGTGTGTTTTTAGTAGAGATGGGGTTTCACCATGTTAGCCAGGATGGTCTCGATCTCCTGACCTCGTGATCAGCCTGCCTTAGCCTCCCAAAGTGCTGGGATTACAGACATGAGCCACCGTGCCCGGCTTCATGATCAAATTTTGTAAATGGTTGATTGATAGATGAAAAAATTCTCTAACTGAAAGACATAAGGATCAGTATATGATCAGCAAATGTAGATACATGAATATAATATTGATTCACTTCTAAAAGAAATATGTTGATGTCTCCCACTATAATTAAATTTAAATCAAGTTCTTGAACTTCTAAATAGTTTTTGCTTTATATATTTGGCTGCTTTCATGTTTGGACCCTTCACATTATTAATTATTGTACCTCCTTTATAAGAGTGTACCATTCGTAGTACATAATATCTCTATCTTGTTTGGTCAATTTTTCCACAACTAATCAAAATGCCTTGGTATTAATGTGACTCTTTTTCAAAGTAGCGTGGACAATTTTGCTCTCGTCATGTAGTCCTGGGTCTTTGGGTTTTATCTTTCTAAGAGTGTAGACCTCAATCCTGAGTTTATCAATATAATCTATAAAAAATTCCAAATGAAGCCAGGCATGGTGGCTCATGCCTGTAATTCCAGCACTTTGGGAGGCCGAGGTGGGAGAACCACTTGAGGCCAGAAGTTTGAGACCAGCTTGGGCGACATAGCGAGACCCTAACTCAACAACAAATTAAAAAACTACTGGATGTGGTAGTGTGCAAATGTATTGCCAGCTACTCGGGAGGCTGAGGTGGGAGGATCACTTGAGCCCAGGAAATTGAGGTTGCAGTGAGCCATGATTATGGCATTGTACTCCAGGTTGGGTGATAGAGAGAGAGCTTGTCATTAAATAAAAGGACATTCCATATCACTTTTTGCCATTTTGTATGTGTTTACACATCTATTCACATTGTACTTAATTTGGAATTTACAACCAAGTGATTTTCCTCCATTATAAAAGAAATTGCATCACTTTCTTTCTTTTTTTTTAAATTTTACTTTAAGTTCTGGGATACATGTGCAGAACGTGCAGGTTTGTTACATAGGTATACATGTGCCATGGTGGTTTGCTGCACCCATCAACCTGTCATCTAGGTTTTAAGCCCCACATGCATTAGGTATTTGTCCTAATACTCTCCCTCCCCTTATCCCCTACCCCCCAACAGGCCCCAGTGTGTGATGTTCCCCTCCCTGTGTCCATGTGTTCTCATTGTTCAACTCCCATTTATGAGTGAGAACATGCGGTGGTTGGTTTTCTGTTCTTGTGTTAGTTTGCTCAGAATGATGGTTTCCAGCTTCATTCATGTCCCTGCAAATGATATGAACTCATTCTTTTTTATGGTTGCATAGTATTCCGTGGTGTATATGTGCCACGTTTTCTTTATCGAGTCTATCATTGATGGGTATTTGGGTTGGTTCCAAGTCTTTGCCATTGTAAATAGTGCTGCAGTAAACATACGTGTGCATGTGTCTTTATAATTTATAATCCTTTAAATTATTTATAGAATAATTTATAATCCTTTGAGTATATACCCAGTATTGGGATGGCTGGGTCATATGGTACATCTAGTTCTAGATCCTTGAGGAATCGCCATACTGTTTTCCATAATGGTTGAACTAGTTTACACTCCCACCAACAGTATAAAAGTGTTCCTATTTCTCCACATCCTCTCCAGCATCTGTTGTTTCCTGACTTTTTAGTGATTGCCATTCTAACTGGTGTGAGATGGTATTTCATTGTGGTTTCGATTTGCAAGGAAATTGCATCATTTTCCACTGAGCCTAAGTTGCAGTTCCATTCTGCCTAAGACCACCAAACTCAACTGCCCCATTATTATACCTTCTGGATGTCAGTGCAAGTTCATGGACAAGAGAATATTTGTAAAACCTCATTGGATTTCTGTTGAGAAATGCTTTGTTTTCAAAAGGTGAAAAAATGTAGATATGTATTTTCAGACTTTTTATTTTTTAATCATAGCACTGAAATTCTTTGATGGTTTATGAAAACAGATGTTTTTCTCACTCCTAGGTTACTTTTAAATGTATAATATGGAGTTGAAGTTATTAATAGAAATAACTAAGGAGGAGAGAGAACAACACTTGTACTATTGAGTATCTGCATATTAGAAGCAAGTGCTGTTATATTGCCAGACTATATAAAATAACAAGTGTTTATAGTGCACTGAATGAATGTATGGTTTAGAAAACACTACTAATTACATGCGTATTCATTGATCTATTCACTAAGCACTCACTGAGGGTCTGCTGTGTACCTGAGTCTAGCCAGAGGCTTGTGGTGGAGAGCTGAGCAGGAATCAGGTCCAAACTTATGTTCCTACTATTTCTTTGGGTGTGAGTGGTTGGATGGTAGGCTCAGTGGTCTTGGATGCTGAAATTTATTCTAATAAGTTTCTGAGCTGCTTCACAAACCAAGAGGGTTAGGGGAACTATAGCTGAGTCATCTCCTTTTCCTCCTCTTCCTCTTCCTCCTTCTTCCCCTCCTCCCCACCGTCTGTTACTACTATTATAGGAAATTTGAACTGAAATGAAAAAAGAAATCAGTGTTACAAAAGTGGTCGCTTTTTGGAATAGCTCTACACTTACACAGTGTGTTCTAGTGATTAGAAAAAAAAAAAAAAGCCATCATTTTAGGCTAGATTTTTCAGAATGGTCACAATGCTACCACTGTGTTGCACTTACCTTAGAAAATAAAGTCCTTCCCCTAAGTTTGATCATTTACTTGTTAGCATAATTTTGTCATTAAACATTGTTAATGAAAGTCAAGCTAGGCTATGGTGAAACAAAATTAGCAAAATTCGAGTTGATGACGGAAACTGGTGAAGCCGCGATAGATTTAAGGACCAGTTTGCCAGGTTACCGTCTGCAGGTTCTGCTATGGACCAGGTGGGGGCAGCAGAGAGCTGGCTGTGGTCTCCAGAAGGGAAGACCAGCACCTGCCTGTAGATTCCAAAGCACAGGTGGAGGTGGTAATGAGTTACGAGGTAGGTCAAGGTTTGGACTGCATCTGAGAAGGGAGGAAAGCAAGACAGTTAGAAACACCATAAAGATCAGACTGCAGAGGAAGCCAGAATGGAAGTAGGACACAGAACTGGTGTAAGTCAAAGAGCAAAGGTGCAGGGGACACAGGGAGGCCAGGTTGGACACAGGGAGGGCAGACAGGAAGTGCCCGAAGGGGGCCAGCCTGCTTCACTAACGCACCTTCCAGTACCTTCCCAACTCGGTGAGCCAGGTCCATACTTGGTCCTGTTTGGTCTTCCAAGGGCAGTGGCTATGAAGGGACAGGGATGTGAGAGACACCAGCCATCTCTCTCTCCTGAGCTGAGATATTAATAATGAAATTTCCTACTCTATGAAAAATACTGAAATGAATGGAGAACACTCAAGAATTTGGTAGCAATCAGGGTGTGGTAGTGAAGGTTGCCTGGGCTTTTCCTTCTGGTTCCTGCAAAGGACTAAGGTCCTCAGCAGCCTCTGTCCATCTTTTGGGAGATTTTTCACAAGGAAATATAGTTCAGTGCTCCTGTTTATTTAACGGCCGGCTACACTTGAAACATCATGCTCTCCCTGTGTGGTCTTGTCAAAATTATTTTCAAATGGTGCTAATTAGCAGACCCAACACATGGGCAGCCCTCCTTCGCCAGACTTGGCACCCTTGCTCGCTGCATTTAGCACCCCTTGTGGGAAGGCATCCTGGAGATCCCTTTTCTGCACCCTCTCTCCATCTACTCCTTCCCACTCGTGGAAGCTGCCTCACCAGGGAAACTGCTGTCTGATAAAGAACATCAACAAGTCCTAGCAGATGGCTGCTTATCTCAAGACACATATATTCACCAAAATACTAGCAGAAGAAAAAGCTGTGTTTGGATGGTCCCTTAGAGTTAATTATAACATGTTCAAACTGTGTAAGGCAATTTGGAGATGGAGACAGAGTATGGAGAAAGAAATCAAAGGGAGAATACCCAAAAGAGTATTTGGAAAAGAAGAAAAATGTGTTCTTTATACATATATATCTATAAAGATGGGGGTCTCACTATGTTGCCCAGGCTGATCTCGAACCCCGGAACTGAAGGAATCTTCCTGCTTCAGCCTCTCCAGTAGCTGCAACTACAGGTACCAAGCCGAGCAAGAAGAAAAATTTGAGTTAGGCTTTAGAACGTCAAACTAAGTCTCGGATTTTCTTGAGAAAGTGGATAGAAAATTTGTGGTTAGAGATGACACCAGGAACAGCTGGTTTCTACTCTTAGCTATGTCTGGGGCAGCTTGACCGCCACTTTGTTGATCACATTAATTTACCTCTTCCTGCCTTTATTTCCCTTTCTGTAAAATGGGAATTAACGTGCTTGATGACAATATCTCCAAATGATTTTTAAGGCAAGAAGAGAGAATGTTACTGACAGGCCTGTGGTTCTCTGGGTGAGAGGATCACTGTGAATTAATATGCACACAGAGCCTTTTATTAATGAAGCTCAGGGTGTCTGGTTTTTCTTGGAGGAGTAAACATCCACCCAATAGTATTCACTCAGTTTGCATTGTTCTGTCACACTGTTTGTAAATCTTTTGAGTGATTACACAGCATTTGTTCCCTATTGTTCATAATACTCTTTAAAAAACTGACTATAGGACTCCGGTCCCCACTGGTTTGTTCTTTTCCACTTGGCAAAAGTTGATTGATTTTATTTTTCCTTTGGCCTGTGCTTCTTGGTGGCTTGAAATGAACGTGGTTTTTTTTTCCTGTTTACCCCTTTGCCCACATTGTCAATACTAGAGTCGCCCTGGGAAGCAGAGTTTGCAAAGGGAGGAGGGTTTGGTATAAATTTGGAAGATTGTATTGTTTCAGATTTATTTTCTCAAATGCTGAAACTACTTCTCAGGGATTATTCTTCTTTACTCATGAAAACTCACACATTCTCTCAGGTGGTACTGTTAAACATGTTAAATCTGTAAAAAAATTACTAAAAAAATGTTAAACAAATGGAATGAAAGAAGCAGGAAGCAAGTGTATACACATGGTGGCCTGAGCAATTGGCTGTCATGGTTTGGTTTGATTATAGGTGTGTGAGGCATATGCATGGTGTTGCATGGAACAGATGGATAGAAATGGTAAAAAAAAAAAAAAAAAAAAAAAAAAAAGATGAATCCAACCTAGTGCTTTTCAATTCTCCTTGCACATGAGAATCACCTGGAGAATTAAAAAAAATATATTGATGCTGGCTGGGCATGGTGGCTCATGCCTATAATCCCAGCACTTTGGGAAGCTGAGGTAGGTGGATCACTTGAGAACAGGAGTATGAGACCAGCCTGGCCAACATGGTGAAACCCTGTCTGTACTAAAAATACAAAAATTAGCCAGGTGTGGTGGCACACACCTGTAATCCCAGCTACTTGGGAGGCTGAGGCAGGATAATCTCTTGAACCCGGGAGACAGAGGTTGCACTGAACTGAGATCACACCACTGCACTGCAGCCTGGGCAACAAAGCGAGCCTCCGTATTAAAAAAAAAAAAAAAAGTTGATGCCTGAGTCTCTCCCCAGAAATCAGAACATCTGTGGGTATGGGTTCGGCATGGACATTTGTAAAATCTCCTTAGCTGCAAAGCCAGAGTTAGGAACCACTGACAACCAACAGAAAAATGCTTCTAGAAGTATCTCCAGGGAAGGAGTCCTAGCCTAGGATCAGACACCTGTCTGGGTTCAATACACACCACTGGGTTTTTTTGCTTTTTGAGATGGAATCTCACTCCGTCACCAAGGCTGGAGTGCAGTGGCGCGATCTTGGCTCACTGCAATCTCCACCTCCTGGGTTCAAGTGATTCCCCTGCCTCAGCCTCCAGAGCAGCTGGGACCACAGGCGCATGTACCACAGCGGGCTAATTTTTGCATTTTTGGTAGAGACAGGGTTTCACCCTGTTGGCCAGGATGGTCTTGATCTCCTTACCTCGTGATCCACCCGCCTCGGCCTCCTAAAGTGCTGGGATTATAGGCATGAGCCACCGCACCCAGCCACCACTGGGTTTTATAAACTCTCAGTAGGCCTCTTCTTCTGGCCTGGTCCCATGCTATCTGACCCTTCTTGACATTCAAAAAAAAGTATTTTTGTTTAGTTGAACTCCAGGAACGTGTAGGATACTAAGAAAATGTTGAGAAGTGGCATTAAACAGAAGTATGAGTTGCCTTCATTAAAATTGCAGTGATCTTTTTCTTACCAAAGGTCCTGACCCAGTTGTGGAAAAATTGTTTCTTGAATGTGGGTGACACATCTGTTTCATATCTCCAAGGCTATGCCTCAGAGCCAGCTCCTCTGTGTGATTCAAAGGATGCCACGTGTCCCACATGTGGCCTGCTTCCTTCTCTTAACATGGCCTAAAAGTCCCTTACTGAACTCCCGTTAGCTTTGTTTATTTTTGAGATGAACCCTTGCTCTGTCACCCAAGCTGGTGTGGAGTGGCGCAGTCTCGGCTCACCACAACCTCTGTCTCCCAGGTTGGAGCAAATCTCCTGCCTCAGCCCCTCAAGTAGCTGGGACTACAGGTGCCTTCCACCACACCCAGCTAATTTTCGTATTTTTAGTAGAGACAGGGTTTCACCATGTTGGCCAGGCTGGTCTCGAACTCCTGACCTCAGGTGATTTGCCTGCCTCAGCCTCCCAAGAACTCCCGTTAGCTTTGAAAGTAAAAGCCAACCCCCTTTGGCTGGCCCACGAGGCCCCACACACCTTAGCATTCCTGTTACCTCTTCCACCTCCTCTCCTAGCTCTGCCCTTCGCTGGTGCCAATTTGGCTGCACTAGTGTCCTTTTTGTGACGGCAGCTGTGCCTGGGACACTCCAGTATTTGCACTTGCTATTGTTCTGAGCTGTTATTGTCCAGAATGCTCTTCCAGCAGTTAGCTACTTGTCTCCTCTGAGTCTTCAGGTAGCTGCTCAGTATCAGCTTCTCAGTCACCCTGTCTGATCACCTGGTTTATAAGTCCAGTCCTTACCCTTGTACTCCCATCTCTAATCGCTGCTTAATCATCACCTTAGCACTGTCACCATTTGACTTTCTTTCTATATATATTTATTGGTTAGCTCGGTTGCTTCAATAAATACCATAAACTGGGTGGCTTAAAGTCAGACATTTATTTCCCACAGTTCTGGAGGGTGGAGATCTAAGATCAGGGTGCCAGCATGGTCTGGTTCTGGTGAGGGCCTCTTCCAGGTGCAGACAGCCACGTTGCTTTTTTTTTCTTTTTTTTTTTTTTTTTTGAGACGGAGTCTCGCTCTGTCACCCAGGCTGGAGTGCAGTGGTGCCATCTCGACTCACTGCAACCTCCACCTTCCGGGTTCAAGCGATTCTCCTGCCTCAGCCTCCTGAGTAGCTGGGACTACAGTTGCACACCACCACGCCCAGCTAATTTTTATATTTTTAGTACAGACAGGGTTTTGCCACATTGGCCAGGCTGGTCTTGAACTCCTGACCTCAAGTGATCCACCTGCCTCGACCTCCCAAAGTGCTGGGAGGTCGTGAGCCACCACACCCGGCCAGATGGCCACCTTCTGTGTCCTCAGGTAGCAGAAAGAGATCAAAGAACTCTTTTGTTTCTTTTATAAGAGCACTAATCCCATCACAAGGCCCTGACCTCACGACCTAATCGCCTTCCAAAGGCCCCACTTCCTATTGCCATCATATTGGGGGTTTGGATTTCCGCATAGATTTTGGGGGGACACAAATCTTTCAGTCCATAACAGTCATAGTTGGCTTCTCCCTCGTTCCACTAGAATATAAGCTTCCCGAGGTCAGGGATCTTTGTCTATTTTGTTTACAGCTATGTTCCTAACACCTAGAACAGTGCCTGGCACATTGTAGGTGCTCAGGAGATAATTACTGGATGAAAAAAAATGAACGGGTCTCCTCCTTAACCCCTGAAATCCTGTTCGAGTCGCCGGGTTTGCCTTGCTCCACTGGGATCAAGCCCTGGCTTGGCGTCCTTGTCTCCCAGGGGTAGACTTCCCGTCTCTCGGAGGACGCGAGGCTCTCCTGGCCGGCTGGTTGGCCTCCTTACCTGTTCTGCCCACTCAGAGCCCTGCCAGCTGCCTGGGACGGCTGCCGGGCACGTCCTTGTTCCTGCTCAGTCAGCCAGGTGGGGCCGTGGTTTGGACCCTTCACTCATTCTTCTGTGAACCCACCTCTCACTTTCCCTTTCAAGAAGCACGGCTTCTGAAATTTGGCCCCCAGCTCGGCTTCTGAAATTTGGACGCGTTGGTCTAGCCCAGTCTCGTTTACACATCCCTTTGCATGATTCTTAATTATATTTCGGGCTGGCTCTGCGCAGTAGACTATAGAAATAATGATTGTTTCTGGGGTTGCGCTGGAGTGTGAGAAGGTGGGGAAAATGCCTCCGGACGATTAGACCAGGACACTCTTGAGATGACTGATGAAACCTACAGCAGGAGCTTTCCACGCTCCTGATGGCGGCAGGGGAGGGCGGTGCGCAGGGGTGGGGGAGGCGCAGGGGGAGCTGTTGTGGGTCCCGTGCTAGTCAATTCTCTAGCTTCCCAGGCGCCTTGATCTTGTCATTTAGAAGCCTCTGGAAGCACAGGGACTGTGGAAACTGGAAGCTGTTCTTGGACTATTTCGCAACACTTTTCTCCAGGAAAAAGGAAAAAAAAGGCTCATTCTCTTCGTCCCCAATGTTACATAATCGAACATTTCCCGTGCTGGTTGAAATGAATATCCTCTCTTTGCCTGAATAAATAATGCACAGATTCTTCGGGACAGGCTGCTTCCTCCAGGCCGCCGCTTCCAAGGGATCCGGCCGCTTTGTGGGTTTCGTGGTGGCCCACAGCTGGACGCAGGGCCAGGACTTCCTTCTTGGTGGGGGCGTGCTTTCTGCCAAAATGTCTTTTAAAGGTCTCAACAAGTAGCAAACAAGGCCCCACCTGCGACAGTTGCAGTGATTCCGGAAGACCTGCTCACCACGAGGTGCTGGGGTCGTTTGCAGCTGGCAATCTCCGGTGGCTGCAGTTTAAATAAATCTCCTAAGTGCAGAATCACCACACAAGGCGCGGAGAAACTGAAAAGTCAAAACATCTGGAGTTACAAACACTCACAGGCGTATCAGCTGTCTGCGTCCCCATAGGAAAACTGTTTATCGGATGCTTCAGTATTCAACCCTTTATTTCCTAGCACAGGTTTTTAATTTTCACATGGAGTGTTTGATTACCTTCCCATGCCCAAGTCACTCTTTTCATAGCCTGTTGTTTAATTTGGTTACACCTTTGTCTTTATTTCCTTTGCTTTCCTATATGAGAAAAATAAATGGCACCCTTGAATTGCATGGTAGAGGCTGACGCTATTCCAGGTGCTCAGGTTGGCCTTCCCATCTTTGGTTTCCTTCTGTAGGAAGATTTATTGGTATAAAGGGAAGGACAGAATTGGATCTCCCTGGAGGGAGGTTCACGTGTTTCTTATTCTGAGCTGCCGGGAGCTGGTTCACAGCACAACTTGATAATTGCTGAGTAGACCTAAAGTTTTGAAATTCAAGATCTCTTTGGAGTTTTACAAGTAAAATTTCAAAAATAAGAAATGACTGTCCCAATTTATTTTAGAAGAAAGGTGCAGCTTGTAAACTTTCATGAATTTGGTAAAAGGGGGCTAATTTGAAAAGGAAAACTAATAGGCAATATTTACAAATTGTGAAAAATACCAGAATAGTATACGTGGAAGAGTATTAGACATTCCGTTTGCAGTGGTAAACCCATTCGTTTGGTTCTGAATCTTGTTTAGACTTCCTTAAGAATCTGATGAAGTTTCCAGAACCTTCCTTCAGAAAAATGCACATGTGTTTATGTACCTAAATGTTTGGATATGATCTCAGGGGATTCCAAATCCCCTGGGCCCCCCCCTCCATGTGGATGTTTGTGATGCAGAATGGGGTAAGAAAAACAGGAAAAGCTACAAAAATTTTATGAAATAGAAACATGAACATATGGTACCCAGCCAAAGTTTAGTTGTGAGGAAAATGACGTTAAATGCATTTATTTTCTAAATGACGACACAAAATTGGACTCATATTACTATCCGGTTGAAGCATGTTTTATGCTTATGGTGACCTAGCGATCCAAATGCCTGCTCTTTGTTCTTATCCTCTTATCTTCCTTATGCCAATACTGTGCAGCTTAAATAAGTCCTGTCTCCAATGTTATTAGCTAGTTTTGTTCTTTGTTTTCTATGTTTTATCTTTTACTTCTTGTTCCTATTTCAAAGACTTTGAAGGTATTGGGACTTGGGGACATGTCCTTTCCAGTAAAGATTTTGGTATTGTAGAGAGAGCTTTACACACCCAGGTGGGTGTACTTGGGGACTGAGGCTACTCAGTAGCCCTGTAAATGATCAGAGCCTGCTGTTTCTATTACTTGGAGAGCAAAGTGAATGCAGGTCTCCTTGGATATTGGGGATGATAGAGGGATGTGGATTGTAGAGGAACAGGACTTCTTGCCCCTTCAATTTAAATGGAGATTCATTTGATCAACAAAACAAAACAAAACATGTATATTCACCAGGCCCTGTGTGAATTATCACCTTGGATGTAGGTGGAGTAAGCCGTATTCCCAGGTAGCCTGCAATCAACTGCAATCCATTGGTGGTAGGAGGCATGGGAGATCCAGAAATAACTCAGGACTAGATTGAACTGGCCACTTATCTAAGAGTGTTATCAAGTGTTCTGTAAATGTGTAAATTCTGATCAGTTATCAGGTTGTCATACTTTTTTTTCTTTTTTTTTTTTGAGTCTCGCTCTATCGTCCAGGCTGGAGTACAGAGGCATGATCTCAGTTCACTGCAACCTCCACCTCCCAGGTTCAAGCAATTCTCTCACCTCAGCCTCCTAAGTAGCTGGGGTTACAAGCATGCACCACCACGTCCGTCTATTTATTTATTTATTTTTTTGTAATTTTAGTAGAGATGGGGTTTCACCATGTGGCCAGGCTGGTCTTGAACTCCTGACATCAAGTGATCAGGGCACCTCTGCCTCCCAAAGTTCTGGGATTATAGGCGTGAGCCACTACAACCGGCTGGGTGTAATACAATTCTTCTGTCTCCCTTCCTAGGCACAAGCTCCTCAGGGTCACGTCTGTTCTTTGCTGGCACAGAGGAGATGCTTCAGCAGTGCTTATTGCTAGAGGAGAAAAGTACAAGTGGCAAGTGGTAGAGATTCAGAGGAGGGTGAGAATAGGATGATGTTGGGCCATCAGGAAGGTCTCCATGGAGAAGGTGTTCTTTGAGATGAACACTGAGGAAGTGGTGGGATCACACCTGACCTAGATAGAGAAGGGGCTGAAACCCAAGCATAGGATGCTGGGAGCAGGGAAAGAGACGCTGACTGAAGTCGAAGGCTGGAGAGGTTGGCTGGGGCCTGGTGATCAGGGACATGGTGAGTGGTTTGTGCTTAATTTAATCTTGTAGTGACACAATGAGGATGATTAAGCAGGAACATAATCTGGTGAAGGTGTGTTGGATGGATTAGAAATGGTAGAGGCTGTAGGCAATCAGACCAATTAGGACACCATTGCAA
Source organism: Macaca thibetana thibetana (assembly GCF_024542745.1). Lineage (NCBI taxonomy): Eukaryota > Metazoa > Chordata > Mammalia > Primates > Cercopithecidae > Macaca > Macaca thibetana. The sequence continues at coordinate 112,546,425 of NC_065581.1, read as the reverse complement.
AAGTCCAGCTGAGAGTTGAAGAGGATCTGACTTGTGATAGGGAGTAGGAAAAAGAAGGGATGGAGGCTGGAGGAATTTTGGAGATACAGCCTGAAGTTCTTGTAATCCAAACTTCCCCAGAGTGTCTCAGCCCAGGAATAAAAATAGGATGAAAACAACAAGAACACAATAATATTTTATCTCTGCTTTCTATCAACTGTTTGCCACCTGCAATCCTTTCCGGTTCTTCCTTCCTGTGGGGCCAGGTGAATAGGCAGATGCTGAGTATCACTGCTGGGCTCACAGAAGCCCCCAGCGAGCGTTGGGGGGTCAAGGCTGCGGCTGCTGGTGCCAATCAAAGGCACCCATAGGCAGGACCCTCTTCCACTAAGCTTCATTGCAAATGGGAAGCCTCAAGGCGGGTGCTTTCCTCTGCTAATCGGTACCTGGTACAGGAATCAAGGCTTCCCTTTGTTTGTTCTCAGTGGTTTACAGAGATTTTTCTTCTGTAAAGCAACCGCTCCTTTCACTAAAATTCCGGTGTTTGTGCAAGTTGGGAAGTTAAACTTAGCAACGGAGTCTCTGCTGTATTTAAATATCATTTTTGTCTGACACTGGCCTCTTGTCCTTAGAGGAAATATGTGAATTTCTCCTTTCTGCTCAGAAGTACAACTTAATAGTTGACAAACGTAAACTACCTGAAGGGCCAGACTTCTCTGGATCCTACTTGAGACCTTGCTTCCCACTGAGAAGTGTGTGCATTTGTGTATCTGGGGACCGAGATGGCTGGGAGAGTGGGGAGAAGAAAGACTGAGGGCCAGGTGGGGAGCAACAAGGGTCAGAAAGCTATTTTGGTTCAGCAGTATCAGTAATGTTTTTGTTTTAAATCATTGTCTTCTTCAATGTTGCTTCCTTTGTCACTCCTGTAAATATGAAAGCCCCATTTATTCTTCTAATAGAAAATTTTTCATAATTATTTCCTCACATGAGATGTTTATGGCTTTATATATATGTGTGTATATAAAGAGGAGGCATGTAATTTATGAAAGCAGATTTTAAAAGCCTTTCTACAGATGAAATGTAAGGTTCAATTGCATTTTTTCTTTTGGAGATGGGTCTTACTCTGTCACCCAGGCTAAAGTGCAGTGGCACGAACATGGCTCACTGCAGCCCCAAACAATTCTCCCACCACAGCCTCCAGAGTAGCTGGGACCACAGACATGTGCCATCACATCCAGCTAATTAAAAACGATTTTTTTTTGTAGAGATGGGGTCTTTCTATGTTGCTCAGGCTAGTCTTGAATTCTAGGCTCAAATTTCTTGATTTCTTCCAAAAGCATTTTCTGCTTGACATTGTTATTTGAAGAAAGACAGCTTAAAAAAATTTAAATAAGGAGACTTTTTTTTATCCCTATAAGTTTGGACTAGGGCTTTCATATTGAGTAAAAGACAGTATACAGTGTCATCGAGGATGGGTCATATTATGGCTCTGTTGTCAAATACTCTAGATCTGGACACTGAAAACTGGACTACTGATGGATTTTGTGCCTCTGCTGTAAAAACCAGCACCTGGGGCTGGACGCAGTGGCTCACACCTGTAATCCCAGCATTTTGGGAGGCCTAGGTGGGAGGATCACGAGGTCAGGAGATGGAGACCATCCTGGCTAACATGGTGAAACCCCGTCTCTACTAAAAATACAAAAAAAATTAGCCGGACCTAGTGGCGGACACCTGTAGTCCCAGCTACTCAGGAGTCTGAGGCAGGAGAATGGCGTGAACCGGGGAGGCGGAGCTTGCAGTGAGCCGAGATTGAGCCACTGCACTCCAGCCTGGGCGACAGAGTGAGACTCCGTCTCAAAACAAACAAATAAACCAGCACCTAGGCCCCGGATGAGTGTTTAGGTAGCTAAACACTCTTGGGTTACGCTGTTCTGATGGGAAAGACCACCAGAGGTGCCCTTGGATACCTGGTAATAAGGGCTATAGAAGAAATTATGGAAATTCTGCGACCCTGTCAGTGACCCATGCAGCTCTAGCCAGAGCCCCATGTGTGTTCATCTCAGCTCATTGGCTTTCTCTGTTCCTGCATAACTTCACTTGCTAGGAGCCTTGCCTTACTTTGGCCTCCATGCCACCCTGAGACACACCCTTTTCTTTTGCACTTATGACCTCAGTGCAGGTTTCCAAATTCATACCCTCAGAGCTTGAATGATTGGTCCAGTTGATCTTTTTCACATTTGGTCGTGTCCTAGGTCACTGGCCAGTCTATAGTTTGGCTGTTGTTTGGTTGGGTGTCTCACCATGGTCCAGTTAGCTGTGATCTGAAGTGGGCTTAGGGTGGGGAGGTTGTGTGAACTTGAGTTGGTTGTTCCAGTAACAAGAGCTGAGAGCATGGCAATTTTCCTTAGAACAATAGCGAGTGAGTAGTCAGGTACTGATTGATATCTCCAGATAAGCGGAGTTTCAATTTTGGTTGTTCTTCATGAGGGAAGTCCGAAGCCCAGAGCTGTTTTGCTAGAGCGATAGAGCTGAGACTGTTTTCAGCAGTGCTCAATGGGAACATCTTTGCTGAGAAGAACGAATGAAGAATTTTGGCAATTCACTGTGTAACTGAGTTCCAGACTCTGCTATCATCTGGGGTGGCAGATAAAAACACATAGTCCAAATAAAAAACCTGATTTTTAATTTTAGCCTGAATCACCCAGATCACAGCAGGACGCTGCTTGAACAGCCCAGACAGATTGCATCCATTTTCTGCTTTACTTTGCTGGTGGAAACCAGGCTGTTAGCGGTTTCTTCTGGAATGGGAGAATGAATCAAAAAAAGGTTGGAACCTGAAAAATTTCTAGAATTTCATTGTTCTGTGCTTCTTAATAAACAATGTGACACTATCAAGGAATGTGTGTTGACCCTCTTTTTTTAAAAAATAAAGATGTAGTGGATAGCATGATTTTGATGAAATGTCAGGCTTTATTTTTCATTTGAAAAATGTGTGTGAGGGAATCAGGTGTCAGGTGTAATGGCATGATACTGCTCTTTGACTTATACTTATGAGATTAAATTTGTCCTGTGTTTCAATTACACTATTATACTGCTTCATTTAAATTGTTGTTTTCTTATTTTTTTTTATTGTTCAACCTGTCTAGTAGTGATTAATGCAATTTAATTAGACACTTTTCCTCAAAGGATATATATATATTTTCCCTATAAGAAAGCATAGAATAGTTAAAAAAAATCAGTCCAAGCACACATTTTTATTTTTAGTGATTTCATTAGAACGATAAACTTCAAAATGATTCATAACAACCTTTCTGAATCGATTTGATGGAACTGTTTTTACTCATTCACTGATAAACCTGTCAACAGTTTCCTCTCATGACACATACAAAGCACGTGTGTTCCCATAGTGTGTCCTTGTGTGTAATCCCTTGTGCTGGTTCAGATTCTGAAATGGAGCGTTAAAAGCATGGGGGCTTGAGTTGGTCCATGTGAGTTTGAACCCTGGCCCCAGCTGGTATAGGTACTTAATCTCAGTATCCTGCGGTTTCCTCAACTGTAAAATGGGTTTTTAGTAGTACCTACCTCACTGGGTTGCTGCAAACGTGCTTAAAATACTACCTGACATCTAGTACAGCCGACCCTCCATATCTATGGGTTCCACATCTGAGGATTCAGTCAACCTCTGGTTGGATAAAAAAATATCCAGGAGAATAGCTGCATACCAGAAAAAAAAAAAAAAAGAAAAAATATCCAGGAAAAAAAAGTTGTGCCTGTACTGAACATGTACAGACTTTGCTCTTTACATTCTCTAAACAATATAGTATAACATGTATTTACCTCACATTTACATTGTTTTAGGTATTATAAATAATCTATGGGTTATTTAAAGTATACAGGAGGATGTGCATAGGATATATGTAAATACTACGTGATTTTATATCGGGTACTTGTCCTGGAACCAATACCCCAACTCTAATACCAAGGGATGACTATATATGCTCGGAAGACATTTGCTGTTATTTTTATTCTCTTGCACTCAAGAAAGCACATATTGGAATGCAAGTGAATATCAATAATAGTTTTTTAAAGGATAATTAATCTAATTTATAATTTACGTACAATTTACATTGTACATTTATATTTTCTAATGGAAAGGAAATAATCTATAACCTTCATTTCAGAATTCATTAGCTGTCCTATTTTGAGAACTGTTGCTCTATGTAATTTTCATCTCTGTATTGATGTGTAAAACTGGTTTTAACAGGTAGCTAAATGCTGTTTGAAAAGCATACTTCACCCATTCTAGCAAATAAAATAATTGAAGGATTTAATTAATTTTGAAAAACATATTTCACTTTCAAAACACTTAGACTGTTCAGAGCATGTTATTCAATAATGTACCTTTCACCAGAAATCATAATAAAAACAATAAAAATGCTTACAGAACCCCCACAATGCGTTAGTATACATGATTATTCCTTGGGTAAGAGAATCTTGTTGAGATTTTATGTTCAGTCACTTGAAATTAAATACTTTACATATTAACTAAAATGTGTCCTGCTCTATGTATTCTGGAGAAGTTACTCTCAGACAAATTTACATATTCAAATTATTTTATGGGCTTAACTGACAAGTATAGAGAAGATTGAAGACAGTTAAGATCATTTATTTCAAAATGTTTGAAAGCATTGATTATTTATTTTGGTTTTCTTTCTTTCCCATGCTGGTTTTGAGATGCACCTCTTACTTGGCAGGTGTCCCTCTGTACTGGGTGCTGGGACAGAGAGAAATACAGTAGCAAGAGAGAGATCCCTCCTCCGCCCCGTTCTACCATTCTCACTGCCAGAAAACCAGCCTTTTTCAAGGCTTGTAGAGAAGAAAAAGCGAAAATATTTTTAAAAAGTCATTTAAAGTACCTACTGCATAAACCACAGCAGACATAATGAGATATTAAACTGTCAATATTATTAAAAATTTTTAATATGATTTTACAGCCCCTTTTCTACTTGAAAATGTTTATCTTAGTGTTAGACAAACAATCAATAACCTCATAAACTTAAAAATTGCTGCAGGAAATACCGGACAGTTTATGGAAGGATCATATGACAGAAGGAAGGGCTGAAGAGTGTGAGAAGCTAGACCTCTGCAGGTTACCGAAGTCAAGAACCTCATTAATCAGTAACAAGAAGTGCAGAGCGGGCTTTTGAGTCCATGCCTGAGTAAGAAAGTCCCAAAAAACACTCGCAGAAGGACATTTCCTTGCCCCTGCTTTTAGTTTAGCTGTAGCTAACTTTGGATTAACAAAATTTATGTGCTGAATGAATGTTTTATTTTTTTTTCCAACTCCACATGCCTGTCTAGACTTCAAGCTTTATTATGAATAAAGAGAAAATCGGCTGGATGGCATAAAAAAATTTTCAGGCAGATTAACACACGATTTACCTCTTCTTGAACATCCATCTTAATGGAAGTGCTAAGAAACTTAGATTCGGGCCTGGCTTGGCAAAAGCAAGGCCACCCCCTCCTCTATTTTTTCAATGAGATTTTCCAATCCTAGTCAAATGGTGGTGCTAGTTCTTTATTTTTGAGTTACTGCATTTCCTAATTTCATGGTCATAACAGCCTCCTGTCTACCGACTCAGAACGGATTTTACCAAAACTGAAAATGCAGGCTCCATGCTCAGAAGCTCTTTAAAAGGCTCGAAAGGTCCATGCTCCTTTCTCCTGCCCATTCTATAGCATAAGAAGACAGTCTCTGAGTGATAATCTTCTCTTCAAGTAGGTACTCCTATTTCTTCTCAATTTATTTTTTCCTTTTTGATATAATGTGCTACTGTTTACAAGCATATTGTAACTTCAGAGCTTACCTCTCATCTTTAAAAAATGTTCATTTTTTTGTCTTTCTGCTCCAAGGATATTTTGCAAAGTTACTGGCAAGTATTCCTGGGATGATATAATGTGAAATCTAAACTTGGTACCGTGGAAATTCACTTCTAGAATAATATTTGGCTGAGGCAGAGGGCAATCCGACTACCCTTTTCTTAGTACAGCACACACAGGCTGCCTGTCTGTTCCAGATAACATATATTTATTGAATCTAGCACTAGCTAGGAGACACTGTATTGTTGAACTGTGTTAGAATTTTAAAAGTTCTTAATTGGACAAATCTCAGACTAGCATGAACACACTACCTGTTTTCTTAATCTTTGGAGCCATAACTTATGTGAGTTTGAACTAAGCGATGTGAATAAGCCATTATTTGTTTCCTAAAGGCAGTCAAGTTTTCTGAAAAGCTACACATTTAGCAGCACAAGAACGAGCCCCTCTGTCTTGAAACTGGCCTCTGATTTTAAGCAAGGTCTTTTGAGTCCTGGTGTCCCATTTTCTCAGTTCCTTTTTGCCTCACGATGGCACATACATAATGATTCCACCACATATAGCAGTGGGCTACTCGGGTAATGATGTGGCAGTCACAAGGCAGGGCAGGATACTTTCATTTTGGTTAGAGGAATGCCACATGTCTTAGGAAACGCTCGTTGAACTGTAAGTTTCATGCTTTGTCAAGATAGGCAGTATTCTCTCAAACAAGTCCGTAGGAGCCAACATGATTAAAAGATTTTAAAGCAGTTTACTCGATAGAAGGGTTGGACTTTATGAGGACTTGTGATCATGACAACGATTCCTGCTTAAAGATGCCAGATTTTTAATGCCTTTATGTGCCAGATCTAATAGGCTTACAGAGCAACTCCATGTATATGAGGTTGCTGGGAAACTCATCTGGTTTTGAATGTGGTATATACATATTTTAATGTTGAGAGTAAACTTAGGAAGACCAGGTAGAAGTATTTGAATTGAATTCTGAAATGTACAGAGAACTTAAATTGGATGAGAATGTTGGAGAACCATGGATGGTTCAGGGTCCATTTGTGTACCATAAAATCCCTTCCTATTTCTCAAATGCAAATGTTTTCTTTGATTTTGTTAATATCCTGTGATGACTGCCCAGTAGGCCTTGGAATGCATGCAGATAATGCTGTAGCAGTTGGATAAAATACTCTAGAATGTCAGATTTTCAAGGAAATTAGAAATAAACACAATGTAGGTAAAAGATATGACATCTAGGAAAAAAGCAAAATTTTCCTTAAGAATACGACGGTCGTATTTACGAGTAGAAGATTTTTCTTAGACACTTGGAGATACTTGTTTTGTTCTATTGCTTGTGACAATCAAGGAAAGGAATAAAGCTCTTGTGTCTTAAACTTGCAGGAAGAACAAAGTCCAACTATCTTTCGTTTCTGAGAACTCTGTGTCTTTTTGTTCAATATTAGGTTTAGAGCTAGCTACCATCTACCTTCCCTTCAAACACGCACTCTACACCTCCACACAGTATAAGTGTTTACATCAGGCATCTGCTAAATATTTTCACATGGTTATCTGCGGTCTTCTCTGAGTCTATCTGCATTCATTTATCCTAGCTGGTCAGAACAATCACTTGGGCTGAGGGCCTGGTGGTTGAGTTTACTTTGCTTTGAATAGGGAACAGCTGTGCTCCGTGACGGCAGATTGGCTATTTGGAAAAAAGAGCAAGGAAGAGAGTGACTCTGGGTAGACCATCCACACTGTTTGTAAAAAAAACTCATAGCATAGTCTTCACCTATGGCAGTGGAGATATTGATGGTCCTGTCCACCCGCCTCTATCAGGAGAGGGTTTCCATTGTTAATTTCTGAGAAAGAGGCGCCATCTGTGAAACCTACTGCATATTGTCTAATGAAGTGCTATTTTCAAAGGCATACACTGTACAGGTAAGAGTGGTGTGCCTGCCTTCTGGGCAACATCTCGTTAGACTTCCTCTGAATCATTCCCACTGGACACAACAGCAAAAACGTACACATCATTGAGTTTTATGGTTCTATCTAAGGTGTATAACATTTTTCTCTCTGAGAGTCTGTGATTCCTTCAGAGAATAAAGGAGCTTACCCTATCCATCCGCCCCTAAAAATATTCTGCTAGAAAGCTGATACGTCTGCTCAGGTTTTCCACAGCACATCACTCTTCAGTAAGAATTCTGATATTAAGTAGTGTAATTCAAATCCATGGAAAATGACTGAGTATCAGCCATAGCTCCCACCACTCTCTAGCTGTGCAATTAGAGGCAGATTATTTCGCCTCCTGCCTTGAATTTCTCATCTGCAAAGTGGGAGTACTAAAAGTAGCTACCAGCTATGATTATATGGAATAAATGAGATTAAGCCACTCATTAAACTCCTTGCAGTTTCCAAGCATTAGAAACTCAGTATGAGGAAGTTATTTCTATTCTAAGCCTAGCACAGTGCCTGGTACTCAACAGATGTTGGTTGAATCAATGAAATAATTCAAGGACAGCACCAAAGCTGCTAGGAGTTTATGAACATCTGATCATAACTGGAAACTTGATCTAAAAAACAAAGGGCAGTCAATCCAATCAACTGAGCATGCCATCTGTTGAAATGCTGCTGCTTCCGTAATGAAAATAAAGTGTTAGAAGAGAAAGTCCAGAAACCTCCATCATCCTTTCTTCCATCATTCCTCTCCTTTGTGAGTATCTTTGTGATGAGAAGGGTAGCAAAAAAATCTTGCTGAGATGAGCATGTCAAAAATGTGTTACAAATGCTTCACATTCCCTTTCACATCAACAGAAGCATGTTGCTTCATTGTTGGGCAATGTCTTAGTCTATGCACACATAGAGCTGTATGCTGATTTTTTTTTTTGAGGCGGAGTCTCACTCTTTCGCCCAGGCTGGAGTGCAGTGGCGTGATCTCAGCTCACTGCAACCTCTACCTCCCAGGTTCAAGCAATTCTCCTGCCTCAGCCTCCAGAGTAGCTGGGATTACAGGCATGTGCCACCATGCCCGGCTAATTTTCATATTTTTAGTAGAGACGGGGTTTTACCATGTTGGTGAGGCTGGTCTCAAACTCCTGACCTCAAGTGATCCACTCGCCTTGGCCTCCTAAAATGCTAGGATTACAGATGTGAGCCACCACACCCGGCTGCATGCTGATGTTCTAATTCAGTGTGATACCAAAGACCTGAGATAGTCTCTCCCTCACTGGCCCCATAATATATGCCCATGAGGTGGTAATAATAACAACTATAGTAGCACCTAAGGTTGGAGGGGGGCTCTTACTTTGTGCAATGCTTTTTATAGTATTATCACGTGCAATTCTCACAGCAACCCCAGGTAGTGAACAATGTTATGATTCCTGTTGTACAAATGAGGAAACCAAGGCTTTGCAAAGCTAGGTAACATGCCCAATATTACACAGCTTCAAAGGCGACAGCCCTAGGACTTGAAGACAAACTCATCGAATTCCAAAGCTCATGCTTTTAGCCATTACTTGAGACAGTATTAACTTTTAAAGTTTGTAATCAATAAGAATTTGGCATTGGGAAAGCAAGTTGAGCATCTGGGGCTGATGGGAGATAATATTACACCCTCTCTTAGCCTCAGTATCTTCATCTGTAAAATGGGAATAATTACATCTGAGTCACAGAAGTTTTGTGGCTCTTCATGAGGATTACATAAAGTAATGCGTGTAAGAGAGTTTTGTACAAAGCTCACTTTTATAAAATGCAAGTTGTGGCCAGGCTCCGTGGCTCAGGCCTGTAATCCCAGCACTTTGGGGGGCTGAGGTGGGTGGATAACCTGAGGTCAGGAGTTCGTGATCAACCTGGCCAATATGGTGAAACCTGTCTCTACTAAAAATACAAAAATTAGCTGGGTATGTTGGCATGGGCCTGTAATCTCAGCTACTTGGGAGGCTGAGGCAGGAGAATCGCTTGAACCTGGGAAGTGGAGGTTGCAGTGAGCCAAGATTGCGCCATTGCACTCCCACCTGTGCAACAAGATGAAACTGCATCTAAAAAAAAAAAGAAAGAAAATAAAGCAAGTTGTTATATGCAATGCATAAATTATTACTTAGTTACGTGTAAAATCTTCCCACCAAGTGAATGAGGGTTCACCTGGCTGTAGTACTATGAGATAGATATGGGGGCAGATTGGTTTATGCTTCTCAAAAACAGAAAATGTGCAGGGGTGGAAGTGTGGGTGGGGAGTCTGGGCCTTCCTGGCATGTGGCAAAGCTGGAATGTAAGAGAGTACGGCAGCAGGATGGATGGGGTTTTGGGGGTATGGTGGTAATCCTGTTTTGGGGGTCACCACTCCAGTATTCAGGGATGTTCTCTGATTTCTTTTGAGAAGACAAGTGGTTAGGAGCTTTCCTAGCCTTTCTGTTGTAAAAACCATCAAGATCCTTGTTGAATGCATACCTGGAGCTTGGTTTCCCTAAGCACAGCCTTTAAGAACTTCATCTGGCTTTAGTCTCCTATTTAAAGCTGCCACCCACTCTCAATTTTTTGGGTTTTCCTGCTAAGAATGAGTATAACATGGGCAGTCTTTCAGTTCTCCTTTCTTGCTGCCTGGAAGACAACACACAGGCCAATCACAAGGAGGAAGAGACAGGCCCCAACAAGTTGACAGTCCTAGAGAGCTTAGTGTGAGTAGACTTGCTGAGGTTCCTGACTTTTGCCGGAAGAGAAGAGTACCACTGGCTTCTAGACATTTCTTTTCTCAACTGTTTCCTTGTCAAAATGACCAGCAACTCAGCTCCCTAAACATACGTCCTTCCCTAGATTGGTTCAGAGGAAGCCATCAAGGTCCTTTTGCAAATGGATGATCTGCAGTTTTGAGATCCTTCTTTCCTCTGCTGTTCATAGAAATGGTCTCATTGGAATAGCCCCTTTTGGAATATTACTAAGGACACCAAGAAATCCACAAGAAAATTTGAGTGTATCTGACAGAAGAAATTTGGCTTTTGTACTCTAATAATTATTTATTAGATGTAATAACTGGTCAGAATTTATTTGCTTAAAACCATGTAAAGAAAGCTGCTTAATAAAGATAATCGCATCACATATAGTATCCGTTTTAGTATCTTTCACCTTAAAACTATGTGACAAATAAAGACACAAATTGCTCTTCCTTTCCAATAAGCAATTTTGGAAATTCCTTATTGTGAAATTCCAAATTTTAGAAAATTTACAAAATTTAAGATTTTTTTTTTTTTTTTTTTTTTGAGACAGAGTCTCGCTCTGCCGCCCAGGCTGGAGTGCAGTGGCGTGATCTTGGCTCACTGCAAGCTCCGCCTCCCGGGTTCACGCCATTCTCCTGCCTCAGCCTCCCGAGTAGCTGGGACTACAGGCGCCCGCCACCTCGCCCGGGTAGTTTTTTTGTATTTTTTAGTAGAGACGGGGTTTCACTGTGTCAGCCAGGATGGTCTCGATCTCCTGACCTCGTGATCCGCCCGTCTCGGCCTCCCAAAGTGCTGGGATTACAGGCTTGAGCCACCGCGCCCGGCCAATTTAAGATTTTGTACCTACCTGCGTCAAGTTTTCCGAAAGAACATTTAAAGATTAATGTTACTTAGAATCCAATATATGAATAGTTTAATTTAACTCATATTGTTAAATTCTTTTTCTAATTTTATTTAAGAAATGAGTAATATTGACAAGGGCCTTGCTGTGGTTTATTACGGCCTGTCCTGGAGTCTCTATTCCCAGCTAGATTAAAAGTGCCTCAGGGCTGGGCGTGGTGGCTCATGCCTGTAATCCCAGCATTTTGGGAGGCTGAGGCCAGTGAATCATTTGAGGCCAGGAGATTGAGACCAGCTGGCCAACATGGTGAAACCCTGTCTCTACTAAAAATACAAAAAATTAGCCGGACATGGCGGTGCATGCCTGTAATCCCAGCTACTTGGGAGGCTGAGGCAGGAGATTCACTTGAACCTGGGAGGTGGAGGTTGCAGTGAGCTGAGATAACACCACTGCACTGCAGCCTGGGTGACACAGAGAGACACCATCTCAAATAAATAAATAATAAATAAATAAATAATAAATAAATAAAAATAAAAAGTGCCTCAGGTGCATAGATGGGGTTCTTTAGGATTGCACCCTGTGCCTTGGGAAGTGCCTGGTACACACTGGTGTTTGGCACATAATTGTAGTGTGAGATTGATCCTGACATGTTCCTTGATCCCTAGACAATCTCTATCAGGTATGATCAGTAAGGCACATAATATGATATAGGACTATTACATAGTAGTGCACTATAACATGTGCCTAAAGCCGTAACGTCAACTAATATAATTCAGCAGAGTAGAATGTGAAGAGCGCTTGCAGAGTGATGAGCACCGTGGTGAGAAAGCATAAAGAGAAGAAGGTATTTCTGGGTTGGTGCAGGATGGTTAGGGATAGCTTTGGGTAGGAAATGACTCTTGATCATGACCTTAAAGGATAGGTAATGTTTACACGGGAAGATACAAGGAAAAGGAGGCGCATAATGAAAGGCATAGGGGAGAAGGTTTTGGGAAACCATCAGTCTGACAGAAACATAGTTAAGAAAAGTGCAGGGTGGTGGTAGGAGGTAATTTGGAAGTAGAGAGTCAGATGTCCTATTAAGGAGCTTGGACTTTGTCTTGTAGGCATTAAAGATGTTGGTATAGGATTGGAATGAAAGAATGACTTAATCTTAGAAAAATACTGTGTGGATTGAAGTTTTCAGATGAAGAGTGGGTACATCAATTTTAGGTGATAGAAATAGTTCAAGAGAGGTGTCACACCATTTAAAAAATCTTTTAGGACTTGCTTTTTGAAATCATGATTGTTTATGGTTGTAAAGATTTTGTTTCAGAAATGACTGGTGGAGAAAGAAGTGTATTGAGAGTCAAAAGATGGGACTATGCCACTGATGGGCACAGCGAAAAGCTGCAAGACGGTGCCCCGTCTTCCCAACTGTAAAATGGGCATAACAACTACCAGACTTCCATCAAAACATTACTTTAGCGATACGATGAAGACTAAGTGATAGAACTTTAAAAGGCAGCATGCCTCATATGTGTAAAATGCTATTTACTTGGAATATTTTTGTAGTAAAATTATTTTCTTTGGACAAGATATAGATTCAGAAGAAAATGATCATATTTCTATGAGATTAGGATTCAGACCATTAGGACTTTTTTTTTTTTTTTTGAGACAGAGTCTTGCTGTGTCGCCCAGGTTGGAGTGCAGTGGCCGGATCTCAGCTCACTGCAAGCTCCGCCTCCCGGGTTCACGCCATTCTCCTGCCTCAGCCTCCCGAGTAGCTGGGACTACAGGCGCCCGCCACCTCACCCGGCTAGTTTTTTGTATTTTTTTAGTAGAGACGGGGTTTCACTGTGTTAGCCAGGATGGTCTCGATCTCCTGACCTCGTGATCCGCCCGTCTCGGCCTCCCAAAGTGATGGGATTACAGGCTTTTGCCACCTTGCCCAGCAGAACTTTTTATATTTATTAAATAGCTACTTTATGTTGGGTACTGAATAAGTCTTATTTTTAACACCTCATTTCCCTTACAAAATGGATGGAATCTTTGGACTAGGGGAAATGTATGGTCCCTGCAGCTGTAGTATTTTATGATTCTATAGCTTTTGCCTTCAGCAACCTTCTCTTAGAATCGTGATTTAAGGGCTGCGCGTGGTGGCTCACACCTGTAATCCCAGCACTTTGGGAGGCCGAGGAGGGCAGATCACCTGAGATCAGGCATTTGAGACCAGCCTGGCCAACATGGTGAAACCCCGTCTCTACTAAAAATAAAAAATTAGCCCAGTGTGGTGGCATGCACCTATAGTCCCAGCTACTAGGGAGGCTGAGGCAAGAGAATCACTTGAACCTGGGAGGTGGATGTTGCAGTGAGCTGAGATTGTACCACCGCACTCCAGCCTGGGCGACAGAGCATTTAAGCCCGGTGGCTCACACCTGTAATGCTAGCACTTTGAGAGGCTGAGGTGGGTGAATTGCTTTTGCTCAGGATTTTGAGACCAGTCTGGGCAACCTGGCGAAACCCCATCTCTATAAAAAATACAAAAATTAGCTGGTTGTGGTGGTGCACGTCTGTAGTCCCAGCTACTTGAGAGGCTGAGGTGAGAGGATGACTTGAGCCCAGGAGATCCAGGCTGCAGTGAGCTGACATAGTGCCACTGCACACTGCATTCCAGACTGGGCAACACAGCAAGACTTTGTCTAAAAAAAAAAAATAGTGACTTAAGATACTGACAGTATAAGCACAACCAAACCCATGGGCATCTGTGCTGGGAATAAAAGACAGACGTGTTTTCATTGCACTGATTTAGAACTCTGGTTGGAAAGGAAAACTGAGATCTCTCCCGCAGTTGCCTAAAATGCTTTATAGTTATGGGAATGGAAAAGCTGAACTCTGTGATTTGTGGGTAGAGGGAAGGAGGACGAGTGTCCTTTCTGATTTCCTCTTTTTCCTTCTCTTCCAAGGGGAACTAAAAGGCTAGGGCAACAATTTAAAAAGAAAAGGCAAGGAGCTACTAGGGGCAGAGTTGGGAGGGAAAAAGGCCAAACCCACTAAACAATTTCACTTCAGTTACAGTAAATCTCAAATGATGATGCTACACTCCTGAGAATGTTCCATGGTGGAAATGCCTGGGCTTTGAAGTTTGAGCAGGGAAGTACCAGGAGAGGGTGACATGATAACATTCAGCAGGAAGAACACTGCTCTTGTCTGTTTGACGGTCCTATTCCTCCAGATCACTCAGTCTTCACCAATCAAGCACATAGCTCCTTCACATGTCATTTGTGGAGGGAAAGACTCCTAGGAAAATGTTTTCTAGGAAAGGGAAAAAAGCAGAAAGGAAAGGTCTCCTGCTTGCTACAGCATTCGTGTTGCACAAGCAGTATTAATGTAGTGGGGTATTAATCACTTAGAAGAGTTCACGTATTATTCCTATCTGGGCTCTGCAGGGTCCTTTCTTCACTTCTTTCTCGCCATTTGGATTCTGTCCATTTTACTCCTCCCTCTGCACTTGGAATGGAAGCGAAATTTGTTGTGCCAATTCTCTACTTGTTAGAAGCCATGGTAATGTTTAGTAGGGGAAAAGATTTGTACTGCTACATGGAAGGAGGTTTTGCGATTATTTAAGGCTTTATTTTGTTGATGGGATTCCTAGAATCTACTACCACTGGGTACACTAGACAAGTTTGTAGATTTACAAAAGTTTGGAAAGCATGGGTTGCACTTGACTTCTTTATCCAGCTCTTTGGTTCTAAATTTATTGCCAATTTTATTTATCAAACCTATTCTCAGTGGAGTAGTATTTTCTGTGGTCACAAGGAAACATCTGTGAGCTTAAACCTTAGAGGCAGATAGCCAGTTAGAACATTTGGCATATGAAGCTTAGATAGCAGAAGAGAAAAATTAATCAAGGCAACCCTCAAAAATACTGAGAAGGCAACTAAGAAAAATTTCTTATCACTGACAGACTGCAGTATTGAGTTCATGTTAATTAGGAAATGTCAGAATACATAATGAATCAATGAGGAGTGTCATATTATGGCAAGTTTCAATGTTGGTGTCAATCTTGACTACCAAGATTTATGGTAGATTATATAATGGAATCCTGAGTTCTGAGAGATCAAAGGAAAATGCTGGCTCTTTCTTCATCCATTCTCTTAGGTCAGGCCTACCCAGCAAGAAACCAAGTTGAGAATTGAGCAATTATCTGAAGTGGGCAGTGGAGACGGCCAAACCAGATAATATATAACCAGAAAGTCACCATGAAGGGAAAATGTGGACTGAAAATAGGATAAGGGGTGGAGGTAGAATGTCAAGCCATTTGGTCAGTGTCCACAGTCCAGATTTACTGAATAACAGCCAATTCCTTACTTCATGTGGTTATTTAGAGCAAGACTAAAAGACTAGAGTGAAAAAAAAAAAAAAAAAAGAGTTCATTACTAAGGTTGTTGCATGTTTGTGCAAAATTTCTTCAAATCTCTATTATTATCTGTTACATGTCTAATTCTGAGTACTTCCAGGGATTGCATTTCATTACTTTAGATTAGTGGGTTGAAGTGGTGGAGGAAGCCCATATAATCTGACTTACATGGAGAAAACAGGTCTTTTTTATAGTTTAGTTCAGTGTTATATTTAATTAGCCTTCTTTTCCCTCCATAACGCATGCTTATGAATTTTCGCCTTAAAATTCTGAACCTCTGATCTTTATCATTTCCTCATGGAGCAATTTCTGTATCTCCTTAACTTTAGTAGAACGTAGCAATGAAATATACAAGTCCCCTAGAATAGAATTTGGGTGAATTTTGATTTTCTAAAAACACAACTACCAAAGTCTCAGGACCAGTGTGGTACTTTTTTCTTCTATTTGATATGGAAACCATAAACTACCTACTTTGAGCAGACGTTTCCCACTCCTAAAACATAGCTATCTGTCCACTGTCCCCTGTAAATCTGTCGGAGTGCACCTGCTAATTCTGAAGCCTCCCTAATACAATGTTAAACTTTCCTTTTCTTTTCTTTTTTTTTGAGGAAAGAAATTGTAAATTAGGTTCACTGTTGCTTGGAATTAGGAAAAAAACAAAAATAAAAACCCAGGCATACTAATATTTCAGATGGAAAAACAAAGCTACGAATTTAACAAGTTTTTCCCCCTCACTCTATCACGTCTTGTACATTTAAAGCTGTTATACAACATTTTAAAAACAAACCAAAAAAACCCAGGGCCTTTTTCCAATAGCTTAGCTGATGACCCACAGTAAAAACATGCCCCATGGAATATTCTTAAAGCACCCCAAGGGAGTCTACTGAAATAATTTACAATAAAGGAAAAATTCAGAAGAATTTTACATACAAGTAAAAATTAAGAACGTTGTTTTATAAGCAATAGGGAGAAGCTGTATTAAGTTGCATTGCTCAATTTCTCACTTGCTCTGTGCAGTGACTACTTTTTTAACCATGTAACAACGTCTGAATCTTCGTGGTGAAATCATACCTACCACAGCCACAGCAGGTTTTGTTCTGCTGCTGCACATGTGATTTGAGATACTGTGGGTTGGGAGATTTTTTTTTTTTTTTTAAATTTCTAATGGTAAAATGGATCTATAGAAATGGAAGTCATCTGTAATCCCAGCACTTTGAGAGGCTGAGGCGGGTGGATCACCTGAAGTCAGGAGTTCGAGACCAACCCTGCCAACATGGTGAAACTCCGTCTCTACTAAAAAGATAAAAAATTAGCTGGCAGGCGTGGTGGTGTGTGCCTGTAGTCCCAGGTACTTGGGAGGCTGAGGCAGAAGAATTGCTTGAACCCAGGAGGCGGAGGTTGCAGTGAGCTGAGACTGCACCATTGCCTTGCACTCCAGTCTGGGTAGCAAGAGCGAAACTACGTCTCAAAAAAAATAGAAGAAATGGAAGTCATCCCATGGGCCTGAGTTGGTGTAGTGGATTATGGCCTGTACATAAATGAAGAAATGCTTGCCAGTGGCGTCAACAGTAACTAGCTTAAGCCCTACTCAGCTTTGTGAAATAATGTAATCAAGGAATTTGATCTGAACAGGTAAGCCAAACATTGATTCTTCAGTGCCTATTGATAAGTGAGACTACTTTTCTTTTTACAGCCTCATTTCACTTAAGTGGGGAATCAAACTAGCTTTAATTAAGGAAATCTGTAGAAATCATTCACCTCTCCCTTTCCTTCTCTGTTAAAAAAAACAAAAGGGAGAAGAAAACTAGGAAGGAGTAAGCACAAAGATCTCTTCACGTTCTCCGGAACTGCAGTAGCAAATAGCAGCACGGCGCTTCTTGAAAAAGGATGTAGATTTTAATCTGAACTTTGAACCGTCATTGAGGTATGTGTGAACATACTAGTTTCCTCTTTCTCTCTCCCGACTTTGTCCATGAACTCATAGGATCTAATTTGGTCATCAGTTTGGAGAACGATTTTTCATTTAATTTCTTTCATGATCAAGTATGTATTGTCAGGCGCTTAGCAGTACACCTACTATCTGATGTGCACTCTACGTGTGTTGCTTAGGTTGAAATTAAGGATACAATCTATGCACTACCACCGTTTAAAAAAATCCCTGACGCCTACTGTGTGGGTGAGGTTTCTTTGCATATTATCAGAGAGGTTAACCAATTTATTTACATACTCCGTAGTCCACTCTAAGTACGGAAAACCCAAGTTTTTTTTTTTTTTTTTCTTAAGAAGGAGTTTTTATTTCATTCTTTTTCCCTCAGAGCTTTACCATAGTTTCCAGCAAGTGAAAACATTTCTTGATTTGAATTTCACAACCTCCTTCTCCTCTTGCCAGTTGTGTGGTGCTAATAGGAAGCATAATGTGAGTGTGCATTTAATTTAACCCTAAAATAGGAGAACATCTTCAGAATACAGACTTTATATATTCAGTGACCTACCTGAAAATAGAGACATAATTCTAACCTTCTCAATCATTAAGAAACATTTCTATTGAATTTAATTATTCAAAGCAACAGGTAGCAGTTTCACAAGAGAAAAGAAAAGCCTTACCACTTGTATTTGTGGTCACCAAGTAATGACATTATTTTTTATTTAAAATTAAGATAAAATAACTTACTGTCAAGTCCATTTCTCATTTCCTCCATAGAACATTTTAAAACTAGTTCACAAACCTCTTGAAAAGTCATGTCTCTATTACAATGAAAGTGCAAATTGTCACCATTGCCTAGAAGTCAACTTGAGGGGCTGTGTATCTATGTAGCATTTTGCAAATCCAGTAGCAGCCACGTGATAGGAAAGATTAAATGCACCCCTGATTTGTGAATACTACCCTAGCCTTCAAAATGTTCAAAAGCACAGGAAGTCTGGACTTTTAAAAATATAACCTGCCCAAATTGCAAGGGAGGGGTTGGGTGTAGGACCTAGGTCTGTCTGCCAATCAGCTTGAGATGCCAGTGGACTAAACCTGACTTCACTAAAAACCAGACTGGCAACTATTACTCAGCGTGGTAATTTCCTAATTGTAGAACTGGCCTGTTTGGTGAAGTATTTCAGGAAAATTTTTAACTGGACCTTTTCTACCCTACTGCATAGGAAATGAAGGTTTCTAGGCAAAGACTTTACTTAGTGACTAACCAAAAATGGTAAATAAAGTCACCAGTTCCAGGCTTAGCTACTGTCCTCAAAAGTGCTGCAAGACTGGTCAGGCCAGTCTTCTGAGGCTGGAGGTGCATGTGGAACCCCCAGAGCCTTGTCTGCAAGGGCATGGCTGACTGCAGGCTGTTTAGAAGCACCCTGCCCCGTGAAACTCCTCTGGCTTAGGAATTTTAAACAGTTCTAGTTCTAATCTCTCTGCTCAGAGTCTGAGCAGCTGTCAATGAGCTCTCCTGTGAATCACGGAAATGTTCATGGGTGAGCTGCTCTAGCTTCTTACTTCCAAGTAGAAGGTGCCTTGTAACTCTTTGCCAGCTTGATACAGTGAGTTCGATTCATCTTTTGGGCAGCAGGGAGAGATAGTGAAGAAGGAGAGGAAACAAAGATTTTAATATATAAATGAGTCTTGCATCTAGCTGAGGTTGAACAAAGTAGGAGAACCAGTGCAAGTCACTGGGGGTATGGATCTCATACCATTTTCAGCATGCACCTCCCTTTCTCTCTTTTTGTTTCTACACATGTCAGTCCCTGAGTAGTCTTGCATTGCTTTTCCCACTTTGAAGTCTTAGATTCAAAACCGATGATTCCAGAAGGGTCTAAGGTGCCATTGCTGAGACTTTGAAAGAGACCTGAAGCAAACTGTTTGGATTCTAGATGCCATTGTGCATCTGCCTGAGTAACTGTGTCACTTAGGTTGGTCACCAGAATAATTCTCCTTCATTTTTGCTGCCCTTCCAATTCATAAACAACACTGAACATCAGTGGTTCTCCCATAATCAAATATATTTGGCTCTATTAATATTAAAATTTGGTCTTGAGTAGAAAGATTCTAAGGGCTAAAAAGTAAAAGATGTAAAATGTATGTTGATAGGTTAGTGTAGAAGCCACACACGGGGTTTTCTCCACTCCCACTCTTTCATTTTTTTTAAGATCCAACACTCAAATTACAAAAGTCTATTTTTTTTTTTTTTTGGAGACTGAGTCTCACTGTGTCACCCAGGGTGAAGTGCAGTGGTGCAATCTCAGCTCACTGCAACCTCTGCCTCCCGGGTTCAAGCGATTCTCCTGCCTCAGCCTCCTGAGTAGCTGGGATTACAGGCGCCCGCCACCATGTCCGGCTAATTTTTGTATTTTCAGTAGAGATGGGATTTCACCACGTTGACCAGGCTGCTCTTGAACTCCTGACCTCAGGTGATCCACCTGCCTCGGCCTCCCAAACTGTTGGGATTACAGGCATGAGCCAACGCCCCTGGCCACAAAAGTCAATTCTTAACTTAAAACATAAAAGTTCCATTTCTTTTATGGTCTACTTAGTCATGTCTGGAGTCAGTGAGCTCAGTCAAGTAGTTTGTAGAATGACAGTTGTGATACCTATTCGTTTATCCACCAGATTATTTTCTGCTCTCCATGGTGTTTTATAGAAAACAGTTTATTCAGTCATTACAATAGCTCTAGGAGCGGGTTTCATTAAACCCACTTTCTAGGAAAGCGAACTAAGGCTTAGAAAAATCAAGTAATTTGCTAAAGACTACCCAGCTGGTAATGATATGACAGGAGTTGAACTTAGGACAATAACTCAAGATCTTGGTCCCTGTAAATATGGGTTTCCAGGTTATGTATGCAGGCAGAGGGCTTAGATCCTGAAGGAAATACAGAAGCAGTATAAAAAGGAAGGATCTCTTCCCATAGGAAGCTTGTCATCCATTGAATGAGGAACTCAGATTTCCACTGTGAAATGATATTTGTATCCCCATTGTGTGAGAGATATGGGGACTCTGATCATCATAAAAGCACATTTTTCCTGCCTATAAATGATGCTTAATAGAGCTGGCAGATTATATGTATCTGGAACACTTTTACTTAGCAGAAAGACAACAGGCTAGGATTAGCTGACTAGTAATTTTATTTATCAAGCTCAATTCCCATGCTGACTTCTCTTCCACTAGTGAAAATGTGTCATCAGACTTGGTACCAAACTGGAGAGGTGAAAGGATCCTTTGACCAGTATAATAGCCATGCCATCAGTTTTGCTTTCCTAGTTAAGTTTGATATGGATTAATGATCTACATCATTATTTTGGGGGTTTCTAAACACATATGAACTAAAGACGGAAAAGATGATGGAAAAGATGGAAAGAGATGACTCAGATGTACAAAGGCTTGCAGAGAGAAGGATAAGCCAAAAAATTGGTAAATCACACATGAATAATCAAGAACTGACTACAATATAATAATATGTGTTCATTTCCACTAATGAATAAGCTGCCATTATGTCTCCTCATTCTCTATTTGGGACAAATTACTTCTCTGCTGTATTTCCATTCTTACAGGTACCTATCTGCTGTGATTTTTCTCAGTTTTGACTTTATCTTGTTGCTTTAATCTTGTCTCTAAGTAAATTGCAACCCAGTAAATATATTCCAGTATTGTTTATTGTAATTCCTGCCTTTATGTCAGGTGGCAAAAGGAAGGGACTTGTTTTATTAGTTTATCAGTCTGGGTGTGTGCTAAGAAGAGCCTTAGTACACGCTTTGATTATGGTAGATTGGGTCTAAAAGATTCAGCTGGTTTCTTCCATTTATTTTGGTCTGTCTGCATAACAAGGTCACATAGTTGATTATAGCAGTTTTCTGTGTGTCATATTGTTGGCCTGACACATAATATCAAATAAGAGGTACCAGAATTTTCTGTGCAGTCTGAAGCTGTGTGTGTACAACGACAAGTGAAAAATCTTAATTATTTGGACTTTTGGGTTCCATGATGCCAGAGAAAGCCAGACACCAGGAGCTGGAATCAGCTAAGACCTAAGACCCTGCATGCACATACAGATGTTTGCATTTTCTTCCTATTGCAACATTCAGCCATTGCTTTGGCAACTATTTCAATAATATATTACTGCTCATCAAAGTGGAAATAATGTTCTGTTACTAGTTGAGTATTGAAACGCTCTTCATAGTTTTGTGAGTTTGACTCAGCTCCAACATGAAAGACCCATTTCTTCAACTTACTTTGGCAACAGGAGAGACTGACTAATGTGCTTCAAAGTGATCCACTGCTGTTTCTGTTTATCTTTCTTCAATCCTACTGGGCCATGGGAAGAAGAGGTAGCAGGCATTCTTATTTGCCTCAACCAGGAAGCACAAGGCCATCCCAGGGCGGGGCAGGAGGGAGGTGGGAGGGAAGAAGCATGCTCCACAGGGCCATTGTTTACCTTGTTGGCCAGTCAGGTCCTCTCAGGGTGGGTTTTCTGGGATAAGAGCAAAGCTTATTGGTTTTCCTTGCTGTGCCATGAGAGCACACCAGGTCACCCCAGCAGCCTCGCTTGCCTTCCCACAGCCTGCCCTTGCCTAGGGTTTCGGCTGATATCCTTTCCACTCAGGAGGAGAAACCAGAGAAAACATGGAGGAAGTGTTTCCAGTGTTAAGACTTTAGACCAAACTATAGAAATCTGTTCTACCTGGAAACCTGAAGAAATCAATCATGACTGCTATTCAGTAGAGGTAAAATAAAAAAAAACAGCTTTACTGATTAGGAGTCATAGGAAGGCTTTCTGTGTAGCCTCTCTGAGAGCTGCCTACTGGAAGGATTTGTCCTCAAAACGTGAGGATTTGTAGTGTTCCAGGGTTTATATGATACTGGCAGGATAGTTTGCTAATCTAGAGGGCTGTGCTTCGAACTTTATCCAAGGGATGTAAGCTGTGTGTTGAGGTTACTGAGCGTCTAGCACAAAGCTCTAATGTTGAAGGAGCACTGGAGGCAGGCTATGCCTCTGAACATGTAGAATTGACTAGAAATGCCAATGTTCATTTCAAAATGAAATCACTAGCTTTCTTATGCTTCCATTTAAAATGATTATTGCATTTTGCATATTGTTGAATGCATATTAATTTCAGCAAGTTTAGAAAAGAGATAAGCATTAAGACATACATAAATCACTTATTCTCATCAGCTATAGACAATCACTAACAATATTTTAGTACATTTTCTTTTCATCTTTTTGTTAGCAATATGTATGTGTATAGGTATACATATTTGAGTATATATGAAAATTAAAAAACAGAAAATATTCCCACAATATAATTAATAAAAATCCAAGATACCACACAATTTCTGTTTGTAATATCTATTGTATATATGTATATATACACATTATATTTATACATAAAATATATGCATAAAATAGATACACACACAGGTATATATTTTGCAAATTGAAATATTGTTGTATGTTGTAGATTTTATTTAACATTAGAATTTATTTACACTTAGGTGTTTTAACAAGGATTGTGGTCCACATCTGTTTATTTCCTTAAGAGTAATTCCAAAAAGTGGAAATAGAATGTCAAGGGGCAAAGTTCTTTATAAAGTCCTTAAGAAGTATTGCCAGATTTTTTTTTTTACTTCCTTTTAAAACATGATTATATTGTAGAAGTTCTATTTAAAAATTCCAAGCAAAAATTTTCAAAATCACGTCTAGAAATCAAATCATGATTTTATTTGGCTATGCCCCTTATAGTCCTTGTCTATGAACTTATTCTATTATTAAATATAATAGGTAATTTCCATTAATTTAACAGATAGAATTTTATTTTTTACATTTTCTCTTGTTATTGTGCAATGCATATTTTCTATTATGTTACAGAGATTTTGGGGTTTTTTTTTCTTCCCTTTTTCCTTTCTCTTTTCTTGTTCTGTACCCCTTCAGAGAAACCAATAAATACAGGTTGATGTGTATCCTCTATTCTTTGCTCCATGCTCACTCAACCCAATACTTACACATGCACTGATTTTCAGGGCAATGGTCCCTCTTTATCATAAATTGTGGGATAAGGTTATATACATAATATATACGTGTGTGTGTATTACTCTGTATCTTGGTTTTCTCACTTTGCAATATATCTTAAAGATTCTGATAAATCTTATAGCTCTATCTCATTCTTTTCAGTAGTTGCGTGCAGCATGAATTTACTATAATTTATTCAAGTAATCTGCTTTCAACTGATACTCTGTTGTGAAAAGTTTTCAACATATAAAAAAATGCTGTCATTACAAATATTCTTAGATACATATTCTTAGTAATTGGGGGTTTTATTTTTATGGTGTTTAAGTCCCAGGAGTAGAATTGCTGGTTTAAAAGGCATGTGTATCTTTACAGTTTTATGGTTTTTTCATATTATTTTCTAAAAATAATATAGCAAATCACAGTCCCACTAGTGATGTTTGAGAGCATCATTTTCCTCACTAGTACTCCTATTACCCTGCTTTCTAATCCTTGCTGATCTAATGAGTAAGCATTGTTAATTTTCTTTTCATTTTCTTGACTTCTAATGAGCTTAAGCATCTTTTCACATTATTGTTGTTCCTTTGGATTTTCTTATCTGTCAATTACCAATGGATATCCTTGACCTATTTCTCCCTTATATAGTTGCTTTTCTCTTATCAAAAATTTGTAAAAGTTCTTTGAATATTATAGATTTTAAAACTTGGCAGATAAAGTTGTATGTATTTATTGTGTATAATATGATGTTTTGAGGTATACGTATATCTCAATATATCATATCGAGATATATATATACACACATTGTGGAATGGCTAAATATAGCTAATTAACATATGCATTACCTCATGAAGTTATCATTTTTATGGTGAGAACACTTAAAACCTCTCAGCATTTTTCAAGACTATAATATATTGTTATTAACTATAGTCACCATGTTGTACAGTGGATCCTTACACTTACTCTTCCTATTTAACTGAAGTTTTGCATCCTTTGGCCAACGTCTTTCCAACCCTTGCCTCCCACCCATCTGCCCCCCACTGCCCCAGCCCTGGTAACCACCATTCTACTCTCTACATCTATGAGATCAACTTTTTTAGATTCTACATATAATGAGGTCATTTGGTATTTGTCTTTCTGTGCCTGGCTTATTTCGCTTAATATAATGTGCTCATAATGTGCTCTAGGTTCATCCATGTTGTTGCAAATGACAATATTTTTCTCTATTTTTAAGTCTGAATGGTATTCTACTGTGAACATATACGATATTTTCTTTATCCATTCATCTGTTGATGGATACTTAGATTGATTCTGCTTCTTAACTATTATGCATAATGCTATAATAAATATGGGAGTGCAGATATGGCTTTGATATACTGAAGACATTCCCTTTGGGCATATACCCAGTAGTGGGATTGCTGAATCATTCGGTAATTGTGTGATTACTCCATACTGTTTTCCATAGCGGCTGTACTAACATACCTTCCCACCAAGAGTGTGCAAAGGTTCTCTTTACTCCCCATCCTTGCTAACACTTTTAATCTTTTGTCATTTTCATAACAGCCATTCTAACAGATATGAGATGATATCTCATTGCGGTTTTAATTTCCATTTTCTGATGATTATAGTGATGCTGAGCATTTTTTCTGTAGTTTTTTTTTTTTTTTTTTTTTTTTTTTTTTTGGTCAGTGAATTGCTAAATCTTACCCCATCAATAATTTCTCCTTTGATTTTACTTTTGTAATTTTCTGCTACAAAATTAAAAAATAATTGTATGAAATAAAATTTTTCTTCCTATACATATTCTGAATTTCCTATCTTACTTCAAAAAGTCTTCCCACCTCCTATTTTCTAAAATTTTCTTCTAAAAATTTCTATTTTTTATTTTATTATTTTTAACATTTAGTGTTTTTTACATCTGGAATTTTTTTATATAAAAGTGGAAGGCTCAACTGCATCTCTTTTTATATAAAGAACCAATTGTTTGAACATCACATGTTAAATAATCTTTTCTCCAATAAATTAAATTACATTAGCATCAATTTTAAAAATTCTTTTCTCTAATCCACTAATCTATTTATTTGTTGCCAGGCCTGAGACATATTGCTTTGATTATAATAGCTGTATAGTCCATTTTAACATTTGGCAAGTTTGATGCTCCCCACTCATTAATATTATTTATAATACTGACCTGGTTTTCCTTTTTTTTTTCAGTCCAAATAGGATTTAATCAGAAGAAAGATATATGGATTACATTTTAAAAATACTGATCAAAATAAAGATGCTCTAACCATATAAATGGCAGGTGAAATAGACTTTAAAGTAAAAAATGTTTATCACACAATATATCAGAAAAATGTAACAAACCTGAACCAACAACCATCAGCAACATAGCTGCAAAATATTAGCTCGAACCATATGAAATTGCCAAGAGTTGACCACTTTTTGACCACAAAAGCAAAAATTTCTATAAAGAAAAGGTCAATAAAATTATGGTAAATTGAATTTTTAAAAAAATTATTACACTTGGAGTTCTGTGATACATGTGCAGAACGTTCAGGTTTGTTACAGTATAGGTATAAACATGCTATGGTGGTTTGCTGCACCCATCAACCCGTCATCTACATTAGGTATTTCTCGTAATGCTATCCCTCCCCTAGCTCCCCACCCCCTGACAGGCCCTGGTGTGTGATGTTCCCCTCCCTGTGTCCATATGTTCTCATTGTTCAACTCCCACTTATGAGTGTGGTGTGTGGTTTGATGTTCCTATGTTAGTTTGCTGAGAATGATGGTTTCCAGCTGCATCCATGTTCCTACAAAGGACATGAACTCATCATTTTTTATGGCTGCATAGTATTCCATGGTGTATATGTGCCACATTTTCTTTATCCAGTCTATCATTGATGGACATTTGGGTTGGTTCCAAGTCTTTGCTATTGTGAATAGTGCTGCAATAAACATACATGTGCATGTGTCTTTAGAGTAGAATGGTTTATAATCCTTTGGGTATATACCTACTAATGGGATTGCTGGGTCAAATGGTATTTCTAGTTCTAGATCCTTGAGGAATCACCACACTGTCTTCCACAATGGTTGAACTAATTTACACTCCCACCAACAGTGTAAAAGCATTCCTATTTCTCCACATCCTCCCCAGCATCTGTTGTTTCCCGACTTTTTAATGATCACCATTCTAACTGGCATGAGATGGTATCTATTTGTGGTTTTGATTTGCCTTTCTCTAATGACCAGTGATGATGAGCTTTTTTTCATATGTTTGTTGGCCGCACAAATGTCTTCCTGTGAGAAGTGTCTGTTCATATCCTTCACCCACTTTTTGATGGGATTTTTTTTTGTGTTCTTGTAAATTTGTTTAAGTTCCTTGTAGATTCTGGATATTAGCCCTTTGTCAGATGGAAAGATTACAAAAATTTTCTCCCATTCTGTAGGTTGCCTGTTCATGCTGATGATAATTTCTTTTACTGTGCAGGAGCTCTTTAGTTTAATTAGATCGCATTTGTCAATTTTGCCTTTTGTTGCCATTGCTTTTGATGTTTTAGTCATTAAGTCTTTGTCCGTGCTTGTGTCCTAAATGGTATTGCCTTGGTTTTCTTCTAGGGTTTTTATGGTTTTGGTTCTTACATTTAAGTTTTTAATCTTGAGTTAATTCTTGTATAAGGTGTAAGGAAGGGATCCAGTTTCAGTTTTCTGCATATGGTTAGCCAGTTTTCCCAACACCATTTATTAAATAGGGAATCCTTTCACCATTGCTTGTTTTTGTCAGATTTGCCAAAGATCAGATGGTTGTAATGTGTGGCATTATTTCTGAGGCCTCTGTTCTGTTCCATTGGTCTATATATCTGTTTTGGTACCAGTACTATGCTGTTTTTGTTACTGTAGTCTTGTAGTATAGTTTGAAGTTAGGTAGCATCATCCCTCCAGCTTTCTTTTTGCTTAGGATTTTCTTGGCTATATGGGCTCTTTTTTGGTTCTATGTGAAATTTGGTTCTTTTTGGTTCCATATGAAATTTAAAGTAGTTTTTTCTAATTCTGTGAAGAAAGTCAATGGTAGCTTGATGGGGATAACATTGAATCTATTAATTACTTTGGGTAGTATGGCCATTTTCACGATATTGATTCTTCCTATCCAAGAGCATGGAATGTTTTTCCATTTCCTTGTGTCTTCTCTTATTTCCTTGAACAGTGGTTTATAGTTCTCCTTGAAGAGGTCCTTCACTTCCCTTGTAAGTTGTATTCCTACGTATTTTATTCTCTTTGTAGCAATTGTGAATGGAAGTTCACTCATGATTTAGCTCTCTGTTTGTTTGTTTTGTTAATCTTTTCAAAAAAACAGCTCCTAGGTTCACTGATTTTTTTGAAGTTTTTTTGTGTCTGTATCTTCTTCAGTTCTGCTCTGATCTTAGTTATTTCTTATCTTCGGCTAGCTTTTGAATTTGTTTCCTCTTGCTTCTCTAGTTCTTCTCATTGTGATGTTAGAGTGTCAATTTGAGATCTTTCCTACTTTCTCTTGTGGGCATTTAGTGCTATAAATTTCCCTCTAAACACTGCTTTAGCTGTGTCCCAGAGATTCTGGTATATTGTGTCTTTGTTCTTATTGGTTTCAAATAAATTATTTATTTCTGCCTTAATTTTGTTGTTTACCCAGTAGTCATTCAGGAGAAGGTTGTTTAGTTTCCACATAGTTGTGTGGTTTTGGGTGAGTTTCTTAATCCTGAGTTCTAATTTGATTGCAGTGTGGTCTGACAGACGGTTTGTTATGATTTCTGGTTTTTTTGCATTTGCTGAGGAGTGTTTTACTTCCAATTATGTGGTCAGTTTTAGAATAAGTGTGATGTGGTGCTAAGAAGAATGTATATTCTGTTGATTTGGAGTGGAGAGTTCTGTAGATGTCTATTAGGTCTGCTTGGTCCAGAGGTGAGTACAAGACCTGAATATCCTTGTTAATTTTCTGTCTCATTGATCTGTCTAATATTGACAGTGGGGTGTTAAAGTCTCCCACTATTATTGTGTGGGAGTCTAAGTCTCTTTGTACGTCTCTAAGAAATTGCTTTATGAATCTGGGTGCTGCTATATTGGGTGCATATATATTTAGGATAGTTAGCTCTTCTTGTTGCATTGATTCCTTTACCATTATGTAATCCCCTTCTTTGTCTTTCTTGATCTTTGTTGGTTTAAAGTCTATTTTATCGGAGACTAGGATTGCAACCCCTGCTTTTTTTTTTTGCTTTCCATTTGCTTGGTAAATCTTCCTCCATTCCTTTATTTTGAGCCTATGTGTGTCTTTGCATGTGATACGGGTCTCTTGAATACAGCACACCAATGGGTCTTGACTCTATCCAGTTTGCCAGTCTGTGTCTTTTAATTGGGGCATTTAATCCGTTTACATTTAAGATTAATATTGTTATGTGTGAATTTGATCCTGCCATTATGATGCTAGCTGGTTATTTTGCCCGTTAGTTGGTGCAGTTTCTTCATAGTGTTGATAGTCTTTACAATTTGGTATGTTTTTGCAGTGGCTGGTACCGGTTTTACCTTTCCATATTTAGTGCTTCTTTTAGGAGTTCTTGTAAGGCAGGCCTGGTGGTGACAAAATCTCTCAGCATTTGCTTGTCTGTAAAGGATCTTATTTCTCTTTCACTTATGAAGCTTAGTTTGGCTGGATATGAAATTCTGGGTTAAAAATTCTCTTCTTTAAGAATGTTGAATATTGACTCCCACTCTCTTCTGGCTTGCAAGGTTTCTGCAGAGAGATCTGCTGTTAGTCTGATGGATTTCCTTTTGTGGGTAACACGACCTTTCTCTCTGGCTGCACTTAACATTTTTTCCTTCATTTCAACCTTGGTGAATCTGATGATTATGTGTCTTGGGGTTGCTCTTCTCGAGGAGTATCTTTGTGATGTTCTCTGTATTTCCTGAATTTGAATGTTGGCCTGTCTTGGGTTGGGGAAATTCTCCTGGATGATATCCTGAAGAGTGTTTTCCAGCTTGGTTCCATTCTCTCTGTCACTTTCAGGTACATCAATCAAATGTAGGTTTGGTCTTTTCACATAGTCCCATATTTCTTGGAGGCTTTGTTCATTCCTTTTCACTCTTTTTTCTCTAACCTTGTCTTCATGCTTTATTTCATTAAGTTGATCTTCAATCTCTGATATCCTTTCTTCTGATTAATTGATTCAGTTATTGATACTTGTGTATGCTTCATAAAGTTCTTGTGCTGTGTTTTTCAGTTCCATCATTTCAGGTCATTTATGTTCTTCTCTAAACTTGTTATTGTAGTTAGCAATTCCTCTATCCTTTTTTCAAGGTTCTTAGCTTCCTTGCCTTGGGTTAGAACATGCTTCTTCAGCTCAGAGGAGTTTGTTATTACCCACCTTCTGAAGCCTACTTCTGTCAACTCATCAAACTTATTCTCCATCCAGTTTTGTTCCCTTGCTGGCGAGGAGTTGTCATCCTTTGGAGGAGAAGAGGTGTTCTGGTTTTTGGAATTGTCAGCCTTTTTACACTGGTTTTTCCTCATCTTTGTGGATTTATCTACCTTTGGTCTTTGATGTTGGTGACCTTTGGATGGGGTTTCTGTGTGTATGTCCTTTTTGTTGATGTTAATGCTATTCCTTTCTGTTTGTTAGTTTTTCTTCTAACAGTCAGGCCCCTCTACTGCAGGTCTGCTGGAGTTTGCTGGAGGTCTACTCCAGACCCCGTTTGCCTGGGTATCACTAACGGAGACTGCAAAACAGCAAAGATTGCTGCCTATTCCTTCCCCTGGAAGCTTTGTCCCAGAAGGGCACCTGCCAGATGCCAGCCAGAGCTCTCCAGTATGAGGTGTCTGTCCACCCCTGCTGGAAGGTGTCTCCCAGTCAGGAGGCATGGGAGTCTGGGACCCACTTGAGCAGGTAGTCTGTCCCTTAGCAGAGCTCAAATGTTGTGCTGGGGGATCCATTGCTCTCTTCAGAGCCAGCAGGCAGGAATGTTTAAATCTGGTGAAGTTGTGCTCACAGCTGTCCCTTCCCCCAGGTGCCCTGTCCCAGGGAGATGGGAGTTTTATCTATAAGCCCCTGACTGGGACTGCTGCCTTTCTTTTGAGATGCCCTTCCCAGTGAGCAGGAATCTAGAGAGACAGTCTGGCTACAGTGGTTTTGCTGAGTTCGAACTTCCTGGTGGCTTTGTTTACACCGTGAGGGGAAAACTGCCTACTCAAGCCTCAGTAATGGTGGATGCCCCTCCCCCGACAAAGCTTGAGTGTCCCAGGTCAAGTTCAGACTGCTGTGCTGGCAACAAGAATTTCACGCTCATGTATCTCAGCTTGCTGAGCTCTGTGGGGGTGGGATCCACTGAGCTAGACCATTTGGCTCCCTGGCTTCAGCCCCCTTTCCTGGGGAGTGAATGGTTCTCTCTCGCTGGCATTCCAGGAGCCACTGGGGTATGAAAAACAAAAAATCCTGCAGCTAGCTCAGTGTCTGACCAAATGCCTGCCCAGTTTTTGCTTGAAACCCAAGACCTTGGAGGTGTAGGCACCCAAGGGAATCTCCTGGTCTGCACCCAAGGGAATCTCCTGGTTTGTGGGTTGCAAAGACCATGGGAAAAGAGTAGTATCTGGGCCAGAGTGCACTGTTCCTTAGGGCACAGTCCCTCACGGGCTTCCCTTGGTTAGGGGAGGGAGTTCCCTGACTCCTTGGGCTTCCTGGGTAAGGCAATGCCCCACCCTGCTTCGGCTCGCCCTCCGTGGGCTGCACCCACTGTCTAACCAGTCCCAGTGAGATGAGCTGAGTACCTCAGTTGGAAATGCAGAAATCACCTGTCTTCTGCATTGATCTCACTGGGAGCTGCAGACTGGAGCTGTTCCTATTTGGTCATCTTGCCCCTTGGTCTGGTTTTCAACCTTCAGTCTTCCATATTTATTTTAAATTAATTTTCTTCAGCTTTATTAAAAAAGACTATAAACAAGTAAGAGTAAAGCACAGTTGGTTTATGGTTGTAATGAAGTTATAGGTATGTCCTAATGATTTGACAGTTTTGCAATAGTATCTTGTAATCCAAGTACATGATATATTTCTACATTATTTAGATCTTGTGTTAGGTTTTTCCATAGGATTAATTTTCTTCATATTGGCTTTCTTGCTATGTTTCTTTTTAGTGTAAAGCTAATCCAGCAAAAGGAATAAAACTGGAAGGAAAAAATGTCTTAAACCATTATTATTGGTTGACCCTGGTGGTAGGGTTATGAATGAAACATCTTTGCTTCTTCTACTTTTTTATATTTTCCAAATTTTCCATATTAATCATGTATGATTTTTATAATAATAAGAAATTAAATTTAAGAATTAGATAATTGAATTGGATAACTGATTGAATTAATAAAATTTAAGAATGAGAATAGGAATAACTGTGTTTTGAAAAATCATATACACAAGAGTTTTAGATGGAATTCAATACTAAATTTATATGTTATACTAAATTAGTAATTCTCAAGGAGCAAAGGTGCTGGGGAGTGTGGAGGAGCTCTTTGTTGGTGTTGCACATACAATTTAAGACAACATTTTCCTTATTCCTCACCATTTTAACCATATCACCTAGCCAGCATCTAGTAGCACTCAATAGACATCTGATGAATGAATGAATAAGTGAACGAAAACATTGTGACAAAATGGTATAACGCTTTGTATTTGAAAAATATACGAAAGTCTATTCAAAATATAAAATGGGAAAATAAAATTCAATTAAAAATCTTGTTTGGTGAGAATATACAAAAGATATACCTTCTTGTCTATGAATTAGTAATAAGAAATTGTCTTGAGGAAGTCAACCACATCTGGAAGGTTCTCTCTGGAGAAGGAACATAAGTGAAAAACACTGCACTAAATTATAACCAAGAGTCACAACTTACCATTTTAATGCTTCAGCACAGGCACAGAGACTAACATTTACTAAGCAAATAAGAAGTCTTGGCAAGTTAATTAAATAATGAATTATTTTTGGTGACCAAGGAGTTGGGCTTCTCATTTTGAAACCACGCATGAGATTTTTCCCTTTCCGCCTTTTACTAAAATATTATATTAGTGTGAAAAATTATACAAGGACTGAGATAAAAAGAAATCACATCTGTCCTTGACAATGGGCTGAATGTAGAGGTGAAGGAGTGGTTTTACTATCTAAATGACTGAAAAATAGGTTATGGTGCCCCAGAAAATCCTTGTTGTTTGCTGACAATTAGTGATGTCTGTTTAAATCATGCAGTTTTATTAGGCCTTAAAAATATCTTTTAGTTAGTTTCAATTTCAACAAGGGAAAAGGAGAGCAGGGCAGAGTGGAATGCTGCTCAGAGTCCGGTTGGAAACCTTCAACTTTGTTCTCCCTGTTTTCAGATGAGTGCCCATTTGTGGCTGTACCTTTTCTCTTTCTCCTCTTACCATTACACTCCCCTCTTCTCTCTTATCTTAGCTGTTCTTTTCTTCCTCCACTTCTTAGGGAGTGGGAGAAACACCCTAAATCAGTTGGAGGTGAGGAAAGAAGAAAAGCACCCCAATCTTGGTAGTTCCTCATTCTTCCCTTCATCACGTCCCTTTCATCAAGCTCTGCCTTCATCTGCAATCTAGATACAATCCAATTTATGGTATCCATTCAACCAAAAAAATACTGAGCTTTTACTATGTCAAAGTAGTGTTCTGGATGCTCAGCTCCATCAGTAAACAACCTAGACCAACATCTTGCCATTGTTTACATCTTGCCGTGTAGAGTTTACACCTTGTGGTCTAGAATTTACATCTTGTGGTGGAGGCAGGCAGATGATTAACAATAAACTTAAGTAGGTCTAGGTGTCAAAAGGTGGTAAATGCTACAGGAAAGAGCAAAGGTCGAGCCAGGCAAGGCAGATTGGCTGTGTGGGTGTGGAGGAAGGGTGCAAGAGTACTGTCAAGATAAGCCTTCCTGAGAACATTTGAGCCAGGACATGAAGGACATGAGGAAGTGAGACAGTCGCTATCCAGGGAAGGAATTTCCAGGCAGAAGAAAGAGCCAGTGCTAAGCCTTAAGGTGGGAGCATTTCTGAGAGAATGGAGAATCACTGGAGTCCATTGTGCTTGGAGCCCAGCAAGGGAGAAAAGATTGGAGGACTCAGGAGGTGCTGGGGCAGGTAAACTGCTTTTTGACTGGGGAGTTCAAAGGGTAATGCTTCAGATGAATGCAACTGAAAACTTTCTCAGAATTGTTTTCATACTATCTCTACAATTCACTTTCATGTGAAAACTTAATTGGCGAGCAGATTAATATGGTGATCTTCCCTTAGATCACTAGGAAAATTTTGTTTTATGAACTTTTCTTCCCTTTTCATTAACCAGTAGAGAAAAGAGTTGTAAAGGAGCCACAGAAAATTATAGTAGATTTCTCCCTACTACTGAGCTACTGAGATAGGAAGATGTTCACGTTAGCAACTGAGTATATTTATGTATTTTCCTTTAAGGTTTGAAAGGGCAGGAATATTTGACTTAGGATACTAGTCTGTTTAGAAACATGATTCAACTAGCTACATGACTAAACTAGCAGCTTTCAGACAGAATGCAAGGTCAAAACTTAGTGCTTGATAATAATAAAGAAAGGGCAGAGTATTACGAAATTTTATGATCTGGGTAATCTATTGGCTCTTTTTTTTTTTTTGTCAGTGTAAGGTTACAAGGTGATAAATTAAGTTGCTAATTTTCTATATCTACCATT
Organism: Macaca thibetana thibetana; assembly: GCF_024542745.1. Classification (NCBI taxonomy): domain Eukaryota; kingdom Metazoa; phylum Chordata; class Mammalia; order Primates; family Cercopithecidae; genus Macaca; species Macaca thibetana. The sequence continues at coordinate 112,511,927 of NC_065581.1, read as the reverse complement.
TACTTTTCCCTTATCATGTGTCTGGCAATATGCTGAGTTTTCTACCTCTAGCATTTTATTCAAACTGTGCAATCTGCCTGCTGAAACAAGTATCATGAACTTCATTTCCTAAGGTAAGAAAATTGAGGCCCAAAGAGGTTAAATAAGTTTAGGATCATCTGCATAGCCAGTAAGTACTATACTTTAATATTCCCTCTTTTGCCTTCATGCTTTGCTGTCACTCTATGTTTAAATGAGCAAAGGACTTATGTTTAAACAGGTATATAGCAAGTAGTATTTTCTAAATGAATTCCACAAGATGCTCCATTGCAAAAGTTCAAATAAGTTTAGAAAAATGCTGCAAATTTTGTGCTTCTTAAGAGATTTACAGTGCAGATTAGCACATTAAAGCCTTTGGGAAGTTTGTATTAGAAAAACCTTTATTAACTTATTTACCCCAATTTTTTCCAAGCTTTTTGATCATGCAACCCTTTAAAAAACAACTAGTATGATTGCTTTTATAGTATTCTTTGGGATACACTTGGAGAAGTGTTACATGAAAAGATATAATTGGATAAATTTAAATATAGGAAGAATTCTTTAATAAGTTTTTGGAATAAAACACCAATTTTGTTTTTAGGCTGTTTAACATACATTTGAGCCAAGACATGAAGGACGTGAGGACATAATTTACTTTTGTCCTTGTAAGGACATAATGAACTTTTAGCGGTTTGCATTCTTTGCTTTCTTTTGAATTTCATGTTACTTTATAAAGGTAATTATTTAATCAATGAAACCATTTATTAAGTGTCAGACACTATGGTAGGTGCTGGTAATATAAAGAGAACATGTAAACATCAATGCAACATATCTCCTAGTATGGGCTTACAGTATAGTGAGAGACACAAACAAATAATTTATAGGATTGAAATAAGTCTTACATTTGCCACGTCATTAAAGTACTATGGAAACAAAGGCACAAGAATTTAACTCTGTCCAACGAAGTCTTTCAGGAGGAGGTGATATTGGAGCTGAATTTTAAAGGATTCATAGATGTTTATTTGAAGGACTAATGCAACATGTTGGAGGTGAGTCTTCAGGAAAGAGGCAACAAGAACCATTTGGGTAACAAGATAGGACTTGGCAAGTTTGGGGCATTGTAAGTGGTTCATTATGGCTAGAATCCAGGGCTCTCTGGAGAGACTGGGAGTACACAGATCACTCAAGGGTTTGGAATGACCTGTCAGGCTACCAAGACAGAAATAACAAAAATCAGATGTGGGTTTAGAAAGAGCATTTTGGCTGTGATACAGAACATGATGGATAATTGATGGAGCGAGATTCCTGGGGAGATAGAAGAGGATAGGGCCTTGTAAGTACATCTGCTGGTATTTTAAAATTAGAAAAAGAAATTTTTGGTAGCAAAAGCAGAACAGACCCTCCAACTCTTTGCAAATCATGGGACTAGAATGTTTGGAAAGGAAGATGCTAAAGATTTTCATTCATCTGTTTATCACCTATGTTGAGTGTCCTCTTGAGCCTAGGCAGTGTGCCCAAAGCTGGGAGAATAAGATACTGTAAGAGATGCTGGGAAGATCCCCACCTCTCCTTTCCAGAAATTCAGTGTATCAGACAAATTGATTTACAGTTGCAACCATGGGCTTTTGGCATAGCCATTCAACAAGATTTCATTCTTTTTCAAAAACAATTCATTCGTCCACCAAATATTTGTTAAACAAATGTACATTGCATTGTAGTGGTTCCTCAGGGAGCTGGATGTACCTGCCAATTTGTTTCATTTTATTTGAAGCAAGTCCACAGACAAGTAAACTAGTCAAGTGATACCAGGCAAAGTGTGATTTGCTTTCCAACAGATGGTGACAGATTAATTTCCTAAGAGATTGATCTGCCCCAGAGGTACTGGGAAAGTCTTGTTACGGAGGCAGATTATAGTCAGGACCTTGGAACATTGTTGGGAATAATTGAGGTCAGGAAGGGTATACCTAGGTGGATGGAGACAGCCCCTGAGAGCGGGATCAGTCCTTTTGGAGTGAGCACGGAGTATTCAGGTGCCTGGGAGGAGAGAAGGCTTGTGCTTCAGCACTGATTGTGTGCACCGATGGGGGAACATACCTGCCTGCTCAGAAGCTTTGGCTTCTCTCTGTAGGTGAGAGACAGTCATTAGAAGTCCTTGAACAAGGAAGAAACATGGTGAAAGCAAGGATTTCATTAAGAAGTCCCTCATGGAAGAAGAGAATTAGATTGGAAAGAGCCTGGCTTAGGGAGGGAGCAGTGACAATCAGAAAAAGGTAGATAGGGGCAAAGATAGTGGAAGAAGAGGAAAAACTGCCCAAAGCTTTGTTCTTGTGTGGGAAAACTGGTGCTGCTGGCATGAAAGAGGAAGCAAGAACATGTGCACCGACATGGCTGAGAGTCTCCAAAACCACTGTCTTTCCTTAAAACAGTAATGATCACAAGTGGCTTACAGCTTTGCATATAGCCACTGGGGCAAAATCCTATTTAAAGCTAATTCATTTTCTGAGCCAGTGCATGATAATGTGATGTAAAGGAGTTTTGGGAGGCAGATGATCAGAACTTGTAAGCTAACTAAATGTCATAATATTTATTAGAAGCCTTTCTCTACTTCCAGAAAACACGTATAAATGTGGCTGTAATGTAGGCTACAGGTCATCGTACTGAAGTAGAAACAATGTATAATACCTGAAAGGTTAGAGAGGTTCAGGGTTTATAAAGAACTTCATTATTCATCTGAAAGATATTGTTTTGTTTTCAATGTACATAAAAGCAACATATCATATGTTTTGATCTACGTATTTGGAAGGGGATAATGGTGTGGTGGGCATTGAGCATATGGAATTCTTTAATTAGAGAGATGCCCTTTGCATTACTATAAAATGTAACCAGAAGCTCCTGTTTAGACTTCTAAAATCTACTTCTTTGAAAACACTACTAAAATGACCACAAAGACCTGTCCTCACAAGTGGGAGCTATTAATCAATAGTGTGTACACATGGACATAGATGGTGGAATAATAAACACTGGAGACTCTGAGGGGTGAGAAGGGAAGAGGGAGGTGAGGGATGACAAATTAGTTGATGGGTACAATGTACATTATTCCTGTGATTAATTTCGCTCTGCTTCCTCTTCGGAAACTGAGAGGAAATTTAGTTTCCTCAGTTGCCACTCCTCCAAACTCCTGCGTGGGTGGTACAAGCCTTGCTGTCGTCTTGAGGCAGGAGGGGTCAGGGAATTTCCCCCATTGAACCTGATAGCCTTCATTTCATTTCTGTCTTCTCAGGGAGACATTTACCCCTCTCCACTAAACGGTAAAAGACTTGGAAACTAGGACGGTATCAATGGATCTAATGGCTCCTTCACCACTCTACTATATATCCATGTAACAAAACAGCGCTTGTGGCTGGGTTACCGTGGCTCACACCTATAATCCCAGCAATTTGGGAGGCCGAGGTAGACGGATCACCTGAGGTTAGGAGTTCGAGACCAGCCTGGCCAAGATAGTGAAACCCCGTCTCTAATAAATATACAAAAATTAGCCGGGCGTGGTGGTGCATTCCTGTAATTCCAGCTACTCGGGAGGCTGAGGCAGGAGAATTGCTTGAATCTGGGAGGCAGAGGTTGCAGTGAGCCGAGATTGTGCCACTGCACTCCAGCCTGGGTGACAGAGCAAGACTGCATCTGGGGAAAACCAACCAAAAAACAAAAAAAAAACAGCCCTGGTACCCCCTAAATCTATACAATTTTCTAAAAAATAAAATGACAGTAAAGGAATGAAAAAGGCATAGGCACAAAGCAGATGGGATAGGAGACAAAAGCAAGCTGGAGTAACACTGGAATTCTAGAAAGTGGAAGGCTTAGCAGAGCAGTTCCGGTGGAACCCACGCCTGTGGAGCAAGGGCATGAGCAGCGAGCCCATCTAACGACGGGTCTCCAGATAGGCTTGGGATCTAGAAGCGACAGATGCCTCTAAAGGCTGGGGGTAGGCTGGGGCTGAAAGCAGAATTGGTGTAAAGTCTTTAAAAGGAGCAACTAGATCCACAAATACCTTCCTAGTTTCTAATTCCTCTACTATTTAGGAGAGAGGGGTAAATGGCTCCCTGAAAACAGAGAAATGAAGTGAAGGCTATCATGTTTAGTTGGGACAAACCCTAGCCACTCCTTCCTCCAGACTGACAGGAAAGTTCATACAACCCATGAAGGAGTTTGGAGGGGTTGGAGGGGTGTTATCTGAGGAAACTAGTAAGTCCAAGAGAAAGGACCTTCAGAAACTGGCATTTAAAGGATTAGGTCCCCACCTGATTACCCTAGAGATACACACACAGAAATGTGATTGGACAGTCAAGGATCACTGTATGATGCTTGTAACTTGAACAATAGACACCCAAACAGTCACACACCCAAACAATCACACACACACACACACACACACACACGCACACACACTCTTACTTCACTTCTGCTTCTGCTGGAGGAATTTACAAGATGAAGAACCTCTTGTATCTCTTTTGGGCCACTGTCTGTGAAACGAATGGTTGCATGTGCTCTTGGCTAAGCCAACTCCATCCTGAAGACAGATTTTTGTGAGGTGGGGAAAATCTGCCCAGCATTAGTAGTGTTAGTGGTTGTCCTGGGTCCATCCTGGTCTGTATTCCTGCTTTTTTATTTTCAGATTTAAATCCAGAGTTATTACAGATGGTAACATCCAATGCCAATTTATGGATCTTTTTCATAATTCACCTGCTAGGAATCTCAGGTAACCTATAAAATATGCTTTTATTTGGTCATTTTAAGAGTTAAGTTTCTGCATTTCAGGTATTTTATCCTGTATTGTCAGCACATTAAATTAGGGAACACATTCGTTGACATTCTATGTATTTTCCTTTGTATTTCAAAGTCAGAGTCAAGTATTTAAAAAGATAAGATCTTTCATTTTGTGTGTGATCCCATGGAAGCCTTTCTACTATACATTTGTTAACATTCTCCCACCTCTGGCCTCTGATTAAGGAATTGCAGAGTATTCTCTATGACAACTCATTAAACCCATTATTCCTCCCACAGTGGTTGATCTACTTTTAGTGATATTTGTTGATTGGAGCTTAGCTTTTGTGTTTGCCAAACATCATTGATGTGTTTTGAGGTCATGTGGTTGTGGGGGGTGGAGGGTGGTTGTAAATGTAATAGTGTCCCTCTAGTATTGTAATACTTCAAGGACATAGGATTTATTTTTAAAAATCTTAAATCTTTTTGTTTGTTTTTCTAGGAAATCTTAAGTCTATGTTCTTTGATTTGAGCCTATAGAGTTTCTTGGTAAAGTCTCCAATTATTGGTTTTCTGAGTAAATTCTTGAGAATTGGTGAGGCTCCCAGGATCATTGTTTGTCACCCTGTTCTAATTAATAGGAAAAAAGCATATAAATCTTAGATGTCTTAGATCTGGGACTATTGCATCTACTTGGCTTGAGCCAAAGTGTCATCTAATTTTTAATCCAGTAATTGCAGCAACATATTGCTTCCAAAACAAATCACATTTGTAAATGCATATTGAGGATTTCCCACATGAAAGGCATTACCAGAGAGTGAAACAGAAATATAAGGTCTGAATTTTGTCCTCTTGGAGGGAACATTCTACTGGGAGAGATGAATTGAGAAAGGTTAAATAACAAATATTTACAGACGATCAACATAGGCGCTTGCAAATATTATTAAGATTAATCGCATGTGAAAAATTGCTATTGAGTTCAAGGCAAAAGAAGTGAATTTAAACTGAGTTGCACAGGAAGAACTCATAAAAAGGTGAGCTTGTGCTGGATGAGTGGATTTGGGCAGATAAAGAAAGACTGGAGCAAAAATAAAGAGGTGGAAAACCACAGGGGTGTTTGATGAATGGAGGGCAAGGAAATCAGCTGTATGGTGGGGGGGTACCTTCAACTTAAAACCTCTGTACCAGTTAGGGTGCTTGAGTGGTAAGGAGCTGAAACCAATTCTGGCTCACTTAGGCAGAGAAAGAACATACAATCCATGACTACAATATATCCTGCCATCTATTTAATCCCCCTTTAACTTTTCTTTATTTTTTATAGTTTGTGTAGTTTTCTATGCAGAGGACTTGCAAATCTTTGGTTACATTTGTTCTTAAGTATTTGACACTTTTATGTTATTATTAATTTTTTTTTTTTTTTTGAGACGGAGTCTCTCTCTGTCGCCCAGGCTGGAGTGCAGTGGCGCCATCTCAGCTCACTGCAAGCTCCGCCTCTTGGGTTCACGCCATTCTCCTGCCTCAGCCTCCCGCGTCGCTGGGACTACAGGTGCCCACCACTACGCCCGGCTAATTTTTTGTGTGTGTTTTTAGTAGAGACGGGGTTTCATCATGTTAGTCAGGATGGTCTCGATCTCCTGACCTCATGATCTGACTGCCTCGGCCTCCCAAAGTGCTGGGATTACAGGCGCCAGCCACCATGCCCAGTAACTGTCGATGCTACATAGAAATACAATAGATTTTTGCATATTGTCCATGTCTCTGGCAAACTTGCTAATTTAACTTATTAATTATAATAATTTTATCTATGGATTCTTTTGGATTTTCCAAATATACAACATGCCATGTATGAGTAGTGACATTTTTATTTCTTCTTCCCAGCTCCATAACTTTATTCCTTTTTCTTGACCTATTGCATTGACTGGGATCCTTTACTACAGTGGGAGGAGAAAGTGATGGTGGGTATTCTTTTCTCGTTTCTGATCGCAGGGCAACATTCAACTTTTCACCATTATGAATGATGTTTGCTCTACAGATTTTTGTAGAACCATTTATCAGATTCAGGTAGTTAATCCTAACTTGGCTAACAGCAATTTTTGAAAAATGAAGTAATATAAAAATTAAGAAATTAACATGCTGCTAATGATATATAGTTAAGTTACGTAAATATATCAGTTTTTCTATATCTATTGAGATGATCATATGAATATTGTCCCTTATTTAATATGGTGAATTGCATTCATTAATTTTCTTTGTTTTTTTTTGAGATGGAGTCTTGCTGTGTCACCCAGACTGGAGTGCAGTGGTGCAGTCTCAGTTCACTGCAACGTTCACCTCCTGGGTCCAAGTGATTCTCCTGCCTCAGTCTCCCGAGTAGCTGGGATTACAGGTGCACACCACCATGCCCAGCTAATTTTTATATTTTTAGTAGAGGGGGTTTCCCCATGTTGGCCAGGCTGGTCTCGAACTCCTGACTTCAGGTTATCTGCCTGCCTCAGCCTCCCAAAGTGCTGGGATTATAGGTGTGAGCCACTATGCCCGGCTGGATTCATTAATTTTCAAATGCATTTTAAAATTTCTGAACTAAATCCAACTTGATTATAATATAGTATCTTTTTTAAAGGGAAAAGTAGATGAATCAGACTCAAGAAAAAGAGGAGCCAGAATAGCAACTGATATGGTTTGTCTATATCCCCACCCAAATCTCATCTTGAATTATAATCTCCATAATCCCCACCTATCTAGGGAGACATCTGGTGGGAGGTGATGGGATCATGGTGGCAGTTTCCCCCTTGCTGTTCTTGTGATAGTGAGTGAATTCTCATGAGATCTGATAGTTTTATAAGGGGCTCGTCCCCCTTCGCTACTCACTCTGTCTCTCACCTGCCACCACGTAAGATGTGCCTTGGCTACTCCTTCGCCATCCACCATAATTGTCTGAGACCTCCCCAGCCATTTGAAACTGTGAGTCAATGAAACCTCTTTTCTTTATAAATTACCCAGTCTTGGGCAGTTCTTTATAGCAGTGTGAAAACTAACTAATACAGCAGCCATGGCGGGGGAAAGCTGAGCACCTTGACTGGGTGTATCCAATGGGAGAGGAGATTTTTTTCCCACAGCCAAATCAGGACACTCTTACAGCTTTGTGTTTAAAATCTTGGGCTCTGGACTCAGGCTGCCTGGTTTGAAGTGCCAGTCCTCCCTCTTATGTGGCATGGGACCTTAGCTCTGAGTGTCCTTCTCTATAAATGAGGATGATGTTCTATTTACACAGTACGATTCTAAGGATTAAATGATCCAATACATTAAAGTGCACAGGTCAGATCGCTCTCAGCCCATAGAAGTAATGATAATTCCAGCTATTATTATTGTTATTTGTGAATATGAGAAAGAAGAAAGTTCACTCTGACATCCTGTAAATGGAAAGTTCAACTGAACATTGAAAAATGTTTAAATCTGTCTATCAGAAAGTTTTTCATCAAAAGAAAACACTGAGTAGTTTGGTGTTTTAGCTTGATCCAAAACCTTGAATAATTTTCAAAACTCATTTATGATATCTTAAATGTACAATGACTTATAACCTTTGATTTTTTTAGCAGCTTTATTGAGGTATAGTTGACATACAAGGAATCGCAGATGTTCAAAATGTACAGTTTTATAAGTTTTGATATATGTATACAATCATTAAACCACTACCACAATAACATAAGGAACATACCTGCCCCCCACCCACACATTTGATATGCCTCCTTTTAAAATTCTCTTTCCTACCTTCCACCCCTCGCTGTCTACCAAAAAGAATGTCTGATGGTGCCCTGGGCCCACTCTGCCTAGAAAACACCATAGAAAAAGACAGCAAAAGTGCTTTCCCACTCTGGAGTTCTGCTTGATTTTAATGGACATAGATTAGTGTGAACCACATAAACCAGTACTAAAATACAGGATTTGATCTAGAAGAGGTGATGCTAAAAGTGCATGTAGATAAAAACTTATTTGTTTTTCAGACACCAAAATGAAAAATTATTAGGATGCCATGACACATGAACACTTTTATATTCCACAACCACTGTGCTCTCCTTTTGGTGTTCGTTTGCAATAAATGGAATGTTTATGTCCCTTCCAAATTTGTATGTTGAAATGCTAACTCTCAAGATGATGGTATTAGGAGGTGGGGCTGTTGAGAGGTGATTAGTCCATGAGAGTGGAACCCTCAAGAAAAAGATTAGTGCCCTCAGCAAAGAGGCCTAGGAGAGCTAGTTTGCTCTTCCCAGCACGTAGGGACACAGCAAGAGGGTGCTGTCTGTGAACTAGAAAGCAGGCCCTCACCGGATACCAAATTTGCCAATGCCTTGGCCTTGGACTTCCCTGCCTCCAGAACCATGAGAAGTAAATTTCTGTTGTTTATAAGCCACCTAGTCTATAGTGTGTTTTGTTTTATCAGTCCGAATGGACTAAGGCATTATTTATTGTGAGTTCTATTCACCATGGAGCATATGTGGCCTATGTGTCCCTGGCACTGTGGCAGGAACTGAGCAGAGTACACAGGGGAATTAATAATGCTTGGGCCTATCTTTAAAACACCTAGAGTTTAGTAGTAATCAACTGGAAGTAGTAGGGTAAAGGAAAGTAAGTGACTTTTGTTGAGCCCTGCCACGTGTTAGAGACTGTGCTAAAGTGTTTACCCGCATTATCTTATTTGAACCTCACGGCAAACCTGTGCGGTGGATCCTATTCACCTATTTACAGATGGGGAAATTGAAGCTCAGAGAGGTTAAGTAACTTGCCCAAGGTTATAGAATTATCAGCAACAAAGCTGAAAGTGGCAAAGGGCTCTTTCTAGTCAGGAGGAATTAAGAGAGCGTGGGTGCAGTGGCTCACATCTGTAATCCCAGCATTTTGGGAGGCCGAGGTGGGAGGATCAGTTGAGCCCAGGAGTTTGAGATCAGCCTGGACAACATAGTGAGACCTCGTCTCTGCAGAAAAAAAGAAAAAAAAAAAAAAGAGCTTGGGATTGTTCCTCCTGTGACTCAGCATCACCTTAGTCTTGGTCTGCCTCCACTCTGAATTGTGCCCTAACCCTAGTCATTGCTTCCTTCTTGGTTTCTGCTGCAAGTCTCTGCCTCTCCCACTGGCCCAGTTCTGGGGTTCCTGTTCCTGTTATGCACATCAATCCCTGGATTTCTGAGATCCTAGAGGGTGGGCTTCTGCTTAGTCCCTGTTTGTCTTCCCAGGGCCAGGCATCCTAGTCCTTGCCCTGGCACTGGGGCTTCTCTTCCTGCTGCCTTTGACTCCCTGGGGCTGACCATCTGCTGCTCTATCCCTGCATCCTGCGAGCTTTCACATCCCCTGTCTCAAGCTCTGCTTGCCCTTTACTCTTGAGGGGAACTCCCTGCCTCCACCTGTTGGACTGGTCTTGTCCCTTCATGGGTCCTGCCCTTTCTGACCATCCTGTACCCTGGTCTGGCCTCCCATTTTCCAGAGCTGATCTGTCTCCATGTGTGTCCTGCTTCTCAGAGGGTCTTGAGTTCCAGCTTTTCCAGGTCTGGCTGGTGCCATGGCCAACACCTGTCTTATCTCTCCCATTCGAGTTCCTCACTAGCTCCTTTTTGACAGTTCTTTCTTTTTTGGGGTCTAACTTTGGCCTTGCTGCATGAATCATTAACACGTAAGTATGTGTCTTCACAATTAATTGTTTCCATTTGGTGTTCGCTGTAGTCCAGGAGGATGGAGAGGGAACAACATCTTGTATTGAATGTCTTGACATCACTAGAAATTAGACTGCTTGTGCTTCCTGGGCATGCTGAGGTCGCAAGAATAAAGAGTATCCCGGAAGACATTCTTACCAGTCTTCCCTGGTGAAACATTCATCCTAAGTTTTCCTTTTAGCTCTGAGACCACTGTTGCATAATTTTTAATATGTCATTAAACTAAATAGACATAATTTTCTCTGTCTAGCCAAACTGCTGTTAGAAGAATCTTTGCATAAAACTAATCATAAAAAAGACATTCTTCTTGCCTCTTTTCTCTGGAAAGAGTCTGTGTCACTCAAGAGTGAGGGGCACACTCATTCTTTTGTGCCTTGTTCATCTGCTCAGGGGATTATTGATTAGCAGATAGAAATGTGGGTGCAGGCTGGGCGCAGTGCCTCATGCCTGTAATCCCAGCAGTTTGGGAGGCTGAGACGGTGGATCACTTGAGGTCAGGAGTTCAAGACCAGCTTGGCCAACATATAGTGAAACCCCTGTCTCTACTAAAAACATAAAATTAGCCAGGTGCGGTGGCGCATGCCTGTAGTCCCAGCTACTTGGGAAGCTGAGGCAGGAGAATCGCTTGAACCTGGGAGGTGGAGGTTGCAGTGAGCCGAGATCGCGCCACTGTACACTAGCCTGGGTGACAGAGTAAGACTCCGTCTCTCAAGAAATAAAAACAAAAAAAAAAAAAAAAGAAAGAAAGAAAAAAGAAACTTGAGTGCAGATAAGTTTTTTGGGGGGTTTGCTTTTAATTCTTTGGAAGGACTGAGCTTGGCTGGCTGGGCACCTAGAGCAATGTGGACATGGGCAGCTGCTTGTCCCAGGGATGCCAGGGACAGAGTCACAAGAGGGATAGTTAGAAATGGTGCCAGGTTCTCACTGCCTCGTGCCAGGTCAGTTCCCAACATAAGCCTTTGTACAAGACACATATAAACCCTCAGAGAGTTTATGCTAACCCGGTGTCTTGGCTGTGGCTTACTCACGATGGAATACGGATCATATTTTATCCTGGCCACATGGAATAATAGACATGTAATCACTTTGAGATTTGAGTTGCAGGGTCTTTGGTTTCTAATAACCTTCATAATTTTCTCCCTCATCAGGGAGACAGAATAAGGTGTTTCCATTATGACTACCTTCATTTTGCAGGAATAA